>NC_060126.1:521958395-522269741 GCF_021461395.2 Schistocerca americana
GTATGTGAAGTCAAATAGGCTTATTTGGATCGCGTAGGGACCTTTGGTTGACATGCTACACTTGTCCATTAGAAAACACGGGGTTTAGTTCTTGATACTGGTTCAGAATTGTCACAACGAAACTACTATTTGCGTCATAATGAAGATCCTGAACCTAGTATATCACCCCACTATTTGTGTTTTCTCCTCGATGAACGATATATTAGTAAGTTAAAAGCTGTAGTTCCTAAACTAAATAATGTGAAACAGTGACAGTGACAGCTCAATACACAGAACTTCGCAGTGAAGGAGATGAGAGAAAGGAAAACGTAAGTGAACAATAATGTAAATACAGACACACACACACACACACACACACACACACACACACACACACACACACACACACACACACACACACAACCTTCCACATGGGATTAATTATTTTGAGGCAAAGCCATAACATTTCTCCAAATCGTAATTATTGCTTACATAATTTGTCTACATTAAGTTGTAAATGTTTGCAAACGACAAACTGTAAAAGAAAACAGGCACTATAAAATATAATACCTCAGGAAGACCACACCATGTGATAAAGAGGTATGAATATATAACTTTGTGTGTTCTTCAAAAATTTGTAATTGTGATTTTAAAAACTAATATTTACGTGTGTATAAACAGTAAAGAACATTTGTTTATCTTTAACAGCCATAAAATAAAAGCCCACTGTTGATGCTGCAGTTGCAGTGAAACATGTTTGGGATATAAAACAAAATGGTGTTCTGCTAAAGGTGGGCCTCATCCAAAAACATTTGTATTGTAAAGCAAACACGGGCAAAAGAGCTTCAACCTCAAGATGATCATCGTGGTAAAAATGCAACGTCTTCCGCGTCCTCTAGCAGACCATAGCTGAAGTCAGCCTGTTCCCTTTTATCACCACTCCATAGAGCTCGTACTAATTGCAGTCTGTATGGTTTACAGACCATAAGTACGCCTTAAACACTCGTCAGACAGTCGTATGAGGCATTGCCTGTTCTGTGCTTGCGCGGCTGATATATCTTCGTGAACTCTGCTCAAACGTTTGCCATGTCATTAGAAGTGCGAGGTCGACTTGGACTCTTACCTTTGCACAAGCATGCTGTCTCTTCAGATTGTCGACACCAAAGACCCCGAATGTTTTTGGGTGCAGCCGTATCAGTCCCAAAAGGCCGACAAAAAGCACTGAGGACCGAAATCACTGACTCACTCTTTGCAAACTGCAGCGCACAAAACGCCTTCTATTAGGTGGACGCCATCTTATTTCTCACTGACTGCAGACTGAGAAGACGCATTGATCGACGTATAACGCCGTTTTTCTGAGACGCTAGGCCGCGCCCATTCAAACAACACGCATTCCCTTGCCGGCACGTCCCATGTTTCATTATTATTACCGTCCAAAATCATGTAATTCTTTTTGGAACACCCTGTATTATGTTCTTTCACGTTCAAAGTCACGAGCCAGTCCTGCACCATCAGTCTTCTGCGGATCCTTTGCAAGTAATTGTCTCGCTACCTTCTTATAAACAAACGCATCGTCTGCGAACAGTCTTAAAGACCTTACGATGCATTCTACTAGGTCATTTATACACATTTTAAACAGTAACGGCCTTATCACACTTCCTTGGGGTACTCCGGAAGTTACCTTTAGGAGTGTATCGATATTGTTAGTTCCCTGTCTCTCTCTCTCTGGCCTGTCGGAGCGCGTGATCTGGTTGTAACCGGCCGCCTGCTTGCTGTGTTCCAGGTAGGACACCTGGCCGCGCCGCTTCGCCCTGTGCTGTGTGCCTGCGTGTTGGAGAGCCGCTGTCGGCGTGCCTGCCAGACCAGTTGCTCTCGCCTCCCGCTGGAGGCCCCACTGTGTGTCCTGAGTTCAACTTCGGAGATCACTGACCTCGGCGAGTTGCTAGAGGTTCTGTTGTCTCGGCGACAGTTTAATGAGCTGCAGTACCTAACATCAACATACTTGCTTACTTTTAGAATGAAATCTTTGCTGCCGTTTGACTGTAAGTTCTTTTTTCCATACGCGAAATGTCCATACTGTAAGATATTAATAATAAAAACTTAATGGGCCAATGATTCTGTTTCAAAACCAATACGATAACTGTCGTTCCCAACAAAGTAAAAATCATAGCCGGCCGGGGTGGCCGTCCGGTTCTAGGCGCTACAGTTTGGAACCGCGTGGCCGCTACGGTCGCAGATTCGAATCCTGCCTCGGGCATGCATGTGTGTGATGTCCTTAGGTTAGTTAGGTTTAAGTAATTCTAAGTCCTAGGGGACTGATGACCTACGATGTTAAGTCCCATAGTGCTCATGGCCATTTGAACCATTTTGTTTGTGTGTGTGTGTGTGTGTGTGTGTGTGTGTGTGTGTGTGTGTGTGTGTGTGTGTGTGTGTCCAGTCAATGACTGTCGCGAGCACCGGCATACGAAATGCTGGTCTCAGGAGGGAAATTGCAAAACTGCCATGGTAAGGAATGGAAAAGGATTTCCGTAACATACTTGAACAGAGTAAAACCATTTCTTGAATAATCTTGTAAAGACATGTTCGAGATACTCTACTCGATTTTCTACATCTACATCTACATCTATACTCCGCGAGCCACCTTACGGTGTGTGGCGGAGGGTACTTATTGTACCACTATCTGATCCCCCCTTCCCTGTTCCATTCACGAATTGTGCGTGGGAAGAACGACTGCTTGTAAGTCTCCGTATTTGCTCTAATTTCTCGGATCTTTTCGTTGTGATCATTACGCGAGATATATGTGGGCGGTAGTAATATGTTGCCCATCTCTTCCCGGAATGTGCTCTCTCGTAATTTCGATAATAAACCTCTCCGTATTGCGTAACGCCTTTCTTGAAGTGTCCGCCACTGGAGCTTGTTCAGCATCTCCGTAACGCTCTCGCGCTGACTAAATGTCCCCATGACGAATCGCGCTGCTTTTCGCTGGATCATGTCTATCTCTTCTATTAATCCAACCTGGTAAGGGTCCCATACTGATGAGCAATACTCAAGAATCGGACGAACAAGCGTTTTGTAAGCTACTTCTTTCGTCGATGAGTCACATTTTCTTAGAATTCTTCCTATGAATCTCAACCTGGCGCCTGCTTTTCCCACTATTTGTTTTATGTGATCATTCCACTTCAGATCGCTCCGGATAGTAACTCCTAAGTATTTTACGGTCGTTACCGCTTCCAATGATTTACCACCTATGGCATAGTCGTACTGGAATGGATTTCTGCCCCTATGTATGCGCATTATATTACATTTATCTACGTTTAGGGAAAGCTGCCAGCTGTCGCACCATGCATTAATCCTCTGCAGGTCCTCCTGGAGTACGTACGAGTCTTCTGATGTTGCTACTTTCTTGTAGACAACCGTGTCATCTGCAAATAGCCTCACGGAGCTACCGATGTTGTCAACTAAGTCATTTATGTATATTGTAAACAATAAAGGTCCTATCACGCTTCCCTGCGGTACTCCCGAAATTACCTCTACATCTGCAGATTTTGAACCGTTAAGAATGACATGTTGTGTTCTTTCTTCTAGGAAATCCTGAATCCAATCACAAACCTGGTCCGATATTCCGTAAGCTCGTATTTTTTTCACTAAACGTAAGTGCGGAACCGTATCAAATGCCTTCCTGAAGTCCAGGAATACGGCATCAATCTGCTCGCCAGTGTCTACGGCACTGTGAATTTCTTGGGCAAATAGGGCGAGCTGAGTTTCACACGATCTCTGTTTGCGGAATCCATGTTGGTTATGATGAAGGAGATTTGTATTATCTAAGAACGTCATAATACGAGAACACAAAACATGTTCCATTATTCTACAACAGATTGACGTAAGCGAAATAGGCCTATAATTATTCGCATCTGATTTATGACCCTTCTTGAAAATGGGAACGACCTGCGCTTTCTTCCAGTCGCTAGGTACTTTACGTTCTTCCAGCGATCTACGATAAATTGCTGATAGAAAGGGGGCAAGTTCTTTAGCATAATCACTGTAGAATCTTAAGGGTATCTCGTCTGGTCCGGATGCTTTTCCGCTACTAAGTGATAGCAGTTGTTTTTCAATTCCGATATCGTTTATTTCAATATTTTCCATTTTGGCGTCCGTGCGACGGCTGAAGTCAGGGACCGTGTTACGATTTTCCGCAGTGAAACAGTTTCGGAACACTGAATTCAGTATTTCTGCCTTTCTTCGGTCGTCCTCTGTTTCGGTGCCATCGTGGTCAACGAGTGACTGAATAGGGGATTTAGATCCGCTTACCGATTTTACATATGACCAAAACTTTTTAGGGTTCTTGTTTAGATTGTTTGCCAATGTTTTATGTTCGAATTCGTTGAATGCTTCTCTCATTGCTCTCTTTACGCTCTTTTTCGCTTCGTTCAGCTTTTCCTTATCAGTTATGATGCGACTACTCTTAAACCTATGATGAAGCTTTCTTTGTTTCCGTAGTACCTTTCGTACATGATTGTTATACCACGGTGGATCTTTCCCCTCGCTTTGGACCTTAGTCGGTACGAACTTATCTAAGGCGTACTGGACGATGTTTCTGAATTTTTTCCATTTTTGTTCCACATCCTTGGTTTTGAACAGTTTCCGTTCCTCGTCATTCCTTCGCTGTCTTCAGTCGGGTTGATACAATAATTTCTCTATAATCTTGCCATTGTCGTTGCGGAAGTTAGGTAACTCGATCTAATGGAGTGCAAAAATACAATGAAGCGCCAGAGAAACTAGTATAGGCATGGTATTCAAATACAGAGATACGTGGACAGGCAGAATACGGCGGTGCGGTCGACAACGCCTATACAGGGTGTTACAAAAAGGTACGGACAAACTTTCAGGAAACATTCTTCACACACAAATAAAGAAAAGATGTTATGTGGACATGTGTGTGGAAACGCTTAATTTCCATGTTGGAGCTCATTTTAGTTTCGCCACTATGTACTGTAACTTCCTCGATTCACCGCCAGTTGGCCCAATTGAAGGAAGGTAATGTTGACTTCGGTGCTTGTGTTGACTCATTGCTCTACAGTACTAGCATCAAGCACATCAGTACGTAGCATCAACAGGTTAGTGTTCATCACGAACGTCGTTTTGCAGTCAGTGCAATGTTTACAAATGCGGAGTTGGCAGATGCCCATTTGATGTATGGATTAGTACGGCGCAATGGCCGTGGCGCGGTACGTTTGTATGGAGACAGATTTCCAGAACGAAGGTGTCCCGACAGGAACACGTTCGAAGCAATTGATTGGCGTCTTAGGGAGCACAGAACATTCCAGCCTATGACTCGCGACTGGGGAAGACCTAGAACGATGAGGACACCTGCAATGGACGAGGCAATTCTTCGTGCAGTTGACGATAACCCTAATGTCAGCGTCAGAGAAGTTGCTGCTGTACAAGGTAACGTTGACCACGTCACTGTATGGAGAGTGCTACGGGAGAACCAATTGTTTCCGTACCGTGTACAGCGTGTGCAGGCACTATCAGCAGCTGATTGGCCTCCACGGGTACACTTCTACGAATGGTTCATCCAACAATGTGCCAATCCTCATTTCAGTGCAAAAGTTCTCTTTACGGATGAGGCCTCATTCCAACGTGATCAAACTGTAAATTTTCACAATCAACATGTGTGGGCTGGCGAGAATCCGCACGCAATTGTGCAATCACGTCATCAACACAGATTTTCTGTGAAAGTTTGGGCTGGCATTGTTGGTGATGTCTCGATTGGGCCCCATGTTCTTCCACCTACGCTCAATGGAGCACGTTATCATGATTTCATACGGGATGCTCTACCTGTGCTGCTACAACATGTGCCTTTAAAAGTACGACACAACATGTGCTTCATGCACGATGGAGCTCCTCCACATTTCAGTCGAAGTGTTCGTACGCTTCTCAACAACAGATTCGGTGACCGATGGATTTGTAGAGGCGGACCAATTCCGTGGCCTCCACGCTCTCCTGACGTCAACCCTCTTGACTTTCATTTATGGGGGCATTTGAAAGCTGTTGTCTACGCAACCCCGGTGCCAAATGTAGAGACTCTTCGTGCTCGTATTGTGGACGGCTGTGATACAACACGCCATTCTCCAGGGCTGCATCAGCGCATCATGCGACGGAGGGTGGATGCATGTATCCTCGCTAACGGAGGACATTTTGAACATTTCCTGTAACAAAGTGTTTGAAGTCACGCCGGTACGTTCTGTTGCTGTGTGTTTCCATTCCATGATTAATGTGGTTTGAAGAGAAGTAATAAAATGAGCTCTAACATGGAAAGTAAGCTTTTCCGGACACATGTCCACATAACATATTTTCTTTCTTTGTGTGTGAGGAATGTTTCCTGAAAGTTTGGCCATACCTTTCTGTAACACCCTGTATAAGACAAGAAGTGTCCGGCGCAGTTGTTAGATCGGTTACTGCTGCTACAGTGGCAGGTTATCAGGATGTGAGTGAGTTTGAAGGTGGTGTTATAGTCGGTTGACGAGCAGTGGGGCACAGCGTCTCAGAGATAGCGATTTCATTTCACGAGTGTGTCGTGAACATCAGCAATCCGGTAAAACGACAATCTCCGACATCGCTGCGGTCGAAAAAGGTCCTGCAAGAACGGGACCAACGATGACTAAAGAGAATCGTTCAAAGTGAAAGGAGTGCAACCCTTCCGCAAATTCCTGCATATTTTAATGTTGGGCCATCGACAAGTGTCAGCGTGCCTCTCTTGTTCCCTTGATGACTGCACGACACAAAGTCTTACACCTCGCATGGGCCCGTCAACACCGACACTGGACTCTTGACGACCGGAAACATGCTGACTGCCCGGACGAGTCTCATTCCAAATTGTATAGAGCGGATGGACGTGTACGGGTATGGAGACAACGTTATGAATCCACGGACCTGCATGTCAGTAGGGGACTGTTCAAGCTGGTAGAAGCTCTGTAATGGTCTGGGGTGTGTGCAGTTGGAGTGATATGGGACTCCTGATACGTTTAGATACGACGTTGACAGGTGACACGTACGTGAGCATCCTGTCTGATCAGCTGCATCCATTCATGTCCATTGTGCATTCCGCCGGATGTGGGCAATTCCAGCAGGACAATGCGACACATCAGACGTCCCGAATTGCTACAGAATGGCTCCAGGAACACTATTGTGAGCTTAAATACCTCCGCTGTCCACCAAACTCCAACATTATTGAGCATATATGGGATACCTTGCAACGTGCTGTTCAGAAGAGATCTCCACCCCATCCTACTCTTACGTATTTGTGGACAGCCCTGCTGGATTCATGGTGTCAGTTCGCTTAAGCGCTACTTCAGACATTAGTCGAGTCCATGCCACGTCGTGTTGCGGCACTTCTGCATGTTTGCGGGGGCCCTGCACGATATTAGGCAGGTGTACAAGTTTCTTTGGCTCTTCAGTGTACATTGCCTTAAAGGGTGCTGTCGTTTATATTTTGTCTTTGTTTCGTGTCTGCGCAGGGTCGCCATGGCTACTACGGATGTGGCATAGTTTATTTTAAGGAGTGGTGGGATGGCCCTCGTGCCTCTGCCCCCTCACTGCCCCCCACTCCTTCCTGACAGTCCCTCCCTGCACTGTCTCCCCCCCCCCTCCTCCCCACCGGAACTCTGATACCAGCCTGGTATTCACGTTGTCGGATGTTGGAAGCCTGGCTAAAATCCGCATCGAGACTGCCTACACACACCTCCTAACCTCGTCCATAATCCGCCTGGCGGATTTGATCCGGGGCCGGCGCACTTCTTCACCCCGGAAGCGGTGCTGTAACATGCGCGACTGTCCGGGAGCTGGTAAGAAAATAAACATTTAGTATAGTTCATATTTGGCCAGTAGAGATACAAGTGAACTGTGGTAAGTATGATACTGGTAAAGCCATGCTGGGACATCCTGACAGGTAGATTCACCAGCCTAATTGAAAGTTTCCCCCTCTCTTTTGCCTAGTTTAAGAGTTGTACCTCAAGTGTAAAACAGGTGGCTAACGTGTGTCTTCTTCAGCGTAGTGTCGTGTTTATGGTTGTGTTGTGTGATGGAAGAAAGACCCGATTCTGACACACAGCCTATACCGAGCGTAACGCCCACGTTCGACAGACAGATCACCGTCAGCAGTCTGATATGCCCTCACTTTTTAGAGACAGGCGAGAGGTTTGTATTTCGATCCAGATCATAGCAGTAAGTCTGATGATAAGGAACTTGTCGGCCTGATACGGACGGGTACCTCCGTGTCGAGCGACATCGCTCGCCTGAACGTTGTTGACCGCGATTATAAGGATGGGTACGTCAGTTGTCGCAAATCAGTAATATTTACAGCAACAAATACTTGAGTTGACGGCTACGATCCAGGAGGGACCAGTATCGGCCGGACGCCGTGGATGGTGCTCGCTCAGTTGGTATGATCTGATTTCATGTCTGATGAAGACTACGTCTTACATGGCGCGTAGACAATGGCCATATGTGATGAGTGATGTATTTAGTGAACAGATAGACAACAGACAGTTTATGCTACTTGCTGCGCTTTTGAAGTAACCCGAATTTTACGTAGCTTTAATGAACTTGACAACGTTACAGGATCGCATCCTACGGCCCCATGCTTATATTTCGCCCAGTGTAATGTAGTAAATCGCAAAACTCGCAAAACTGGCAGTTGATGTTGTCGTATTTCCCTGAAGCTGCAGCGACTATTTTGACAGTAGCGTTGTCAGTGGACGACGATTTGTAATGAGTCGCGCTTCGGCTTACGCGAGATTGGTAGTAGCGTTTGCGAGGCGGAGCTACACTTCTCAACGATTCTGGCGGTGTAAGGCCCTTATTTACTGCGGCAGGACCGTTCTTTTTACTTCTCTCACAGATTCGTGACCTTAATGCAGAAACTGTTGGGAGGCAGCCAGCCAGCCAGCCAGGCATTGGCGTTCTCCGTGCCTTCCTTCCGATACGAGCAGCTGTCCGTGCTCTACGTATATGGCAGTAAGAAAATATGCAAATTACAAGACTATAGTATGAAAGATACACATGAAGCTAAAATAGCCATAAATAATACAGGAAAAGGTACATAAATTTTTGATCTATGGTGTACCGTGCTGACAATGCCGCGCAATGGAAGAAGCTAGGAATATAATCTTCTTGTTGTGAAAGCAGTTCAGACAAATAAGAACCAGAAGTTACTAATAAATCAATGCGGAGAAATGTCTGTTAGCAGCAAAAACACAGTGAAAAGGAATGGCTAACGCACCGCGTTGAATTTTAGACGGCCCATTCACATTAATATGACCTTCGCCTATGTTCGACGTCAACTTGCTGTAACCACTCACAGACGCCAGGAGCCAGCACTAGCACTGGAGGGTATATAATGGGTCTCTAGGGGCCGCCCCCTAGAGGAATATTGTAGTGAAAAGAAGTGAAAAATAGTATGAACGTGAGAAATATCTGTTGGTGTTGCACATGGCTGTATTTTTTTCGAATGCAACACACCAACACACTCTCCTAAAACAGTATTATTTTCACTCCTCATCACTTTAATACATAGTAAGAATGTATTTATAAAGAACTCCTATAAAAAATTGCCGGCCGTGGTGGCCGAGCGGTTCTAGGCGCTTCAGTCCGGAACCGCACGACTGCTACGGTCACAGGTTCGAATCTTGCCTCGGGCATGGATGTGTGAGATGTCCTTAGGTTAGTTAGGTTTAAGTTCTAGGGGACTGATGACCTCAAATGTAGAGTCCCATAGAGCTCAGAGCCATTTTTTAAAAAAAAATTATGCAATTTTGAGAAAATTACGACAAAATAAGCTAAATTTCGTAAATTTAAATAGTAAATTTAGGGTCGACTATAGCTTTACAAAGAAGCCTCTTGTGTACTCAGATAGTGAAATTACATTTTCCAACTATGCTGCACACCGCGCATGCCCAGAAACAGGGCACTGTGGCGGCGTCTACTAACATAATGAGTTGAGTCTGAGCTCACTCCTATTACACACTGACGGAAAAAAGAAGAATCGCAACACCAGGAAAGAACTGTGCGATATAAACGAAAGTTGGTAGTAATGGGTTTTACATCTGAAAGATGACTGTTCAAATTTCGCGCCAGCCGCATAGGAGTGGTGCTAGTAAAGCCACTAAGAGGACGCAAGTCAGGTTTGCTTTAAATTCACCCTGTAACGGTCGTGAGTGTTAGCCACCTTTAAAATTGGAATTGGAGAGTTGATGTTAGTCAAGAGCCTTTAAGGCGATGTTGACGCCATTATTAAAACCTCACTTAGTCTGATTGGGATAGCGTAATAGGGCTACGAGAAGCTGGATATTCCTCCTGCGATGCTGCTGAAAGAGACGGCAGGGATGTAGCCACTGTGCATGACTGCTTACAGCGGTAGTAACGAGAGTGTACAGTAGGGAGAATAGAAGACCGCGCTACGAAAGCTGCGTGGCACTGCCTAGGGGGAAAAGAGCATCGTGTTCGGCGTATGGCTCTGTCTCACCTTACTGCGTCTCCAGCAGCAATCTGAGTAGCATGTGGCACAGACTGCTACAAATCGGTTACTTTAAGTACAGCTCTGATCCAGACGCGATGTAGCGTGCTTTCCGAAGACCCCAAAACACCGCAGTTTGCGGCTTCAGTGGTGTCAAGTCAGAGAAGTTGCAGCATTAGAAAGTTGCAGCGAAATGCTGGAAGATCTGCAGCGGGTAGGCAGTTGGTGCAGGGAGTCGCAACTGACCCTTAACATAGACAAATGTAATGTATTGCGAATGCAGAGAAAGAAGGATCCTTTACTGTATGATTATATGATAGCGGAACAAACACTGGTAGCAGTTACTTCTGTAAAATATCTGGGAGTATGCGTGCGGAACGATTTGAAGTGGAATGATCATATAAAATTAATTGTTGGTAAGGCGGGCACCAGGCTGAGAGTCGTTGGGAGAGTCCTTAGAAAATGTAGTCCATCAACAAAGGAGGTGGCTTACAAAACACTCGTTCGACCTATACTTGAGTATTGCTCGACAGTGTGGGATCCGTACCAGATCGGGTTGACGGAGGAAATAGAGAAGATCCAAAGAAGAGCGGTGCGTTTCGTCACAGGGTTATTTGGTAACCGTGATAGCGTTACGGAGATGTTTAGCAAACTCAAGTGGCAGACTCTGCAAGAGAGGCGCTCTGCATCGCGGTGTAGCTTGCTGTCCGGGTTTCGATAGGGTGCGTTTCTGGATTAGGTATAGAATATATTGCTTCCCCCTACTTATACCTCCCGAGGAGATCTCGAATGTAAAATTAGAGAGATTCGAGCGCGCACGGAGGCTTTCCGGCAATCGTTCTTCCCGCGAACCATACGCGACTGGAACAGGAAAGGGAGGTAACGACAGTGGCACGTAAAGTGCCCTCCGCCACACGCCGTTGGGTGGCTTGCGGAGTATAAATGTAGATGTAGATGTAGACGTCAGGGGGAGGTGTGTTGTGCTTTCTGGTGAAAGCTGGTCCTGCGTCGGTTCCAGTGATGGCCGCGTGTTGTTTAGGAGGCGGCTCACTGAGGGCGTGCAGCCAACCGTCCTGGAGACACTGGACCCACACCTGGAGCCATGGTCTGGGGTGCGACTTATCGTGGTCGTCCCACGCGCCCCGACTGTGAATGTGTACGTCAGTCTGATGATTCGACCTGTTGTGCTGCTATTCATGATCAGCATTCCAGGGGGTGTTTTCCATTAAGATAACGCTGGCCCAAATACCACTGTTGCAAACCAACATGCTCTACAGAGTGTCGACTTGCTGCCTTGACCTGCTCTATTGCCAGATTTGTCTCGAATCTAGCACATTTGGGACATCATCGGACAAAAACACCGGCGTAGTCCACAGACAGCATCAGGCTCCCTGCGTTGACCGACCAAGTGCAACAGGCGTGGAACTACATCCCACAAACTAAAATCCGGCACATGAACTACCGATGCGTGCACATCTGCATGCTTGCTTTCAATATTCTGTCGGTTTGACCAGTTGTTAACGTACCAGTATTTCACCTTGCAATGGCTTATCTTGCGCTTACATTAACTTGCGATCTTGCAATGGTAATCTCTTCAATATATTACCTAGACAAATTTGTTCACGAAATTTCATTACTCTGCCTTCATTATTTCGCGGTGTTGCAATTTTTTCCCGTCAGTGTATCAGACCAATGCCAGTATTCAGACTGAATGCCGCCTTGTGGCGTTGTCGGCACGTGACGTGGTGAGGAAAGTATGTAAACGGAGCAGAGACGAACAGGCAAGCATCCCAGCGACGATAGGGGCTGCAAATCGGGAAATCCACTGAGTAGGCGACTTCCAGGAAGGGCATATTGTTATGGCCCAGCGCCTGGGGACGAGCGTCCCAGAAGCGACGAAGCTGGTAGGGTGTTGGCGTGCTGATGTCCTGAGAAGGTTTGAGAAGTGGTTGAAGGACGGTGAACCAGTGAGTAGGCGACAATGTAGTGCAAACGCCCCCTCCCCCCTCCCCCAACATCGAAGAATGTCGAAGTCGCAGGCATGCCAGGTCTGTAAAACGGGATAGGTGCCTGTCTGTGGAAGACTGCAATGTTGGTAGACGTACAAGTGTTTCGGACCACAGATTGTTGACTGTGGGGCTACGCAAAATAAGAGCCCTGCAATGATGATGACCCAACGACGTCGGCAATATCGATAGCTGTTAAGCACAGGATTGTCGATAAACGACAGTCACTCAATAGAAACGTGTCGTCTGGTCAAATCAGTCGTTTCTCTTGTTACTCAGATCTGTGGCCGTGTCCAGAATCGCCGTCCTGTAGGTGAATGGCTGCTCGAAACATGAACTCCGCCACGAACGCAGACCGGTGGGGCAATATTATGATGCGAGGGACGTTCACCTTGTCTTCCATGGGGACTGTGCTATGACAACTGCGAATTATGTGAATTTTATTGCGGGATACCTGCACTCTTTCGTCCTTGATGTCGTCCCTCATGTCTATGGTACCTTCCAGCAGGATAACTGTCCGTGGTACAAAGACATACTCGTGCTACAGTGGTCTTAGGAACATGATAGTGAACTAGCGTTGACGTCGTGGCCTCTAAAGTCGCCTGACATGAACCCGATACAACAGCTCCGGGACGCCAACGGGTGCCAGTTCAGAGTCTACGAAATACCAACCCCTAATTTACAGGAGTTGAGTGACCTGTGCATTAGCATGAGGTGCCACATACCTCCGGAAACCGGCCAACAATTTGTCGAATTCCACGCAGAATCGCTGCTGTACTGCGTTCCGAAAGGAGAACAACACTTGATGCTCTGGAACTGTGTCAGAGAATGTTTCTGTTTTACATCTCCCGAAACCATTGCTATTTTTTGAGTTTGAAAAGTTTCGAAGTTTTTTTTTTTCTTTTTCGGCAAGTTGCGCTGGCTGTAAACTCGGCGATGAGCGTGGTGCCGCGCCAGCGCCTCTCCCCCCCCCCCCCCCACCCCCCGCCAACCCCTGCTGTAGCCACAGCTTCTGAGGCTGCAGCCACCCTCGCGTCTGCTCCTCCCCCCTCCCCCTTCCCCTGTATCGACTGCTCCGCGTCTCTCCACCCCGCGCCACTCAACCTCCTCCAGACGGCCGGGCCGGCTGTCATTGTCTCGGCCTGCCCCCCTTGTTATGGTAACCAAGTGCGCGACGCGCCGCGATCAATATTTGTGCCGGCGGCGGCGAGGGCGGGCTTTGGCGGCGACCACCCCTCGCCGGCCTCGCGTGCTTAGTCATACCCGCCGCGTATGAGCTTCAGTCGCGCAACGAGGACCTCAACCAGTCTGCGGCATCCACGCTTCCCTGGGAGCGAAGCGAGGGCACTGGGAAAAGTGACCTACTAGAAAACAGTACGCATCTGCATCCTCGTCTCGAATCCACCTTACGATATGTGGCACATACTGCACATCATCGTCATCGTCATCGTTTAAGATGTAGGACAAATGTTCAGTTCCAATGCCCATCGTTTCCTTGACCGCCTCCTCTTTATCCCTCGGTGGTTCGTTACGAGGAAAGGAGAAAGGTGCTTTTTTAAAAAATAAATAAATAAGAAAGACAGTGAATAGATGGCACCCTTGAAGTGCAATTTTGTGGGCTGTGAGCTATGACTGTCTGTGGACCGCTGTCTAAGCTCTTCATTGAGGTCAAAATGTGTTCACCCCGAAATTTTAAAATGGTTCAGATGGCTCTGACCACTATGGAACTCAACTTCTGAGGTCATCAGTCCCCTAGAACTTAGAACTACTTAACCCTAACTAACCTAAGGACATCACACACATCCATGCCCGAGGCAGGATTCGAACCTGCGGCCGTAGCGGTCTCACGGTTCCAGACTGTAGCGCCTAGAACCGCTCGGCCACTCTGGCCGGCAAATTTTAAAAGAGACGATTGTTGGACAGTTGGGAAGTTATACGTTGCTACAGTGCTTTTTCAGATGCCTAACATTGACCACTCCCGAGGCATCTCTGGTGAAACGGCTTAATGATTTATTTTCCTTTTGTAACATTCAGTCAGTTTCCATTTATTTACCCCATCTGGTCTCGATTAGTCCCAAGACAATAAATAAATAAAAACGACTCACCTCGAAAGAATTATGCGAATGAGATGGGAATAGTACATAGACAGTACGTGTACAGACAAGCAAGTGATTACAGTTTCAGAAAAACTGGACGATTTATTCGGGAGAAAGAGATTCACAAATTGAGCAAGTGAGTGCGGGTTGGTCCACCTCTTGCCCGTACGCAACCAGTTATTCGGCGTGGCACTGATTGACAGGGTTGTAGGCTATCCTGCTGAGGGATATCTTGCCAAATTCTGTCCAGTTACAGTGTTAGATCGTCAAAATCTAGAGCTGACTGGAGGGCCCTGCCAATAACGTTTCCAGACGTTCTCAGCTGGGGAGAGATCAGGCGACCTTGCTGCGAAAGGACAAGCAGTAGGAACTGTCGCCGTGTGTGGGCAGACAGTATCTTGCTGCAGTGAGAGACCAGGATGGCTTGCCATGAAGGACAACAAATCGGGGGCGTGGAGTATCGCCGGGGCACCCCTTCGCTGGAAGGGTGTACGTTTAAGATCCGTGAATCTGTTATGGGGTTGCCATTGTTTTGTAGAATATAATCCTCATTTGCTACCATGTTTTGCTGTTCAGGAAATTTTGTATTATTCTTCATATATGACTGAAGATATTATCTGCGTGCACCCTCTCTATTCCATTCGCCAGGACTTCTCTAATTCCGCTGTCTCTGTCGTTAGGCTACGTTTGTTGGCAGGATTTAATTTACCACCTGCCGTCAACACTTCACCACCTACACCAGCACCTAATACAGCTTCCTCAAGCCAAAGTACACTACCCAGAGAAGTGTTCTTCGTGCCAGCATTTGCTATTTCATTCGCGTATTGAATGAAGGAAAAATGACTGCCGGCCGCAGTGGTCTCGCGGTTCTAGGCGCGCAGTCCGGAACCGTGCGACTGCTACGGTCGCAGGTTCGAATCCTGCCTCGGGCATGGATGTGTGTGATGTCCTTAGGTTAGTTAGGTTTAAGTAGTTCTAAGTTCTAGGGGACTGATGACCACAGCTGTTAAGTCCCATAGTGCTCAGAGCCATTTGAACCATTTTTTTGAAAAATGACTGAGCGTGGGTCTGTATGACCCTAAAATCGCTGACCTTATTTCCAATCAGGTTTCATAAGACGAGTGAAGAATCATCACACCGTTTGCTTCGAATACCGGTCATCTAAATTTATCCAAGAGGGTTGTGCAGTAACAATGGCACCTTTTTTCCGCGTATCCCCATTTTAGATCGTCAGAAATCTGTTTTATTCTTCGATATGGGCTGTACCATTCTATTACGATACTTACAACGTGTCTCTCGATTCTTTCTCTGTATGTTGCCGTGCTTACTTGATAAGGACTCCCAGCGCTGGAACAATACCCTAGAATCGTTCGCACCAGCGTCTTGTGTGCGATTTTCCTTATATGTCCACTGCGCTTTCGCTCGGTGCGCTCCACGTGGATGCAAAGTTGAATTTTTTTTATCAATTTCGTGCCACAGTTTGGTCACCTTTAAGCAGAAAGTCGTTCGGTAAGTATAGTATAGTGGTAACTGCAGTATTTAAAGTACGCGAAAGTGTTGCTGAATAACGAAGAACATAATTTTGAATTTAGTGAAAGACTTAACATATAAAAGTTCCGCTGTCAAGTTTGCACAACTCGAGGTTCTATCCTCACGCGTTTCTCAAGACTTAAAACTCGAGGTAAGAGTGCAGCTTTCCTGAAGCAACAAAAACGTTCCTGCTATAGGCAGAGGAGCTCGTTAGCAGCGGAGGGCCTGGCCTATTTCTTGCGGAGGAAGCGCCCAGCTGTCGCCGAGCAGCCGAGTTTGCGGAACACGAGAGGCGGGCGTCAAGTCCACCCCCTGCCCTGTCCAGCACACTCCACCCCTCGCTTGCCTCCTGCGAGGGAGGGACGCTGACTGGCAGGGGGAGGTGGGCTCGTGTTCACTCCGCATTAATCCCCATCAAATTACTGCCGCTCCGGCTCAGACCGCGTTCCCAGTTGCTTACGAAAGAGACTTTGATGCCGAAATGAAAAGTTCGAACCCAGAGTTGTGAAGTACTGCTGCTTGACTGAGGTGGGCACAGATAGGGATGCAGAAAGAACGGTTTTAGCATGGATTCTTCTGACAGACGTCATGTCACCCATTTGATTTCGTGCGTGGTGTGCGAGTTTCGCTTTGTGAAATTCTTAGGTATTCTCGTAGTCTATTGTAAATTGAAAGGAATCTTCATTCGTTTGCGTTTAAAGCCATCCAGCGAAATACATTCAGAGTGATACGCGTTTTGTAATTGCTTATGTATGCTGACAGAAATGCAAAAGAGAAAACATTAGGTAACTATAATCGCCGAAATCTGAAGAAAATTATGTCTTTTTCCAGCACCTTTTATGGATTGGCGTAACAGTTTGGAATAAACAAAAACAAGAAACTCACAGTGCAGTTGTTGAAAATGGTTTGATACTCAGTTTATTTCCGATGAAAGTAACTATGCTGTCCATGGTCTGTTGTAACTTCGTTTGCTGGGCGTTGCAGCTTTAATCTTGACAAGTGGGTTACACGTAATAGCTCATGGATGAGGTGTCACAATTCAGCCACGACCGAATCCCCCGCATCCAACCTCGCACGCTCTTGTATCCACGCTTTAGACCAGTGGTCGTCAAAGTTTTTTGCTTAAGAGACAATATTGACATTGTAGCGCGACACATCGGGCCGCATAGGAAGAAGCGGTGGTGGGACACAGGGGGAGGCGAGGGGGTTGTCGTGTGGCCATTCAAAAAGAAAATAAGTTTTCGTAAACTTAAACAATTCCACACTACATGTTAAAAGGTATCACACAAAAAATTTTGTAACTACATGCTCTTTTTAGAAGGCTTACATAGTGACCAATTTTTGGTACAAAAGCCAGTGCCATCGCAACATGATATCAGGTTTTTTATCTGATTATTGGTTATAGTTTTGAGATACCTTGACGGCCTAGTAGCTGTAAGAATACCAAGCTACTGCAGCAGACCGTTTTCAATAGCGCTTTCTTATTAGGCCAAAGTAATAGAGCAGAGACGGTTTTAAATAATATAACTTAACTAATCCAAAATTGTCACATAGCGTACGACGGCGGACATAGCTTTCTGTATCAGAAAGGGTTTAGAAGTCAGTTTTATCAGTTTTAGCATGCGTGTTTTTTGGACGTAATTAACTGATAATGGAGTGACAACTTGGCCGACTTCCCAATGAGTGGTGTGGCCACTTTCCCTTATCCTACAGCATGTCGGAATTAGTGATCTACAGAAGGAACTATCACAAATAATAACGAGGAACTGCGTTTAGAGGCCAAAAGACGTCGTTTAAACATCGATATTGTAAAAAATTATTACTCTCTATACAATTGAGGTAAGAAGAATAGTATAATTGACTTACTTTACATCAGACGACTTAAAAATAAAAGTTCTTACTGAAAAACAACGGAACAAGTTTCGCGTGCCAGTCTCACTTACAACAGTCGCGATGTGTATGACAACTAGTCTGATGATCTACTTGACTGAGAAGTAGCGGCTCCGGTTGCGAAAACTGACATACGGCCGGCAGAGCGGCGTGCTGCCCACATGCCCCTCCGTATCCGCATCCAGTGACGGCCCTGGGCTGAGAGGATGACGCGGCGGCCGGTCGGTACCGGTGGGCCTTCCGAGGCCTGTTCGGTTGCAGTTTAGTTAGCTGATCGGTGCTGACTGTGCACGCTCGTGAGCTGCCAGCATTGGAAGACAAACAATAAAATATCCCCCCCTTTGACTTCTATGAACCGCACAGAGCCCACGGTACATAACAGCTCTGATGCTGACGTAAGCGGCAAACTTACTGTGCTCGTGGCCGAATTCAGCAACGTCAATTACAATTAATCACATTTCAAAATGTTATTGTTTCTGCAACTATCTTTGTTTGTTAATGAGCAAGAAAAATACGTTGTTAAGAAGCTGTTAACGTTAGCTGACGTTTTCGTACTATGCTGTTAGTTTCTATATGAAATGCAGCTGAGAACCGCGGGCCGCACCAACACTTTAGTCGCACCGCATGTGGCCGGCGGGCCGCAGCTCGCCGATGACAAATGTCATCCGGCACATTGTGCTGATGTAAGTTAGCTGCCCTTCAGACCGGTTCTGAAAATACGCGGTTATATGAAACGTGTATATTTTTTTAAAAGATAGGACTATAGTCAGATGTTAAACGTGGTCTCTCTCGCTACGACGGTCAAAAATTGTTAATTATTTTTACGGAGATAGTAATTTCGAGTCTTATTGAGCGTCAGGAATTCTATCTAAAATGCAGATATGCACGCAGACGTAAGGCACGAGTCCAAACATCACACGAATACAAACGGTGTCCAACTCATAGAGTACACAAATAAAAGTAAAACCAGGTAGAAACAACGACAGTAGTATTATATTCTCACCTTCATATGGCCCCACTTGACAGTCGTATCTTTTTATTCAGTTGACAAGTGGAACCATACGAGCGGTATAAAATGTCGTTGTTACCTGGTTTTACTTTTATTTTTGTACTCCATGGCCCGCCAGAGTGGCAGAGCGATTCTAGGCGCTACAGTCTGGAACCGCGCAACCGCAACGGTCGCAGGTTCGAATCCTGCCTCGGGCAAGGCTATGTGTGATGTCCTTATGTTAGTTAGGTTTAAGTAGTTCTAAGTTCTAGGGGACTGATGACCTCAGGTGTTAAGTCCCATAGTGCTCAGAGCCATTTGAACCATTTTGTACTCCATGAATTGGACACCGTTCGTACTTGTTGGATGTTCCGATCATGGTCTGAACAGATACGTTCCTTGTAAAGAACGCTTCTGATACGAACTTTTTATTGCCTTGACCGTGTATATTTACACTGGATTACCAGTTTCCACAGGACTAAGCCGCCATGTTCAGATAGCGTACAGGTTATCGAATCATGCTGTGCGATAAACCACACGTTTGCATTTCTACCATCGTAACGTGCTGATACTAAAAAGAGAGAACAACATTAAAAAATATAGCTGTGTCTTCGTGGCAAGACAGCCATAAAGGTGTGACACGTCAAGAGGTGCCGCATGTGTCTGGGTCGGCTTCCGGCTGCATATTCAGCACGTAGCCGAGCCGAGACGTATGCCGTACTCCTTCATGTGCCACGCTTCTGTGACTCTGTCTTGCCATGAAGACACAGCTATATTTTTTTCATCTTCTACTCTCTTTTTACTATGAGTACGTTACGATGGTAGGAATACAAACGTGCAGTTTATCGCACAACATGATTTCATAATCTGTAGGCTCTCTGAAGAAACTACTAATCCAGTGTACATACACGCGGTCAAGCCGATAAAAAATTTCGTTTCAGAAGCTTTCTTTACGCTGAATAAACCGATCGCTCTCCAGGCGGCAATGTCAGGTCTTGAGAAACATTCCTGTCGGCGGTGGCTCGGAGCTTCCACTGCGTCGCACGTAATCACGTTCCCACGGACTCGTCGCGATGTGCGGCGCCCGGTACAGCCCAGGTGACGCACTCCTCCACAGATATCACCGGAAATGCAGACTGGTACACTTGTTTCGATTCTTCGCATTGCTAAACACGTGAAATACGTACGAATAATGGTCACCAGCATTGCGTTGGCTTCCGAGACATGGTTAAACTACCTACTATTCCGCTGTTAGTAATAAAAAACCCGGCAGCTGTGTAACTGCTCACGAAGGTACCGAGGTCCGAATACTGGACTGGAAAATCTACAGCGCCAGTAGTTCATAAACCACCCCCAACTGGCAGCTAACGACTCCAGGCGATAATTTCCTCATCAGCAAAACGTAAATACAGCTTGAAGTCCATTACGAAAAAAATCACACTAGAACCTACCAGTCAGAAATCCATGAAAACACAAATTATTAACGTCTATTGTTGGTAGCCAACTCCCTCTCGTTCACGAAAAATGTGGTGGTAGGAGCGGGGAGGATGTGGTAAGGTGCTGGGCGAAGTTAGATAACACATTTCGCTTAAAATAATTTTGTTACACAGAAATTCGAGCTGCAGTATTAAAACCCAAGAACCTTGTTTTAACTTTCACAGGATCGAATGACAGATGATATATACTTCATAGTACAATTTATAATGACATCGTGCTACAAGAAATAATAGTTCAAAAATGTGATTGTGACCCACATGAAACCACGCTGAAAACTCATATTTTACACGCTAACTGTAGTTCAGGAAAAGAACGTTTCAAAGCTGACAATAATGTCATAGAGCTTAGGTAACAGCGATTCAAGTTAAAACGTTAATTAAAAAAATAAGCTGCACTTTCGCGAAAGGATAACAAGTCACGCCATTGATTGTGGTTGTTGGAAAGTCCTTAACAATTTGTAAAGGTTAATAAAATGTATTAAGCAATAAAATACACAATCCCCCACAATACAAGAAAAGGTGGAAAGACATAGAACACAAACGTGAGTGCCACCTGGTACACACCAGCAAAAACATTAGTAACGACCCTTAAATAAATACACAATTCCTAAGAATATAAGAAAGGTGAAAATTACAGCAACCAGTTGTCACAGTAAACTGGCAGCAACGAGGCAAGTTTGAGAATGAATGGAGTCAGTTAATGACTGTGAATAAAAAAACTCAACCGTTCATACTCAATAAGTAAAATCATTTAAAAATTAACACGCTGCATAAGTAGCGAAATAGGTCCTGCAAGATTTAAACAAGTTGTTAAAGGGCAAACAGAGTCACAAGGAACTTCGGACTTGTAGAACACACCTTAAGGCTAGAGTGCTTGTTCAGCTCTCAATATGTGAATAGATCAAGGGTTCCGGAATCAACTGGGCGTCACTCCGCCGTCGCACGTGCAAAAACGATCAGATTTGCTTAAGTTGATGTAACACGAGCCAGCTGATAGAGGCAACTGGCTGTGGGCAAACCTGGACGACGTGCGACGACGAAAGCGTCGCCGCAGCAGGAAGGAAACGCGCCTCTGCTCCGGGCCCAGGAAACGGGAATGCGTCGTCCGCTGCCAACATGCATCAGGAAGCAAACAGCAATCTGCCCAAGTAAGGCCACAAACGACAATATCCAAGACGTAGGAAATGTTAGCTCACTGCAGATGTGGCTGAACATGCAAGTCACGACCTCCGTAATATTACACGGAAACTGACGACGCGAACTACAACCACTTGCAAATCCATATACCAGGGCACAGTCTCTTTTAACAGTGCGTTGTCTTCGACACAGACAATTGCAGTCACAATTACATCAAATCAGTATGTAACGGAGCGTATCCATACACTTGCAATGAATGTGATCTGAAAAAAAAAACAGATTAAAATCAGTTACACTGACCAGAGACCATCCACACACACACACACACACACACACACACACACACACACACACACACACACTCGGAAGCGTAATGAACATGACGAATCTAATTCAACATTAACATAAACGTGGGCTTCCGATAACGAGTGCCAATGAAAGATCAACACTTGACGCGGCTCAGGTGCGATCGAGCCGCGACTTCCAGGATTCCGAGCAGGGGTGTTACTGCCTCCAATCAGTGAAGGTGATGTACGGGTGCCGTAACGTTTCGGCTTCCAGAGTTGGCCCGGGGCTTAGCACGCGGCGTCAGCTGCCCTTCCCGCAGCTCGCCGCTATCGGTACTTAATCCACCCGGAAAACTTCGGCTGCGACCAAATTAACAACTCGCGGCTTCGCGAGCGCCACACGCGGGCAGCAGGAGTGCCGCAGAAGTGAACTCGCCAGACGTTTGGCCTCCCGCCAAGTGCCTCTACCACTGACTGCCAAACCCAAAAACACACTCCCCGACCGAAGACCCTAGCCCTGCCATATGACCAGGATCGATATCGACAGTGGAGTGGCGTGCCTGGCAAAATTAAGGCCACCACTGCTCAGTAGCTGCCTACGCTGATCGGCCAGAGCTTTGTGACCACACTCACCTAACAGCCGGTGTGTCCGACTTCAGTGCGGACAACAGCGGCGACGACTCGTGACACGGAAGCAGTGAGGCCTACGTAAGTGGCTGGGGCGCGCTGGCGCCACGTGTGCACGCCTCGTTGTCGTAAATTCCGAGAAGGGGGCCATAAGCTCTGACGCCACTTTGTCACATCCTAGATATGTTCGATCGGGTGAAGATCTGGCGAGCTGTGCAGCCAGCACATCAACTGGAACTCGCCACTGTGTTGCTCGAGCCACTCCGTCACACTCCTGGCCCTGTGATATGGCGCATTGTTTTGTTGAAAAATGCCACTGCTGTGGGGGGAACGTCGTGGTGAAGGGGTGTTCACGGTTTGCAACCAGTGCACAATACTCTTTGGCCTTCATGGTGCTTTGCACGAGCTTCACGTGATCCGTGGATGCCCACGTGTACGTTCGTCAGGACATAGACTACTGGCCATTAAAATTGCTACACCACGAACAGGAAGACAGGAAGAAGATGCTCTGATATGCAGATGATTAGCTTTTCAGAGCATTCACACAAGGTTGGCGCCGGTGGCGACACCTACAACGTGCTGACATGAGGAAAGTTTCCAACCGATTTCTCATACACAAACAGCAGTTGACCGGCGTTGCCTGGTGAAACGTTGTTGTGATGCCTCGTGTAAGGAGGAGAAATGCTTACCATCACGTTTCCGACTTCGATGAAGGTCGTGCTGTAGCCTATCACGATTGCAGTTTATCGTATCGCGACATTGCTGCTCGCGTTCGTCGAGATCCAATGACCGTTAGCAGAATATGAAATCGGTGGGTTCAGGAGGGTAATACCCCTCCTGCAGGTCCGGGGTAAGAATAGGCCCGAGGTATTACTGCCTGTCGTAAGAGGCGACTAAAAGGAGTTTCAACCGTTTCGGCCTTCCATGTGATGGTCCCCCTTGGGGTTCGACCTCCATTTTTCAAAATTCTACAGAAGTACGAGCCTTTTGGGGAAGGACGCCTTACGTGGTGTACCACTGGTCCTCAGTGCACTAAGACCTTGGCACTCAGCATTGTAACGGCGTTGTAACCATACCCACTATTCCTCAAATTGGGCCTAAACGCCTGATGGGTTGTACAAGTTACGCCCATAGTGCGTCCCCATCTGCACCTACGATCATGATGGACTTTCCATGGCACCCTCTAGGTTGTAGCCCCCTGACAACACAGGGATCGTACTGCCGATACCTCAGCTGCACCCTCCCCACGTTGGCCAAGGAGTAGATGCCCGTCTCCTTGGGGCATCAGGACTCCCGGCAACGGTCATCCTGCCAGGTGGCCCTTGCTGCGGCTGGGTGGCGCCCGTGGGGAGAGCCCCTGGTCGGAGTGGGTGGTATCGGGGCGGACGTTTCGCAGATGAAACGTCAACATGTATCAGGTCGCTCTGCGGCCGAGTCTTTCAAAAGGAAAGGTACTGTCTCTAGTTCTGGTTCTCCTGCCCTTTCCCCCTTGCCCACTCCCTGGGAAGAGGGACAGGCCCGCCGGCTTGGGGCGAAGTACTTCCCCCGCTATTTGGTCTGTTCTCGAACCGATGGGGGGACGTTCGCCACCTCCAAGCCCATGTTCTTTGTTCAGCTCATCGAGGACATCTTCGGGGAAATCGAGGCTCTCAGTAAAATGCGTTCAGGGTCCGTTCTTATAGAGACCACCTCCGCTACACAGTCGGCGGCGCTGCAGGCGTGCGACCGACTAGGGGACATCCCAGTGTCCATTGTCCTGCATCTGGCACTGAATAGGACGCAGGGGGTTATTTTTCATCGGGACCTCCTGCTGCAATCTGATGAGGAGCTCAGGGCCAACCTGGAGCGCATTTCGTCCGGCGAGTCCAGCGCGGCCCCAAAGACCGTCGCATCTACACCAGGGCCTTTATCCTCGCCTTCGAGGGGGACGTTCTCCCGGAGAAGGTAAAGGTGATGTGCTACCGGTGCGACGTGCGACCTTACGTCCCGCCTCCTATGCGCTGCTTTCGGTGTTTGCGCTTTGGGCACATGTCGTCCCGTTGTGAGGCTGAGCCCCTTTGTGGCGATTGCGGACGTCCTCTTCGTGAGGAACAGACATGCACCCCACCACCTCGGTGCTTTAATTGTCCTGGCATCCACTCGCCTAGATCCTTAGACTGCCCCGCGTATCAGAAGGAGAAGAAGATTCAAGAACTCAAAACTTTGGATCGTCTCTCTTATTCTGAGCCCAGGAAGAAGTATGACCGCCTCCATCCCGTGACGTTGACCACTTCGTTTGCCTCAGTCGTGTCCACTCCTTCCACAGTATCCTCACCCCTATCCTGTCCCCTTTCCACCTCCTCCCCCCATCTGGGGTCTACGCCTCCGCCTCCCAAATCCCTCCCTTCCAAATCATCCTCCCCCGCGGCCCCCGCCCCCTCTGCCCCAGGGGCCACCCTTCCTCCTCCCCCTTCTCCCCCCCCCCCCGCCGCCTGAGAAGCGATCCTCTTCTCAGGCGTCCATCGGGGAAACGTTCCGGACCCCAGCTTCTGAGGTCCGGCGTTCCAAAACGGACCCCGCGCGTGAGGACCTTCTTCGGGTCCAGCCCACCATCCCTGTGCCTCCTCGGCCTTCCAAGAAGGCCTCCAAGAAGAACTCTCTATCCCCCTCTCCACCCCGGCGCGTTTCGTCTGACGCTCCATCCGTGAGTCGCTGCTCCCGGCCGTCCTCAGTTTCGCCGGGACGCTCTGCTGGCAGGCACTCAGCTGGCCTCTCGTCGGCGAATGATGCTGCCCCTCCTACACAACCCGGGACAGCGGCCGCAGCTGGCGACGACTCGATGGAACAGGATCCGCCTCCCGCCGGTTGTAGCGTTGTTCCCTCGAAACATGGCCCTCCGCGGCCGTCGAGGTGACCAGCTCTTCCCCCATCTCGTTCCCCCTCTTTTTTGACTAGCGATGGCCTTGTTACATTGGAACATAAGAGGTATTCGATCTAATCGGGAGGAATTACAACTGCTCCTCCGCCTGCACTGTCCACTCGTCCTTGGTCTCCAGGAAACCAAGTTGCGCTCGACTGACCGTATTGCCTTTACCCACTATACCTCGGCGCGGTATGACCTCACCCCTGTGGACGGTATCCCAGCTCATGGTGGGGTCATGTTGCTCGTTCGGGACGATGTCTATTACCATCCCATCCCATTGACCACCCCACTCCAAGCAATAGCTGTCCGTATTACTCTTTCTGCCTTTACTTTTTCTGTTTGTACCGTCTACACTCCATCGTCATCCGCAGTTAGTCGGGCTGACATGATGCACCTGATTGTTCAGCTTCCTCCGCCATTTTTATTGTTTGGCGACTTCAATGCCCATCATCCCCTTTGGGGCTCTCCTGCATCCTGTCAAAGAGGCTCACTCTTGGCGGATGTCTTCAACCAACTCAATCTTGTCTGCCTCAATACTGGCGCCCCGACTTTCCTCTCGGGCTATACTCATACCTACTCCCACTTGGATCTTTCGATCTGTTCTACCACTCTTGCCCGTCGGTTCGAGTGGTATGTCCTTTCTGACACCTATTCGAGCGACCACTTCCCCTGTGTCGTTCGTCTCCTGCACCACATCCCATCCCCACGTCCTTCGAGCTGGAACATACCGAAAGCTGACTGGGGACTTTACTCCTCCCTGGCGACCTTTCCGGACCACGATTTTCTCAGTTGTGACAGTCAGGTCGAATACCTCACGGCTGTTGCCGTCAATGCTGCCGAACGTTCCATTCCTCATACCACTTCTTCTTCACGTCGCGTTTCCGTCCCCTGGTGGAATGAGGCTTGTAGAGACGCTATCCGTGCTCGACGACGTGCTTTACACACCTTTCGCCGCCATCCTACGTTGGCGAATTGTATTGGATACAAACGACTACGAGCGCAATGCCGTAGAGTCATCAAAGACAGCAAAAAAGCTTGTTGGGCCTCTTTCAACAGCTCCTTTAACAGTTTTACTCCCTCTTCTGTCGTTTGGGGTGGCCTGCGCCTGCTGTCGGGCATTAAGGCCCACTCCTCGGTACCTGGCCTGACCTCAGGTAATGAGGTCCTTGTTGATCCTGTGGCTGTCTCCAACGCCTTCGGCCGGTTTTTCCCGGAGGTTTCAAGCTCCGCCCATTACCACCCTGCCTTCCTTCCCAGGAAAGAGGCAGAAGAGGCTCGGCGACCTTCCTTCCACTCGCTGAATCTGGAAACTTATAATGCCCCCTTTACTATGCAGGAACTCGAACGTGCGCTTGCACTGTCCCGGTCCTCTGCTCAGATGCTGGCACACGTTTAGATGCTGGCACACCTTTCTCCGGCTGGCAAAAGCTTCCTTCTTCGTACCTACAATCGCGTCTGGACCGAAGGTCAGGTCCCCATGCGTTGGCGTGACGCCGTCGTTGTTCCTATACCCAAACCCGGGAAGGATGGACACCTTCCTTCTAGTTACCGCCCCATTTCTCTAACAAGCTGTCTCTGTAAGGTGATGGAGCGCATGGTTAATGCTCGGTTAGTCTGGATTCTTGAATCTCGACAGCTGCTTACCAATGTCCAATGCGGCTTTCGTCGCCGCCGCTCCACTGTTGACCACCTTGTGACCTTGTCGAAATTCATCATGAACAACTTTTTGCGAAGGTGCCAAACGGTAGCCGTGTTCTTCGATTTGGGGAAGGCTTATGATACCTGTTGGAGAGGAGGTATCCTCCGCACTATGCACAGGTGGGGCCTACGCGGTCACCTGCCCCTTTTTATTGATTCCTTTTTAACGGATCGAAAGTTTGGGGTATGTGTGGGTTCCGTATTGTCTGACGTCTTCGTCCAGGAGAACGGAGTGCCTCAGGGCTCCGTCTTGAGCGTAGCCCTTTTTGCCATCGCGATCAATCCAATTATGGATTGCATTCCACCTAATGTCTCAGGCTCTCTCTTTGTCGATGACTTCGCGATCTACTGCAGTGCCCAGAGAACATGCCTCCTGGGGCGCTGCCTTCAGCGTTGTCTAGACAGCCTCTACTCATGGAGCGTGGCAAATGGCTTCCGGTTCTCTGAAGAGAAGACGGTTTGTATCATCTTTTGGCGATATAAAGCGTTCCTTCCGCCATCCTTACATCACGGTCCCTTTGTTCTCCCATTCGTGGAAATAACTAAGTTCCTAGGGCTCACATTGGACAGGAAACTTTGTTGGTCTCCGCATGTCTCTTATTTGGCGTTCCCTTAATGTCTTCAGAGTTCTTAGCGGTTCATCTTGGGGAGCGGATCGCACATGAAGTTTAAAATATAACAGCACATTCATTTTTTCATAAATTAATTTGTAGAGTTTCATACACCTGTAAATATGGTTTGTATGCTCTAGAAAATTCATCGAAGACTATCTCTTACTTATGAAGAAACATGTACCTATAGCAACAAACGCAGCCAATAGAAGTGAAAAAAGATGAACTTTCACATGTAAAAAAAAAAAAAAAAATTATTTCGTTATTTTTTTAAACTTCCACTGCTATGATTGTGAATCCTTAATCCTTCCTGGTCATGCTGACAAAGTTTCATGAATTTATTTGTAAAAGTATAGACAGTGGAAATTAAAATGTCCTGTGGTGTGTCTCCTGCTCCAAGACGGCACGTTTGACGTCCTACCCCCCTTAACGTAGAAAAACATTTCGGCAGAAGTACTTCAAACAGAGATTTGTTACCACAAGCAACCAAAATAATTAAAACATCAGGGATGGCACTTACACACTTGTTACGCGCAATAGCTATTGGTTAGAATGTTAACAAAACACAACTAACTTAAGGACACAGTACTCTTCAAACGTTGACATGAGAATAAACACAACTCGGCTTTCAGATGTATCCAGGGCGTAGGAACAGTAAATGTAGTACCAAAACTCTAATCGCCTTCTAGAGGACCCAGTAGAAGGAAACCACGTCTCGACCAGGTGGAATTACCACGGCGGCGACACGGTATCAGAGGAATAATAAGTGGCAAGACTGCCAGAATAGTCTGCCACAATATCACCAGTTCATTGCAGCCTCCACAAGAGCCCGCTCCACAGAATTCTAAAATAACACACAGCCTCCTGAGCTACTCTTGAGAATGCTAATAGAACTCTTCGAGACACGCGTGTCTCTAGCAATGGAAAGCCGGACCACGCTACTACACGGCTAACGACCACCTCAGACACGCTGCAGCCGACTGCCCCGGCGCCTGTCGCCGCCGTCGCCGCCGTCTGCGTCACTCGCGCCACACAACCCACGGCGCTGTCCTCCAAGAGAACGCGCAAGAGCCCAAGTAGCCTCGAGCTCGCTGCACGAGTGTCTCTCTGACGAGAAAATTTCGAAAGAACAATCGACTTATCCAAGAAATCGGAAGGTGCAGCAGAACCTTCACGAAAGAATTTGATACAAACAAGCCGGACGGCTCAGAAACACCACCATCCAGCCAGCTACTTGGCTCGAGGAACCAGTGTGAGATCTCTGCCCGCTGGGTGTGTGCACACTTGCTAAACGGCAACGAGAACCGGAAATTACCTCAAAGAATTCGGGATTCCCCCAGTTTTCCATACTGCAAGAAGTAGTGTAGTTGATCACCCATTCCCTCAACTGCAATTTTTGCACACACGAAGGCTGTCGGCTGGGTGCTCGATTTAGCGAGCTCCAAACCGATCCACCACATTATTCCACATCAGAATCACGAGCAGAATGTAGGCACTTCCATTGGCGATTTCCTGCTCCCGCTTAGTCCGCTTCTGTGATGTGGTGCTACCTGCCAAAACTGTCTTACGATTCTCTGCTACAGGTACTGGAAGACAGCGGCCGTGATGGGGAAATCACTTGATCCTGAGCCGGCTTTTGACCATCCCTCTTGGAGGATTAGGGAAACACCTGCCCAACATCTTCAGGCTGACTAAAACCGCCTTCCTCCAGCTGCCTCAAAATGTCCCTCTAACACACTACAAAGACGGGACGAGGACACAGGCACGCCGAAGAAACGCTATGTTGCACTATTTATTCCTATAAGCATCTCTGCATGTGATTTCTGCCTGAAGATTTATAAGACCCGAGAATGTAATCCAAATAAATAAAAAAAAAAGTGTTGACGACCGTAAGTGGAAGCTAACGTGTTTCGTAATTACTGGAAGACTCTGAACCAGTCAGACGTCAAACAGCTTCTTTGAATTTCATGTAGGATCAAAAAATTCCATTTATTTCTACTTGGTTTTGATCGCGAGCTATCTGGTAACGTGTTCGTCGATCGGCCGCTAACACTCAACTAGGATAGTATTACAGCAAACGATCATTTCACCTGCGGCTTCGCCCGCGTAACCGTGCGTCGTATATATATATATATAGTCACACGTGTGCAACTAGGTGACGCAAATCGTGTGACACGCCTTATTATCGTGTCGGACTCCTCTTTGCTCGGCGTGGTGCAGCAGCTCGACGTGGCACGGAGTCAACAAATCGTTTGAAGCCCCCCCCCCCCCCCTCCCCCTGCAGAAATACTGGGCCACGCTGCCTCTTCATCCGTCCATACGTGCGATTGTGTTGCCAGTGCAGGATTTTGTGCACGAACTGCTCTCGATTGTGTGTCATAAATGTTCGATGGGATTCATGAGGGCTAAATCGGTCGCTTGAATTGCTCACAACGTTCTACAAACCAGTCGCTAAGAATAGTGGCCCAGTGATATGCTGCACTGTTATCCTTACAAGTTCTATTGTTTGTGAACGTGAAGTCCACGGATGACTGCGTATAGACTCGCAGTAGCCGAACATGACCATTTCCAGTCAATGATCGGTTCAGTTGGACCAGAGTACCCAGTCTGTTCCATGGAAACACAACAGGCACCGTTATAGAGCCACCGCCAGCTTGCACGGTGCCTTGTTGACAGCTTGGGTCGCTGGCTTCCTGGAGTCTGCGCCACACTCGAACCCAACCATCAGCTCTTACCGACCAGAAGTCGGGACTGATCTGACGAGGCCACGGTTTTCCAGTCGTCTAGGGCCCAACCGATATGGACCCAAACCTGGGAGAGGCGGCGCAGACGACGTCGTGCTGTCGGCAAAGGCACCCGCGTCGGTCCTCTCCTACCACAGTCCTTTAACTCTAAATTACGCCCGACTGTCCTAACGGATACGTTCGTCGTACGTCCCACATTGATTTCTGCAGTTATTTCACTCATGGTTGCGTGTCTGTTAGCACTGACAACTCTATGCAAACGCCGTAGCTCTCGGTTGTTAAGTGAACGCCGTCGGCCACTGAGTTGTCCCTGGTTAGGGGTAATGCCCGATATTTTGTATTCTCAGCACGCTCTTGACACTGTATCTCGGAATACCGAATTCCCTAACGATTAACGAAACTCCAGCGCCAGCTGCCATTCCACGTTCAGAGTCGGTTACTTCCCGTCGTGCGGCTACAATCGCGTAAGAGACCTCACATGAATCGCGTGAGTACTGAAGGCAGCCCCGCCAATGCACAACCCTTTTATACCTTGTGTACGCGATACTTCCGCCATCTACAGGGTGTCCCAGCTATCTTGTCCACCCGAAATATCTCTGGAACAATAACAGCTATTGGAAAACGACTTTCACCGGTATCAATGTAGGCTGGGGCCCACGAATGTACATATTTGGAAACATTCTAAAACGAAAGCACATGTGTTTTTTTAACACAAACTTATGTTTTTTTTTTTAAAGTGGACCTCCTATATTTTTTTTTTCAGCAATCCATAGCATGACAAAGCACATACACAATGGCGTTGATTGCATCGCAATATTCCCATTACATCCCGAGATATTGAGACGCGAAGTTGACGCTTGAAACACCCGACATGCGCTGCTAGCGCACGTCCTGAGGCTTAGGCGTGAATTTTACTATTACGAGTGAATGACTGTTACTTGCGCTAGATCTACAGTAAAGTAAAGTTTTAACGTTGAACGGCATTACCTTTTTAGTAACGGATTAACGATAAGCGAAGTTAACTTTGTGACTAACGTTGCGGTACACAGATATGTTACAGAACCGCATCACCCCTAGCCAATGGGATAAATACCTGCTGGAATGTACGACGTTAATGCAGGATGGCAGCAGACCGTATCATTCGTTTCGGACCTCTTGATAAGTATGGAAGTGTGATTACGCATGTCAATCACATCGCGATTACGGGCAGCATGGGGTTCACGCCTGAGCCTCAGGACGTGCGCTAGCAGCGCATGTCGGGTGTTTCAAGCGTCAACTTCGCGTCTCAATATCTCGGGATGTAATGGGGATATTGCGATGCAATCAACGCCATTGTGTATGTGCTTTGTCATGCTATGGATTGCTGAAGAAAAAATATAGCAATTCCATTTTAAAAAAAAACATAAGTTTGTGTTAAAAAACACATATGCTTTCGTTTTAGAATGTTTCCAAATATGTACATTCGTGGGCCCCAGCCCTACATTGATATCGGTGAAAGTCGTTTTCCAATAGCTGTTACTGTTCCAGAGATATTTTGGGTGGACAAGATAGCTGGGACACCCTGTATATACGTGCATATTGCTATCCCATGGCTTTTGTCACCTTGGTGTGCGTTTGAATCTCTATTGTTTTACACCAAACGTCACCAGAGAGGATGTCAAATTTGTGTGTGGTATTGAGCCTTGTGGCATGACCTTTGCCCCCGAAACAAGTAGACAAACGAGTCTTCTATATACAAAATTTTGTTGCAATTTTTTCATCAAAATAATGAAGAAAGATTGAAATCACCCTCTAATCTACTTTCCACTTTGTGTTTCTGTCCACCTCTTCCAGCTGCTTCATCACACACCGTCGCTCTCACATCTTCCACCTTACAAGCCCTCCTACCTTCCTCCTTCCACCCCACACCCTCTCTCTCTCTTCCATTCCCACCTGGCCATACCTCCTCTCCACCTTTCTCCTACCTCCTACCTCTCTCTCTCTTCCTCCTCCACCCTCCCTTTTCCTTTCTCCTCTCGCTCACTTTCTCACTCTCCTCCTCCCTCTCTTCCTCCCTCTCTCTCGTCTCATCCTACTGTACTTCTTTCCAGCCAACAACTGAAATCTGCACCAAGTGTGGTAGCAATCGTTCCACTGATTTAGAACGACTTGTGGAACATACATAAGTACATACATGTATTTTTATAATATATTTAGGTATTGTACTGGCTTGGTGACAGATGAAGAGTGAGGCTGTTCAAAAGACTATTTGCTGCATTGTATTATAGCACAACTGCTTTTCAATCCGTGCTGTGTTCTTAGGTAGTAAGAAGTAAATATGAGCTGAGTGGAAGTGGACGAACGCTGTACTCGTACCACAGGCATGATGTCGCGCCCCGGTGTACGAGGTCTGGCACAAAAGAAATTAAACTGATGTTGCAAATTTTAATGCTTTCCAAATATATTCCGTTCGTGGCGACTGACCCAAAGTACAGTCTGTTCGCTACAAACTGGTCTGTGTCCATTCCCGCGTTTTTTTTTTTTTTTTTTTTTTTTTTTTTTTTCTTTTTCTTTTTGTTTAAAGAATTAGGCACGTCGTTTTCCGCTGTGCTGCGGAGGTCGGGCAGAGCGCGACGTCACGCCCGTTCGCGGCGGACTGCCCGTGCTGTGGCACTGAGTTCATCATCTGCTGTGATGGGACGTGTCACGTGTGAGGGAACGGTTCAAGGTCGAAACTCAGTAGCACGGTGTTGGCCACGATAAACAGTTGGACAGGTCTCACGTATTTTTTGCTGGATACCGAACAAGTGACTAGCGTAATACGTGAGTTTTTCTTACAAAGTGATGAAAGAATCCCACCATAACGACAGCGACAGCACGGGAATTGCCCTTGGCGCTGCTCGCTGTTTCAGTCTCAGGCGCTGAAGGCAGGCGACTCATTAGGTTCCTGGCGAGGGTAAAAAAGAAAACGTTTCTGTAGTCCTCGAGACGAAACAAAACAGAACGAGCGTGCGCCGTGCGTGGCTGGTGGGCGTACGGCGCCGCTGTTTTCATCGGACGCGCAATTAGCGGGCCGCGTGCTTTGTCGAGTGCCGGCGGGTGTCCACAATGCCACGCGCACCCTCCGGGGGCGTCAAATTGCCCTCTCGTGCTGCGGCTTGTCTGCGATTTCCCGCCGCACGACAGCTTCCACCATTCAGCGTCGTGACGTGCATTGCTCCTTCCCCTTTATAGGTGAAGCGTGCGCCGTACCAGAGGCGGTTCACAAACAACGCTTATGAGGCCCTAACTCGTTGTACTACTACAGACCGTTGGTTCTAAAGCCTTGCGGTTTATAAGGGTTATTATGCGGAGAGACGAAAATTATCAACACGTCAGCATAGCACTCCTATGCGTGCACTCGTACAGTTCGTAGCACTGTACTCATGTACGCGCCACTCGATCCCGAACCGAGTGCGTTGGCACAGTCGTTAGCGCACTGGACTCGCATTAGGGAGGGCGACTGTTCGAATCTGCCTCTCGCCATCCAGATTTTGGTTACCCTTGATTTCCTTCAATCGCTCCATGAAACTGAAACTGCCTGGATGGTTCGTTTGAAAGGGCACGGCCGATTTCCTTCATTACCCTTGAAACAGTCCTAGCTTGTGCTCCGTCTCAAACGACGTAGTTGTCGATGGTAAATTGAACCTTAATCTTCATTCCTTCGTTCCACCCCTAGCCACGTCAGTTCCGTCCTAGTCACAGATATTATAAACATGTCCGCTCCGCTGGTAGTCTTACGAAGGAAGAACAAGGAGCGGAGATATGATTTATTTCGTGGGAATGGATGAAAGGGGATGAAATTCATCGAAGACTTTCAGCACGAAACGGGGAGAATGGCGTGTCACACAAAAGTTTCTATTTGTGAATGGAGATGTTTGAAAGTGACCCATCAACGACTAACACGATCCAAGAGATCCAGCAAGTCCAAGAATTGCTTTTAGCGAGTACGCGAGTTACCATCTATGGTAGCGTCTTCTTTGGACATCCTCCATGGTTCTGTCACTCAAATTAATCACAATGCGCGGTGGGGACTAGGATAGCTCGCCGAAGGACTCAGTGTTAAACGTGTTGACAACTACCAACGTTTACTTGACCGTTTCAACAGGGAAGGCGATTCCCTTTTGACAAGCATAGTCACGTTGGTGAAAAATGGTTCAAATGGCTCTGAGCACTATGCGACTTAACGTGTGAGGTCATCAGTCGCCTAGAACTTACAACTAATTAAACCTAACTAACCTAAAGACATCACGCACATCCATGCCAGAGGCAGGATTCGAACCTGCGACCGTAGCGGTCGCTCGGTTCCAGACTGTAGCGCCTAGAACCGCACGGCCACTCCGGCCGGCCACGTTGGTGAAATGAAGATTGACTGCTATGCGTCAGAATCAAAATGCCAGAGGATGTTGTGGAACATGTCGGATCAGAAAAAATAAATAAAAATTCAGAACTCTACAATTGTCAGGAAAGCTTATGTTAACCACTTTTTGGGACAGATGTAGGCCTTAACTGGAAGAGTTAAAGCCCGCAGTTCTCAGCAACCGCGGAGGTCTGTTGTCAAAGAAGGTGTTTCTGCTGCATCTCACAGCCCTCTCGCACGTGGGACACCACACCGTTGAACCTCTTTACTTTGCAAGGTTAATTTTCCTCGGATTTGGAGGTGCAGAAAGCAGCACAAAACTGGCTTCGCGACCAACTTTAAATCTTCTTCTTGACAGGAATAGGCAAGCCCGTGGACCGCTGAGCCAAGAGCATTGGAAAGGAAGCAGAATATGTTAAGAAATAACGCACATCTCGAATCGCCGTTTTTTTTTGTAAATACATTGTAGACCAAAAAGTATAGGTAATTTTTGGCTCTTCCTTAATGTTTCCTTATTTTTATGCCATATTGAGGAGAGTGTTCCTTCCTGAAGGCCGCAATGCCTTGTTATCGAAAGATACTTATAAATCAGTCTTAAGGTCCGTACAGTAGCAGTAGATTAAGACCTTAGTCGTATATAGACAAGAGAAAGGTCGAGCCGTACTTCTTACTGTCTGCAAGGCTGGCTGGCTGGCTCTAAGCACTATGGGACTTAACATCTCAGGTCATCAGTCCCCTAGAACTACTTAAACCTAACTAACCGAAGGACATCACACACATCCATGCCCGAGGCAGGATTCGAACCTGCGACCGTAGCAGCAGCGCGGCTCCGGACTGAAGCGCCTAGAACCTCTCGGTCACATCGGCCGGCTATCTGCAGGGCAGTCACATTATTAGTTACGGCCAGTCTATTTTCGTTATCGCTCCGTGTATTCATTTTACTATTGCAGTAGACATAGTGCTTGTTTCTGTGGTTTGGTGATCTTCAGGAAGACTCAAGCTTTCTTTAAGACAATGGAGAGCGTCTCATTTTACGTCATTTACCTGCAGATCGCATAAACCACAATCTTTGAGTGATCCTTCAATGCGGCTCATTGTAACTAGGCCTGCTGCAGAAATATTTGTCGCAACGTTTAGGTCATTTTCAAGAGAACGTTTCATATCTTTTCTGTATCTACGTCTGTTTAGATACCCCGAAAGCCATCGCAAAGTGCGTGGCGGAGGCTCTCTGTACCACCACTTGTCATTTCCCCTCCTGTTCCATTCGCAAACAGAGCGAGGGATAAACGACTCTCTGTACGCCTCCGTATTTGCCCTAATTTCTCTTATCCTCGAGGTCCCTAAGCGCGATGTATTTTGGCGGGAGCAGGAGCAGAATCGTTCGGCAGTCAGCTGCAAATGCCGGTTCTCTAAATTTTCTCCATAGTGTTTGCTGAAAAGAGCGTCGCCTTCACTCCATGGATTCCCATTTGAGTTCCCGAAACATCTCCGTAACACTTAAGTTTTGTTCGAAACACCGCTAACAAATCTAGCATCCCTCCTGTGAATAGCTTCTATGTCTTCCTTCAATTCGACCTGGTACGGATCCCAAACACTCGAGCAGTACTCAAGAATAGGTTGCAACAGATTCCTATACGCGGTCTCCATTGCAGGTGAACCCTCTTTCCTGAAATTCTCCCAATAAACCGAAGTCGACCATTTGCCTTCCCTACCACAGTTTTCACAAGTTCGTTCCACTTCATATCGCTTTGGAACGTTACGCTCTGATATTTAAACGACTTGGCTGTGTTAAACAAGGCACTAGTAATACTGTATCCGAACACTACAGGTCTGTTCTTCCTAATCATCCGCATTATCTTATATTTCTCCAGATTTAGAGATAGCTGGAAATTTTGTCTAAGCCATGTTATATCTTCCTACAGTTACTCAACTTTGACACCTACCGTACACCACGGCATCATCAGCAAACAACCGCAGACTGCTGCTCACCCTGACCGCCAAATAATACATGTATACAGAGAACAACAGCGCTCCTGCCACACTTCCCTGGGGCACTCCTGTCTCTGTTGAACATCCCCCGTCTTGGACAACATACTGGGCTCTATTATTGAAGAAGTCTTCGAGCCACTCGCGTATCTGTGAACGTATTGCATGTGCTGGTAACTTCTTTAACAGCCTGCAATAGGGCATCGCGTCAAGTGCTTGTATGTCTATTGTTGTTGTTGTCTTCAGTCCTGAGACTGGTTTGATGCAGCTCTCCATGCTACTGTACCCTGTGCGAGCTTCTTCATCTCCCAATACTTACTGCAACCTACATCCTTCTGAATCTGTTTAGTGTATTCGTCTCTTGGTCTCCCTCTACGATTTTTACCCTCCACACTGCCCTCCAATACTAAACTTGTGATTCCTTGATGCCTCAGAACATGTCCTACCATCCGATCCCTTCTTCTAGTCAAGTTCTGCCACAAACTTCTCTTCTCCCCAATCCTATTCAATACCTTCTCATTAGTTATATGATCTTCCCATCTAATCTTCAGCATTCTTATGTAGCACCACATTTCGATAGCTTCTATTCTCTTCTTGTCCAAACTATTTGTCGTCCATGTTTCACTTCCATACATGGCTACACTCCATACAAATACTTTCAGAAACGGCTTCCTGACACTTAAATCTATACTCGATGTTAACAAATTTCTCTTCCTCAGAAACGCTTTTCTTGCCATTGCCAGTCTACATTTTATATCCCCTCTACTTCGACCATCATCAGTTATTTTGCTCCCCAAGTAGCAACACTCCTTTGCTACTTTCAGTGTCTCATTTCCTAATCTAATCCCCTCAGCATCACCTGACTTAATTCGACTACATTCCATTACCCTCGGTTTGCTTTTGTTGATGTTCATCTTATATCCTCCTTTCAAGACACTATCCATTCCGCTCAACTGCTCTTCCAAGTCCTGTGCTGTCTCTGACAGAATTACAATGTCATCGGCGAACCTTGAAGTTTTTATTTCTTCTCCATGAATTTTAATACCTACTCCGAATTTTTCTTTTGTTTCCTTTACTGCTTGCTCAATATACAGATTGAATAACATCGGGGAGAGGCTACATACAACCTTGTCTCACTCCCTTCGCAACCACTGCTTCCCCTTCATGCCCCTCGACTCTTATAACTGCCATCTGGTTTCTGTACGAATTGTAAATAGCCTTTCGCTCCCTGTATTTTACCCCTGCCACCTTCAGAATTTGAAAGAGAGTATTCCAGTCAACAATGTCAAAAGCTTTCTCTAAGTCTACAAATGCTAGAAATGTAGGTTTGCCTTTCCTTAATGTTTCTTCTAAGATAAGTCGTAGGGTCAGTATTGCCTCATGTGTTCAGATATTTCTACGGAATCCAAACTGATCTTCCCCGAGGTCGGCTTCTAATAGTTTTTCCATTCGTCTGTAAAGAATTCGCGTTAGTATTTTGCAGCCGTGATTTATTAAACTGATAGATCGGTAATTTTCGCATCTGTCAATACCTGCTTTCTTTGGGATTGTAATTATTATATTCTTCTTGAAGTCTGGTATGTCTATTATGTTGCGTTTATTTCCTTTAAATCGACAGCGTAGTGCTATAGTGCGGCTGCGGAATCATAGAATCGGTTGTTAAGTAATTGTACGAATTAAATCTGCGCCTCGGACTAGAGTCTTTTCCTCAGACCAGCGCTCCTCTACGTTTCACGGTGTACCAGCACGCTTGGTACAGCTAGTATAGTACGTATTTAAAACAGATAAAAGTAACAGTTCTGTCATGTTTTAAGACTTACTGTGGCGGGAGACTCGCTGTTGAACATACGAACTTTATGCCGCGTCTCAGTTCTCATCCTCCTCTTCTTTATTTTCTACAATTAGAGTCTAAGTCACGACAGTTAAAGGTAATTACCGGCGGTATGTTTGTGGCGGCTCGTCGGAAGCACAAAAATCATGAAAACAAATACTGTAAATCACCTGAAACACGGGCACAGGATCTGAAATGGGACTTGCACATTACCAGACGAAAACCTGTTACCTATTTTAGTTGCATTTTATCATTTTTGTTGTTTGTCGGGAGTTCGTCACAGATACGAACCCATAGAAAATTCAACGATTGTTGAAAGTATGTCGTACAAATATTCAGCGAAGGAAGTGATAAATGCGACCGTGATATTTTTGGAAAGTGTTGTTGCGGCATAGGGAGAGAACATAGTACTCACGAGGACCTTTACAGTTAAATTTCCAAGATGAAGATGAAGTGAAAGGAAATGTGATGGTCTGCTTGCAGAACTTTGGCACGTTTATAAGACAGGCTGTTAGAAAACAGAGGAAAGTCTTTGGAGAAGAGTAGTGAGGCGCGTGGGTTATGTTAGAAAAACTGCCTTATCCTACTCGTACTTTTCTCCTTGTTTCCACATTCTTCATTTTGTCACAGATGATGGGATTCGAAATCTGCAGGTCATCAGATTCCGCTTTTAATAATCGGTTTAATACCTATAGACTAATTTCCTTATAAATGTTTGTTGATTCTGAAATGGACAGAGCATAAAATATTATACTGCACGACAGAAGGCATGTTAATATCTCCTGTATGTCCCAATTGTTGAGCGTAGTTTCATTCAGTGTCTACATTTGTCCAAGGAAGTAAAATGTTCTTTTAGTCGATGTTTGTAATCTTGTAAATGTACTGTCTTGGTACTGGAACGTCTATTGTCAGAAAATTGACATCGGTTAGCTCTAGTCAGGAACTTCAACAATTTCTCATAAATTGAGAATATGTGGGAAACTATTAAGATAAACCACAACGACTGACTTCGGCATGATCAAATAACTTCCTTCCAACGGAATTGTCATAGTGACTTGAAACGGCATGCTTAGGGGAAAAAAAAGTCTGCTCCATAAAGTTTGTTACGTGTAAAATGACACGCATTTTAAAAAACAGAAGAGAAGTTAAGCGAAGTGACTGTCCACATGACTTCCCCTAAGGCAGGTGGGCCTAGCTTTCCGAATTAGTAAGAAATAGAGGTACTCAATATCAGGACATTTGCTAGCGCCTTAAAGTAGGCATCCATTCGTACTTGCAAGTTACGCGGGTAGAATACACACTCAGGAAATCTCACTAGCTGCAATTACAGTATATTGTTCTGAATTCAGAAAACGCGGGCATTCGTATAATGGTGTGCGTTGTTATTCCGCACTCGCAGACTTGTGTGTTTACTCCATCTGTATCGCCGGCCGGGGTGGCCGAGCGGTTCTAGGCGCTACAGTCTGGAACCGCGCGACCGCTACGGTCGCAGGTTCGAATCCTGCCTCGGGCATGGATGTGTGTGTTGTCCTTAGGTTAGTTAGGTTTAAGTAGTTCTAAGTTCTAGGGGACTGATGACATTAGAAGTTAAGTCCCATAGTGCTCAGAGCCATTTGAACATCTGTTTCTACGCATTGAACAGTTCATAAAGTTAGGACCTGTTTAACATATGTAAAAATACAAAATTGTGTCATAAGTAATGATAATACATTCATTTTATTACAGAACTGAGCTGTAAATAAAAATAATAATCTTTGCCTCCCAATTTTCTGTGTGTCCCCGAGACTAGAAAGAGACAAAAATTACTTAATATTATTCACTCTATAAAGCAGTATGTTTGGGATAGGTTTGACATGGGCTTTCGCGGTTTGTTAATACCACCCAAGGGTGAATGACGGAAGGTGTGGACCAAAGGGATTTGAGGCACTTCATTCACTGTTTATTTTTTTACAACCTTTATTAATAACATTGATAATGCTTTTAAAAGGAAACAACACAACAGGCCTTGTAAATCGCCTAACTGCATAAGTGAACTACTAAAAATAATCGTTAATGTGTTCAGGAACACAATAAACTTCAACTCACAAATAGCATTCAGTTGTTTACTAATTAATTAAATGTCTGTTCAAAGGAATTTTCCCACATAATCAACACAACTTGAAACCAGAATTCAATACACATCCTTGCTATTAAATGTCTGCATAAGTTAATGGCCATACATAGTAACCTCTGAACAACAATTGAATTGACTTAAAAAGAACACAACCACCTAAACATGTTTACAGAATTATGGGAAAGAAATGCATATACACCTTCTGTTTAGCAAATGAACCACTTTCGGTTCAAATGGCTCTGAGCACTATGGGACTCAACTGCTGTGGTCATAAGTCCCCTAGAACTTAGAACTACTTAAACCTAACTAACCTAAGGACAGCACACAACACCCAGCCATCACGAGGCAGAGAAAATCCCTGACCCCGCCGGGAATCGAACCCGGGAACCCGGGCGTGCAACCACTTTCGGCCTGAGCCACCAACAACATAAGTCGTTCTCATTACCCACATGGGGCCACTTCGAGGTACTGGAAATAAAACATAAGTCTTCCACGTGAGCACCAAAGGCACGGTTTCCCAGACTGCAAGCCGTAAGAAACCAGTCAACACGCTCCCGCCGCCGAGTACAGGAAGGCGTCGGGCTAGTAAACAACGCCCGCTACGGTGGGCGGGTGTGACTACGTAACTGCTTGCCACAGTGGGTCGGTTCCTCCCGCAGCCTCTGCGAAGACCAGTGGCGAAATTAATGAAAGTAGCACCACCTGTGACACAAAGGGCAAGCAACTCACCAACGTAATAAGGAGATAAAGTATTTGCATATACAACGTGTCCAAAACAGCTGTCTATCCACTACTTCCAGCACCTCAGAGGACACTACTTAACACACTGAATTCAGAGTCATCTAAACATACCGCGCAATCTGCGCAAAACCACATAAACTTCTTGCACGAGCGCACTACGCTTAAAATAACGAGTGTTAACTTAACGCAACATACAACTTCTAAATCTCCGGGTGACTGGCCTGGACTCGCGAAATGGATCTACCAACACATCATCATGGCCAATAAACCACCTCCGCTCTCCACTTGCGAGGCACAAATAGGATATGTCATGCAACACACTGATTAAAATATCTAAAACAGTCATCGTTACAAGATTAACACTCAATGTCACAGGGAAACATTAATCAGAAACAGACATCGGTTCGTTACAATAAACGCACCAATTACGTGGCTGAAAAACACAACCAAGTCAGTGGCACACAAGGAGGTCAGTAATGGTAAGGCCCTTTATCATTTTACCATTCAGAGGGGCGTAAAACAATAACACTTAATCAGAGAAGTATGAATGCATTTGAGCAATTCAGTGACTGACAACCACCAAGTTTTTAAATGCAGAACACAAGTCCTCACAGGATAAACGCGGCCTTACGCAATGGTCTTCTAATAGCAAAGTCAAGCGTCCAAAGCAACTGCTCAATAAATGCACCACAACGGCAAGCACACTCAGTAATCGCCAGAACGATGGACACTGAGAACAAAATGCTGCTTATATCCAAACCAACTGTGCTCGCAATGGCATCACATCAGTCACAGAGCCATAGAGACGAGAATGTAGTCACTAGAAGCAAACGGTAAATCCATCATAAACAAGGAAGCAGCATGTTCCCGACAGCATCTGCGCCTCTACCCACCAAGTCCGCCGCGAACGCCCAACACAATCAGGTAACGTGGCAAACTTCCCTCTCGCCACCACACACGGCGTCGGCAGACACGGCTTCACGCTCCGCGCACTACCGCCTATCTCCCTGTTTCTGCTCGCCCTCCGAAATCCAACTACTCCACTGTCACAGGTGCCTCGCCGACTTCCCCCACGAGGGGGCGCCACTTCTCCCTTTCCTCCGCGATAAAGCGATAATATTATACGCGGTACGTTCGATAGATCAAACCCGAGTCGTGACGGCTCAGGTTAATTTTAAGACATCTCCTTTTATACTGTAATTATTGGCGGTTACAAAGATGTCGGTCACCGTTAGAGAAGCACCTTGGTTCGAAGACGGACACCAGGAGCTCAGGGATACATCTCTGGGAGGTAATTGCTGTTTAGGACCAGCCAGGTGTTAGCAACATAACAGATCTGGAGAATTCCCTCAGAACTGACTGGTAAGACAGACTTCGCTTTCTACGGGAACGGATGTTTAGAGTGGGAATAGAAATTAACGCCTGTCCTGATAGTCTGCTGTTTTCTTACGGGAACAGAATTCAGCAATAGGAGTGAGGGATCACTCAGCCTCACTTACAAGGGTTGGAGAAAAATGTGGAAACACCAAAAATACAACCCAGAACCAGGCCTAATACAATGTAGGAAACGCGTTGGCAATCAAAGCAGTTCACGGTCGTCTTGGAATGTATAAATACAGGCCACGTTTTTTTTTTTTTCAGTGGAATCTCATACCATTCTTCCTGCAAAACAATGGCAACCACAGGAAATGATGATGGAGGGGGTAGTGACCACTCACCCGTCTCCCCAAAGCAGACCGGAAAGGTGTTGGGGTAGGAAGGGGAGATGAGACAGTTCATTGTCACGCTCACAGAACCCACCAAAAGCCATCCTGGACGATGTGAGCTATGTGAACAGGGGTTTTCTCATCTTGGAACACAGCATCACAATTGGAGAATAAACATTGTAGCATGGAATGGATGTGATCAGCGAAACTGGTCACACAATCATGGGCAGTAATGCAATCTTGTAGAGGAACCATGGGAACATGGAAAACAATGATATGGCTTCCCAAATCACTACAGAACTTCTGCTGTGTTTCACAATTAGGTCATAAACTCGCTTGGAAATAGTGTGAACAAGTCTCATCGAATGACATTCTTCCATTGATCCGTAATCTAGGCTTTATGGCTTCACTGATGAATGGTTTCGGTATTTCGGCTTGCCATGAAATTTCATGTTTACGCAGCTCCCTTCGTGGTGTTTTGATGCTGTCGTGGTTCACGAGTGCGACATTCGGTTCTGCGGTGACTTTTTCACCTGTCGTCATCTTTTTTTTTCGCCGCACTCGGTTCGGTGACCGTCTGTCACGTTCACACAGCATATACTTACATCTGCGTTGTGACTTGGCCGATCTTGTCTTTCCGCTTTCCCCGTGTGCAATGCAAATCTTGAATAGTGTGCCTCTTGAAACACCAAATACTTCGACTACCTTTCTACATCTACATTTACATCCATACTCCGCAAGCCACCTGACGGTGTGTGGCGGAGGGTACTTTGAGTACCTATATCGGTTCTCCCTTCTATTCCGGTCTCGCATTGTTCGTGGAAAGAAGGATTGTCGGTATGCTTCTGTGTGGGGTCTAATCTCTCTGATTTTATCCTCACAGTCTCTTCGCGAGATATACGCAGGAGGGAGCAATATACTGCTTCACTCCTCGGTGAAGGTATGTTCTCGAAACTTTAACAAAAGCCCGTACCGAGCTACTGAGCGTCTCTCCTGTAGTGTCTTTCACTGGAGTTTATCTACCATCTCCGTAACGCTTTCGCGATTACTAAATGATCCTGTAACGAAGCGCGCTGCTCTCCGTTGGATCTTCTCTCTCTCTTCTATCAACCCTATCTGGTACGGATCCCACACTGCTGAGTAGTATTCAAGCAGTGGGCAAGCAAGTGTACTTCACCTACTTCCTTTGTTTTCAGGCTGCATTTCCTTAGGATTGTTCCAATGAATCTCAGTGTGGCATCTGCTTTACTGACGATTAATTTTATATGGTCATTCCATTTTAAATCACTCCTAATGCCTACTGCCAGATAATTTATGGAATTAACTGCTTCCAGTTGCTGACCTGCTATATTGTAGCTAAATGATATGGGATCTTTCCTTCTATGTATTCGCAGCACATTACACTTGTCTACATTGAGATTTAATTGTCATTCCCTGCACCATGCGTCAATTCGTTGCATATCCTCCTGCATTTCAGTACAATTTTCCATTGTCTCGGAATGGACAAATACAGGCCACATATCTGTTCCGCAAGCACTCAGTATACAAGCACCGTTAATTCGTCTATGTTCTAATTCACTTAGATGCGACATCCACTCACAACTGAACAGAACACTGTTTTGACTATTGAGGAAACTGCAGAGGTCCTGTTCATGGTCAAATACAACAGCGCAACCTGCAGGCTTGGCTCGCATTGCCTGTGTGATTCAGGCATGCCTTTCTGGCATTGTTTCCACATTATTGTCCCACCCTGACCCCATGACCTGGAGCAGTCGACACGTGGCTTCCGCGTCCATCACAGAGGACCTGAGGACATGAGGACGTGGCGAACAGCCGCAGTCGGCACAACTCTGCGAGTTGCCGCGGCCTGCAGGTTAGGCAACGCGCCACACACTTCTCGTCGTTGCTAACGTTTCTCTGTCTCCCTCGTCTCGGCCCTATAGGCGCTTTATTGCTTACGTTTTTTAATTTCTATTTTAATTGCTGCTTGGTAACAAGTGAACTTTGATACTGAGCACCAGTTCACACATTCCTCCCGATTTCAGTGCTTAATATTCGTTTACTTTTGCTTTATAAAACTATAATGTATAAAATATAGCAATTAAGGAATCGAATGTCCGCTCTTCCCATACGCCCCATAATTAGCTTCGATTCATCAGTCTTCAGAAAACTGATTGGTTCACACCTGCAGGCAGGATCGAGTCAGATACTTCCAAGGCCGCACGGCATCACGTCACGTCCACTGGTTCCTCTTTGCTAGAGGAAGCGGTCGGCAGGCGAGGTGTAACCCCAGATACTCCCCAGACATCCACCCTTTTCGAATAAGATTTTTGTAGCTATTTTTTTATTTTTACTTTGGGCCAAATGTCCGAACTGAAAATCTTCTCCAGCGATAGTCCCCGCTGCTGTAATCTGATGAAGTACACAATATATATATATACGAGCAGTGTCTGTTCTGTCGCACGTGTGCAACAGAACAGACACCACTTGTAATGCCGTGGCTGCTATATACGTTGTATGAGAGGAATGGGAATGAAAGGGATATGGTAGGTAGGAAACTAGCGACTTCCAGTCGCACAGAGCATTATGGAAATGCCATGGCGGAAGGAAGTACAAAATTTGTGCCGGTCCCGGACTAGAATCCGGATTTACCGCTTCTCTTTAGCGGTTACCTTGAACGCTTCGGTCATCCGGACACGGTCCCTGACCGACGCAAATTTCCAACTTACCGCACACTGCACAATGGCTTCCCTCGTCCATTAGCCCCGTACTCGCAAATTATTTATTCTCGTCAGAGTTCGGACGATATTTCTGAATCCGCACAGAAACAAACGACAAGGAGCTGTCGCGCTCTACCACAAACGTACGTATTTGAGTGGTATCTGTTCTGCCGTTCGTAACAGCGCGAGTGGTCCTTGACGTTTAGTTCAGTGGGTATGTACTAATATCGTCCGAACTCCTGCGGGAATCAGTAATTTGCGAGTGGGGCGTTAATGGACGGGTAGTGCTGCGTTGCAGCGTGCGGAAAGTTGGAAATTAGCGTCGGTCAGGGACCGTGTCCGAATGACCGAAGCGTTCGAGGCCAACGCTAAAAAGAAGCGGCAAATCCGGGTACGGGTCCCGGTCCAACACAAATTTTCCACCTCCGCCATTGCATTCCTACAATGCCCAGTGCGGCTGAAAGTCACAAGTTTCCGACCTGCCATATCCCTTACATTTACATTCCTCTGTTTCATATACAGATTACACATTGCTGTGAATGCAACGAAGAGGAATTAAAGATGTCAGCTGCTCTTTACGCTGACGTTGGGAGACTAAAGATGTGTTTACGAAATTGCACACGCAACAAAGTCAAGGATTCTGCAGTAGCCTGGCTGCGTTGCTGATTTTTGAAGCATGTCCGAAAATTAAAGTGAGAAGAAGACTTCAATACCTTTTTGAAAATGCATGGATCTGTGCCTGAGCTGGTAAGTGTCGAACCGCAAATTGGGATTTAGAGTTCAACCCTCATTCGGTCCTATGGATTTTTCTGTTACTTAACGCTTCTTTCACCTCTGGCAATAATTATTTGTGATAAGTCCCGAGCTGCATCGTGGCTGAGTGTGCACATCAAACTGCAGATTTTCCTGTAGATGTCTGGGAAATCAGTTGAAAGACTGAAATATGGCAAGGGATTACCACCTCCAAATAGTGCCACAACTCTTAAAGCACTGCGGTGTTCAAAGTAATTTTTGGGTTCTGAGCACGTCTACATCCTTGTTTTTTGGACGCTAACAGTAAAAAGTCCACTGGTTAAAAATTTAATTTTTTACGCGTTGCAAGCACAGCCCATCATCAGAAAATCAGGTAAAAGAACTTAATACAGGGTGTTGAGTCAAATTATTTTCAGTCTAACATTGCTCACTGAAATCATGTGAAACGATGTTCTTTATCAGTTTCTTTTATATGAAATTCTGATGATGGTCAGCGCACGTGTAAGGTGGCTATAATTTCTCACCTTACAAGCACCCATCGACATACTTTGGTGTTTATACAAACACAATTAGGTGCCATATGATTGGTTGTACATCGTATATATGAATATATAAAGGAGACTGAAATTGTCCCATACGCTTTGTAAATAATTGTTAACGCTTATTGCAAGAAAGGTGACGCAGTGTTTTTATTATCAGAATGAATTATCATAATGAATGATTGCCTGTACTAGTAGAGGTTGGAACGACAGTGGAAATGAAACGGCAGGCAGAACTCAAGCCCTGGTTGGAAGGCCCACACAGGTGTGTTGGTCCTGCTTAAACACAGGAAGTAGCGAGGCGGACGTTGGGACACCCGAGCTCTGGGGCTCAATAGAGCCGCGACCGGCCGGATTTAGGCACGACGGGAAGGATTATACTTCCGAAACTACGAAAATATTGGACGCATTTGAGAGGAACGAGGAAGCATCTCCTTGAAAATCACGCAGGCTGGGTAATTTCTGCGGATTTTTACTTAGAAGCATACCATTGTACAAGTGTAGATTTTTCCCCGCAAACTTTCCGCGCTAGACGACAAAAGACTAAAATATGGTTGGTCAGCGTTCGGAAGAATCTGTAGATAGGGAGAATATTCCATGGTTTCGGGAATATGGTTCGTTCTCGGAATTACGCGGGTGGGAAGCCGAGCCTTGCTGGGAAGCCAGTGGTGAAGAGACGAGGTCTTCCATTGTGAGCGCCCGGATGTGATGGTCGCTCGATATCAGCTTCTGTTGGTACAGACGGACTTGCTGTCTTTGCTCTCAGGAGAGTTTCTAGTTCGAACATTTAGGCACTGTACTGTTGCGAACATATACGATTCTGGAATTCACCTCCGGGTTGGAAGTCGTCGTGGAGTAAGCAGCGTTCAGTAATTGAGAGCACTTCCCCTGCCTACACTTACGTAGAGACGTTACCTGAACCCCGTCCTTGTGGCTGGGAGTTCGCGTTTCTCGTATGTAGGACACACAGAGGAGAAGACAGTACTAGAGTATATTAATCAAAGGACCGCCTTCTGCCGCCCTAATGTTTCAAAGAGCTTATCTGTGGCTGGAGTTCTTCCATCGTCGCAGAAGAGTTCGAGAACCGTCACTTCGACGCACCGGACGCAGTACGTACGGTGATATCGCAAATTGTTTCGGCTTATTAGGGCTATAAAAGCTAAACAGCTGTGATCACGTTAATTTATTTCTACTGAGGTTACACACCACCGTAGATCATCTTTGAAAGCAGTGTCTTCTGGTGTTTGGCACGTACATGATGTCAGTCATTTCGCGTTATTGGTATTAGATCGCGCAGTCATAATAAGGGGCAGAGTTGGGCAATCGACCAGTAATTTTACTTAGGTAATGTAAACTTCGTAATATTTTTTTTTTTTAATCTACTACTACTACTACTACTACTACTACGTGATCAGGCCCAGTGGACGGCACGCATCTACAAGTTTCCTCTTCCACTGTATTCTGTCCATTGCTGCTATCCGCCATTCGTCCACATCTATTGACATTTGTTTTAAATCTTCATGGAGTCCATCCCTCCAACGCTTCTTGGGTCTCCCTGGCGGTCTCTTTCCTGTAGGTGCGAAATCCAGGAGCTTCCGAGGCCATCTGTGATCTTCCATCCGGGCCACATGGCCGGCCCACTGCATTCGTTTGGCTTTGACAGTTCCTGCTATGTTGGGCTGCTGGTATAGTTCCTCAAGATCTCGGCTGTATCTGATCCTCCATTCCCTTGTATCTGCATCCAGAACCGGACCGAAGATCATCCGAAGCACTTTTCTCTCAAAAACAAGGAAGGTCTCGCGTACTATCTTCTCGAGGGCAAAGTTGAATAGGATAGGGGACAACCCATCTCCTTGCCTGAGTCCTGTCACAATTTCAAATTCCTCAGTTACGCGATTTCCCATCTCCACCTTTGCATGTGTTTCGTTCAGACAGATCTTTATCAGATTGGTGAGTTTCTCTGCAATGCCAAACTCCCTTAAACAGTTGAGCAGGCTCTTGCGATGTATGCAATCATATACCTTCTTAAAATCAACGAATAAAATATGCAAATCTTTACCATATTCACCCAGTTTCTCAGTGAGCTGACGGAGACTGAAGATGTGATCTACTGTTGACCGTCCTGGCCGGAAACCTCCCTGGTACTCCCCAATCACCGATTCTGCCACTGGCTGAATTCTGTGTATGAGGCAATTGGACAGGATCTTATAGCAGGCGTTAAGCAGGGCGATTCCTCGATAGCAGTCACATTTCAGTTTGTCGCCCTTCTTATGTATTGGACAAATCAGAGCTTCACTTAAAACTTCCGGGCTGATAGGCCGTGGTCGAAGTATAAAACTCTCTCCTGACGTTTCGTCTCCGACTGCGGGAGACATCCTCGGAGGTAAAGCGGCGAACTGCGGAGAGAACTCGACGAAGCGCTGATTATATAGGCAGTACAGAGGGCGCCACAGTCTATCACGTGGCGTCGGCTATGAGACTGTCTCTGGTGATGCCAACATTCTCGATTGAAAGTAATCGATCGTCACGCTTGCGGTGCAACGCTGACATCCAAATTTTATCCAGTTTAACATCTTCGTCTTTCCTGTTAAAATTATTACGATGTTTATCAATCTCGATAGCCTCTATATACAAGCGTGCATAATAATGCGAGGTTTTTGATATGACGCTCGTCTCGCTGAATTTTATTTCATTATCACCTTCCTGGTAAACATATTCCGCTACGGCCGATTTATCCGTGTGACCCAGGCGGCAATTCCTCTTACGTTCAACAATACGGGTGTTCACACTACTCTTTGTGGTAGCGATGTAAACCTGTCCACAACTACAAGGAATTTTATATACCCCCGGTGTAGCCAAAGAATGTCGTGTATCTTTGCCGACCTTAAAAATTCTTTTATTTTTCTGGTGGGTCTGAAAATAGTTTCCACCCCATACTTGCCTAAAACTTTCCCAATGCGGTCTGTGACCTTACTAATGAACGGAAGAAAAACTTTGCCCTTGGACGACTGTTGTTCGTTGTTACTCCCGATTCTCTGCTTAGAGCGAAGTGCTCGATCTATATCTTTGCTAGAATAGCCATTCTTCACGAACGTTGACCGTAGATGTTCAATCTCATCTTTTAAATAAACAGGTTCACAAAGTTTGTACGCCCTGTCTACCAAAGTTTTCATTACACCTCTTTTTTGTCTTGGGTGGTGGTTTGATTCTTTTTGTAGATAACGATCAGTATGTGTGGGCTTTCTATGCACCTTAAGGCCCAACGTTCCGTCCCGTCGTTTAATCACAGACACATCCAGGAAGTTCAATTGCCCATTCCTTTCCGTCTCCATAGTGAATTGGATTTTCGGATTAATGCTGTTTAAATGTGTCAGGAAGGCATCCAACTCCTCTGCTCCGTGTGTGCATACTACGAACGTGTCATCGACGTAGCGATACCATCTGGCTGGTCTCTTACTGGCAGTCTGCAACGCCCGTTGTTCAAAAGTCTCCATAAATAAGTTAGCCACAGCAGGGCTGGGAGGACTGCCCATAGCCACCCCGTCAATCTGTTCATAAAAGTTATTATTGTATTGAAAGTGGGTTGTGGTGAGGCAGTGTCGGAATAATGCCACAATATCGGTAGGAAAAATATCCGCTATGCTATCAGCCCGGAAGTTTTAAGTGAAGACAATACCGGCCGTGAAAGCTTACATTGTGTGATCAAATCAGAGCTGTTTTCCATTCTCCTGGTAGTTCTTCTTTGGTCCATATTGCCTGTATCAGTCGGTGTATTTTTTCTGCAAGTTTCTCTCCTCCTGCCAGGATCATTTCAGCCTGTATTCCATCTTCACCTGGACTCTTATTCTGTTTAAGGTGTCTGATTCTGGTTTTTATCTCATCCAGGGTAGGTGGGGGATAGTCTGCATCGGCTGTAATCGGGTACTGGAAATCAAACTGCAGTTCGGGTTCATCACAATTTAGCAGCTGTCGAAAGTACTCTTTCCATCTCTCAGCTATGTCCCTATCGTTCGTCAGGATCTTATCACGGGAATCTTTGACAAATTTCTGATTGGCCTGGTGACCTTTGCAGAGGTACTTCACCCTCAGAAACATTTCCCTCGTCTTTTGTCCTCTGAAGTCTGTTTCTGCGTCAGTGATGATATTCCTTATGTATTTCCTCTTTGCTCTTCTCAGAATTGCTTGTGTAGTCTTTCGGACCTCCTCAAATTGTGGTTTGGCCTGTGCCAGATTTGTCCCCTTCAGCCATTTGTTCCTGGCTTTCTTTCTCCTTTCCAGGGCATCTGCACATTCCTTTCCAAACCAGATCTTCTTGCCCACTGGGTTTCCCATGAGTGTTTCCTTTGCTGTATCCGTAACTGAGCTCTGGATGTTTCCCCACATTAGTTCGAGGTCCTGATTCGCGTCCACTTCACTGAGTGAGTGCTTCAAAGCGGTTACTAAGTTGCAACTGGTATCTGGTCTTCGTTGCCTCACCTTTCAGTTTCTCCACATGGTACCTTTCCACTCTTTTTAACTTAGGCCCCGTTCTTCCTTTACACTGTATGTTTAAACGGCCTCTGACCAGGAAATGGTCACTCCCACCTTCGGCACCCCGCGCTGTCTTAACGTCCAACTCCCATCTCTTGGCTCTGAGATCAACGGCTACATGGTCTATTTGATTTACAGTTCTCCCATCTGGTGATACCCAGGTTCCTTTATGTATGTTTTTCCGCTGGAAGTTTGTGCTGGAGATGAACAACCCTAATGATGTAGCGAAGCTGATGAACCTAACTCCATTGCCATTGCTTAGGTTGTGTAGACTGTGCCTACCTGTTGTGTCTTGGAATATTTGTTCTTTCCCAACCCTGGCATTCATATCACCAAGGAGGATCCTCAGGTGTCCATTTGGTATAGCTGTGCATAGAACTCGTCTTTCACTTCACATTCGCTGTCCTCCGTGGGAGCATGACAGTTCACAAAAGTCGCCTTAATATGCTTTACTTCCAGTGTTAGAACAGATATTCTTGGGTTGACTGAAACGAATTCTGAAACATTAGTGGCCAACGTCTTACTGACGCAGAAACCAGTGCCTAGCAGATGACCTCGTTCACAGGCTCCATACAGAATTGTACAGTTTTCAACATCAATGCTCCCAGCATCGTCCCACCGGATTTCTTGCAGTGCAACCAGGTCTAGTTCGTACCTCTGAGTTTCCTTGACCACACTGATTGCAGCTCCTGTCTTGTACAGACTCCTTACATTCCACGTTCCAAATCGTATACCGTTTCTTTGCCATTAAAGTCGTCTAATTTTGTCAGTAATGTTCCGAGGCTTACTTGTAGTCTTGAAAGCATGTTTAATTTTTTACGGAGAGAGGGTGCTGGCCTCCCGTCCAACCTGCGGTGTTACCCTCACAGCTCACAGGACTGCTGGCTTTTCTTAAGGGGTGGGCTCCCCTCAGGAGTTGGGTTATAAGAAGGAATAAGAAAACTGGAAAGACTCCCTCGGGCCTCGAAACCTAATACCGTTGGGGTCGAGAAAGCAAGAGTTGGCCAAGGGAGGCCGACAGGGAAGGAGAAACGAAGAGTCTGACACAAGTCAGTGGAAGCAATGTCAGACTCGGCTCGGGGCCCCGCGGTCGCCACCCGCGTACTTCTAGCTGAAGCCCCTGGGGGCTTTAATCTACAATAAATATATAAGCAGGAACAACGTTTATCATTTAGTAGTATTAGTTGCCTTAATCATTCGTTTATGTTTAGGTTGTAATTTATATGTTAAAGTCCTTTAAGAGATCCTAAGATCTGCTTCAGGGGGTAGTCAGACAGGGCCAAATTTTTATTTTAGCGTTTATTATTTTCCGTTGCTCACATTTATTTCTCCACCCGTCTGGAGTAGCATCTTGGAGTTGGACTCGAAACTCGTAAGTAAAGTTTTAACAATAAATGAATTCTTGTTATTAAGACAGAAAGGCGGCGAAAAGAGGTCCTCGGTTATACTCGCGAGCCTCCTGCACGAATTTATGCCACGAGTTGAACCTTTGGGTTGATGGTAGTTTGCTTTCTTTTACGACAGGTGTTCAGTAAGTAAAACCAACACAATTTTTATCGGCCAATTACTATTGAAAATTTGAGTAATCTGTTGTGAGACGAAGTGGAATATTCTCTCTCACTTCAGCCCCTATAATTACATGAAGTACCGATAGCTGGCGGCGCTATACGAAGTGTTCAAAAGGCGTCTGTAACGGAGGTGAATTCGAAGCAGAGAGTTGACACTGAGTTCCTTTTGGCGGAAAACCAGAGCGTCACAAGTATTCGTAGGCATCTCAAGAATGTCTACGAAGACCTGGAAGTGAATAAAAGCACGGCGATTCGTCGTCGCAAACCTGCGGGGCGTCCCGTGTGTTGCCCGGCCGTGTGTAGCCGTGACTCCTGCAGTGTCGTAACGTGCGGACACTCTCATTCGAGATAAAGTCACGGGGGCGGTCTTGGGGTGCTCTGAGAGGGTTATTCAGCTGGATGTTCTCCCTCACGCCGCTACCCTCAGGAAACTGAAGAAACTACGTCAGCGTGTTTGTCGCCACAGAAATGCAAACCAGTTTCTCCTTCTCCGTGATAATGCAAGGCCTCACACAAGTCTGCACACCCAGAGGAGCTGACAGCAACTCCACTGGACTGTCCTCCCTCATCCGCCTTACAGCCAGGATCTCGCACCTGCCGACTTCTACCTGTTTGGCTCACTGGAGGACGCACTCCGCGGGAAGCAGTACGCGGGTGGCGGGGGCGTTACTGATGCAGCGAGACGCTGCCCCCGACGTCGACCAATAGGGTGGTGGCGTGCTGCGAACATACAGGCTCTCCCAGTTAGGTAGCCAAGATGGTCGCGTTGAACGGAAATTGTGTTGAAAAATATGGTCTTAAGCCAAAAGAGAGGGGAATAGTGTGGTGTATTGGAGTCCTCAATAAAACCAGTATGTTTTCAGAAAAAAAATGTGTTGCATTACTTATTGAACGCCCCTCTTTCTTTCCAAAAGCAAGTAAAGAAATGGGAATGCACAGGAGATACCCTTTTGACTGTAAAAGAAAAAAATACTACCGCAAAAATTTCAAAAACCTGCTTAAAATACTGAAAAATTAAATGGTAGCTTTATATATCATTAAAACTTATGCAAGTCACGCAAACACTTCACTTCATAGACAGATGACAATTATCCACATAAACATGTGTATTGTTCACCTCCGTAGCTGAGTGATCGGCGCGGCAGACTGCTATGCGGGTGAGCCGGGTTCGATTCCAGCTGCTGTCACGGTTATTCCCTTGGTGGGAAGACTGTACTGAGCCTCGTGAGGCCACCTTAGGAGTTACCCGACAGATTAAAAACGGCTCCAAGGTCAAGACTCCGGACAACGAGCGAGGGAGCGCTGTCCTGGTTGCAGGCCCTTCAGCCCCGCATACAGTGACGCCATTGGCAGAGGATGAAACGGCGATCGGTCGGATCCCGTTAATCCGATTCTAGGGCCAGAACGTGGAATTTCACCTACTTTTATGTTGCGCGAGATTAGGAAATGTGTCGGAGATAGTTCGTAACTGATCCGTGTGTACACCTTACACCAAAAGTTGTCGCTCCTTACTGTCCTGACCAAATGCAATTGCGGACGATGGAACAGCCGAAGTCAATCGGGACCGGACTCGCACATGACCGTCACCTCCCCATCAGCAGATTGTGGGAACCCGGACTCCATGGATTTTGGTATAATCATATGTGTCACTGGAAGTAAGTAAGTAAGTAAGTAAGTAAGGAAGGAAGGAAGGAAGGAAAGATGATTATGAATTAATGTGCCATCAACAACGAGATCATTAGAGGTGGAACATAAGCTGCGGTTGAGGAAGAAAATCACCTGTGTCTTTTCTTTACAGTAAACACTCAGACATTTCCTTTAACCAAAATTAGGGCTGTACCGGTAACTGAACCACCAGCCCCCCCCTTCCCCCCCTCACCCGAATGCTCAGTTCCCTGTGAATTCCTCAGCACTGAGCAGAGGTACACGTGTGAGGCCGCCAACTTCGGTACTCCATGGCCCGGATGGTTGTGGCTGGTACTCAACCACAGGTTGTTCAGAACGAAATTGTTGTGTACATAGTTCCGCATAGTCAGCGCGTACACAACTTTCCCACTAGAGCGCGCCCCGCTAAGCACAACAGCGCAGGCAGAGCGCTCGTCCATCTCCGCACTACGGGATGGCGCTGCCTTAGAGACGGACCAAATTCTGCTTCCGCCGATCCGCGTGTTAATATGTAACGCAGCCAATGAGATTGCTGCTAATGTAGAACCTTTTCTCCTCGCGGATCACACTCGCGCAGTGACACCTGAACGCTTGAGGTATTATAATGAGTGTACAGACCTCCGATTACTCAGTCTGCATCCGTCTGCATCCGTCTGCATCCGTCTGCACCAGTCTGCATTAGTCTGCATTAGTCTGCATTCGTCTGCACCAGCCTGCATTAGTCTGCATTCATCTGTAGTCAAGTTTCAATCTGCGCCTAGTAAGAATATCATACTCCTGTACATAGCCATGAAGATAAAAGAATACACACTTTGTCAAGTATCAGAGATGTATGAGAATAAGATTAACGCACCAAGACCAAAGGAACTTCAGGTTGTCAATTGTAAATAGCATCCAGAACCAAGATAAGTTATTTTTATTCTTGTTATTATTGTAATAAATGTGTTTGAAAATTAATCGAGTTCTGTTTAAAGTTGGTCACCGTCAATCTGCTACTCTAAGCGTGCAAGTGGCATTTCTATCGTCTGACCTAACGGCAGAAGATAAACACGCCACGATAAGACCACGAGACATGTTTCTGACACTCGCCTACTTCGCTAGAGCGACAAGTCAAATAATCTGATGGTGTGTGTACCGAAGGTCTTACAGTACGCACACCACAGAAATTGTTGACTGATTAGCTGCGCTGTGGCCCTTCTATTACGATCGGCAACCGTCTATGGTGAATACGTTGCAGCCTACGGCAGTTCACACTGGAGGCGGTGAACTTCCGTGAAGACGGGTCCTGGCGGTACACCACAGGGGCAGCGACACGTAAAGAGCCCGGTGTCTGCACGACCATAGAGAGGTGACCAATCTATCTATCAGCACGATCGGGCCAGTACAGACTTCGTTATTACTGCGACTCTTGCCCATAACGCACCTCATTGTCAGTACAGATGGCATTACAAGGTCAGACAACGTTTCATCCAAATGGAACTGTCACTGCTGCATTTGACACACGACAGAAGCGCTCTGTCTCTGTCCTACCGACACGGCAGCTGTTCTGATTCAGTTTTCAGGAGAGATGGACTCTATTGTAATAGCTGCGCGGTGTTAGCAGAGCGGTCTAAGGCACTGCAGTCATGGCTTCAAATGGCTCTGAGCACTATGGGACTTAACATCTATGGTCATGAGTCCCCTAGAACTTAGAACTACTTAAACCTAACTAACCTAAGGACAGCACGCAACACTCAGTCATCACGAGGCAGAGAAAATCCCTGACCCCGCCGGGAATCGAACCCGGGATCCCGGGCGTAGGAAGCGAGAACGCCACCGCACGACCACGAGCTGCGGACTTGCAGTCATGGACTGTGCGGCTGGTCCCGGCGGAGGTTCGAGTCCTCCCTCGGGCATGGGTGTGTGTGTTTGTCCTTAGGATAATTTAGGTTAAGTAGTGTGTAAGCTTAGGGACTGATGACCTTAGCAGTTAAGTCCCATAAGATTTCACACACATTTGAACATTTTCCACTGTAATGATAACTCGTGCTTTATTGTTTTACGGAGCTCGTATGCTACAAATGTTGTCGTTTGGGCCAAAGAGAATCTTCATTACACAGTCGAGCTAGAAAGGAACGCGCCTCACGTAATGTTATATGGGCTACGATTACATAAAAGCAACTACTTGCACTGTACTTTTTTTAACGGACTTCGAATGGGGCAAATTAATTTACGCATGTTGCAAAGATGGTTAATACTTTAGTTTGAGAAAAGGGGCCTCACAGGACGGAGCGCCTCTTCACTACGCCCTTGCTTTGCGCGAGTTCCTAAATGAGCACTCTCCACGATGACGGATGGGTCGCTGTTCACCAGCAAAACCCGCTCCTTCTTGAAGTGGCTACAAAGAAGCCTTGACCTCATCACACCTAGCAACTCGTTACGGGGAGTCATCAGGCGCATGTATCTGCACATCGTTACGCGACAAACGAAGAAATGAGCAAGGCTGTTAAGGATGCCTCTCGCACTATAACACCGGACGTGCTCAGACCTGTGTCAAGAAGAGCATGGAGGGATGTGTAATTGCGTTTACAGCACGATGGCGAAGATTCCGACACATTGGAGACTTACTACGTAGGTAAGTACTTCCGATAAATCAAATCAATTAGTGTTCCATACTAAGGGAACGGGGACTTCTCGCCAACACTGGAGTAGGATTTGTTGTCGAATCTTATAACATATTGTGAGATAAGACATATCTATCTCGAACAGAATGACCTCCTCCGTACCAAGCAGAACGGGTTCCGAAGAAATCCATCTTATGAAACTCAGTTCGCACTTTTCTCTCGCGGATTGCTGTGAGGGCTTTGGATCAAGGCCGTCAAGTAGTTGCAATATTTGTCGATTACCGAAAAGTGTTCGAATCCGTACCAAATCTGCGCCACTATCAAAAGTATGATCGTGTGGAGCATCAAGCGAAATTTAACGAAATTTGTGAGTGGATTACCGACTTTTTGGTAGGGAGGACGCATCTTGGTTGGAGAGTCATCAGCATATGTAGAATGAACTTCGGGTGTGGAAGTGTGCTGCGACTGTTGCTGGTCATGCTGCATAATGATGATCTGTCGGACCATGTTAATAGCAGCGACAAAGTTTTTGCGGATGATTCTGTTATTTATAATGAAGTACTGTCCCAAAGAAGCTGCATAAATATTCAGTCAGATCTTGACAAGATTTCACAGTGGTGTAAAGAGACGCAACCTGCTTTAAATATTTAGATATGAAAACTGTGTACCTCGCAAATCGAAAAAAAAATACTAGTATCCTATGGCTACACTATTAGTGAGACACATTTGGAATCGGCCAACTCGTACAAATACCTGGCTGTAATACACTGTTCAAATGGGTCTGAGCACTATGGGACTTAACAGCTTAGGTCATCAGTCCCCTAGAACTTAGAACTATTTAAACCTAACTAACCTAAGGACATCACACACATCCATGCCCGAGGCAGGATTCGAACCTGCGACCGCAGCGGTCACGCGGTTCCAGACTGAAGCGCCTAGAACTGCACGCCCAAACCGGCCGGCTGTAATACACTGTGGCGGTATGAAATGGAATGATCACGCAGGTTCGGTCGTGGGTAAAAAAGTTGGTAGACTGTGGTTTACTGGTAGAATAAGCGAGAAATGCAGTTAGTCAGCAAAGGAGTTTGCTTACAAATCGCTCATGCGACCCATTCTAGAATATTGCTCCAGTGTGTGGGACCCGCACCAAATGGAACTTACTGGGGGATGTTGAACATATCTGAAGGAAAGGACGATTCGTCAAAGGTTTGTTTGAGCCGTGGGAGACTGTCACAGAGTTGCTGAAGGAACTGAACTGGTATGATGTTGAAGATAGATATAAAATATTCCGAGAAAGCCTACTTCCAAAGTTAAGAACCGGCTTTAAATGATGTCTCTAGGAATACACTGGAACCTCCTATATATCGTTCTCATAGGGACTGTGAGTAAAAGGTTAAATACAGCGCACACGGAACCATTTGAACAGTTACTCTTCCCACGCTCCAAACGGGGAAAAATCGAAACACCTGGCACAGTGGGAAGTACCCTCTGCCATGTACTTCATAGTGGTTTGCAAAGAGTGAATGTCTCACTTCCTTCTCAATTACTGCTCTGTACATGACTTTTGATTGTTATAACTGCTGTCTCTTTTTTGCACAACTTGTTGATAAGTTATCACTTCCTTTGCTTTGTGAAAGAAAGAAACATTGTCTTTTTGCTGTTATTACGCCCTGAATGAAATAGGATGGATGTGTCGATTCTCCTTGATCTCCCGCAGTATAAGCAGCAGGTTAGTTACTTAACGCCTTACAGTGTGGCCACTTTGTGATGTTTTGATGTTTATTACTCCTCTGTAATCTGACGGTGGCTGGCGTAGGCCACTGAAAGAGCAAGGTTGCCGGAACCCCAGTGGAGGGGGGGGGGGGGGGGGAGCGGAGCGGTGACGCAACACGCTGACAGTGACAGCCGTGAAGGCCGGTTCCCACTAGAGTGCGGCAGCGCGTCGTGCGGCAACGGCAGCGGCAAGCGTTTTCCGCTTTGACGCGGCGGCTCGCGGAATTGGCGTTCCCATCTGGAAGCGGCAGACGCTAGCGGTAGCCAATGACGAACAGCCACTGAGGTACGGGGTGGGACCCACCGAAACGACCGGTGTGTTTGAATAACTATATCTTATACCTACATGAAGGAAAGACGAAGTTGGGTGAAGACATACAAATTTCATTTTCTGTACAATGTACTCTTTTACATATTTCATTATTCATGTTTTCTCATTTCAACATAAACAAATTTCATGACTACCGTTCATGATTGTTCACTATCTCCTTACACATTGAAACAATGTACGATAAAAGAGATTATTCAGATAGTTAAGCGAGACAAAAATTTTAAGTGTGATACGGTAGCAGGTACAGGAAAACACTAAAAACACAAAGGCTTGGGGGAAGGGATGAAAGTGGAAGCCACCTGATAGAATCTGGCACAGAGCACAATGTAATCATCGCCAGCACCTTGCTTAAGAATCATGAAAGAATAATACATACTTGGAACAAAGTTTTCGAAACCAGATTTTAAATTATAAGATATTTCCTGGTGCAGACGCAAACCTACAATAATTTATTGGTTACGAGCTGCGGTTTACAACTAAAGAGACAGTAAACGGTAGCAAATTAAGGAAATGGAACTTGAATAAGTCAAGACCCACAGTTTTTCGATAATCTTAAAGTTACCGTAATGCAACAACTGACTGAAACAGAGAAAGGAATCCGCTAGAATACGAATGGATATCTTTGAGAGAAATAGTGGTGAGTGCAGCAGAGTATGTGAACGGGAAGAAGGTACAGTAGAAATCGTTAGATAAAACGTGATATATTAAATTTGACACAAGGGAAATATATAAAAATGCAGCAAAGAAAGTAGGCCATGGGAAATAGAAATGTCTAAACATGACGTTGACAGAAAGTCCAAAATTGCAACGCGATTTTGCACTTGGAAAACGGGGGAATGAAAATGAGAAAGAACAAAGAAAACTTTGCTCAAAGGAGAAGCAACTGCCAAGGACTCATCTGGCAAGCCAGAACTAAGCAAACAAGAGAAGGCTAGAAAGCGGAAGGAATATGTAGAGAGGAGAGGGGGAGGGGTTGTACAAACTAACATAAGCACAATGTTAGATTCCTGTGAAATGTCTGAGCACGCAAGGCAATACTGATCCTACCACTTAGTTAAGTAGACACACTGAAGAACTGCGAAACTGTGTTTATAGCATTTGCATGTTTATAGAAAGATTTTGACAATCTTAATTAAAACATTCTTTGAAGCTCTAAAACATACGGCCACAAGATTATCTACAACTTGTACAGAAACCAAACTGCATTTCTAAGACTTTAATGACTTGCAAGGGAAGCAGTAATTGAGAAGGCAGAAGTAGAGAGGATATAAAATGAAGACTGTGAATAGCAACAAAAGCGTTCTGAAAAAGAAACTTTGTTCACATCGAATATAAATTCTAATGATTGGGTACAATTTTACAAAGGTATTTGTGCGGAGTGCAGCCTTGTATGTAAGTGAAACGTGGGCTATGAACAGTTCTGTCAAGAAGACAATGGGCGCTTTCAAAACGTGGTGATCAATAAGAATGCTGAAGATTAGGTATGAGGATCGTGTAACTAAAGAAGAGGAACGGAATTAGAGCAGGAAGAGGAAGAGGAAATTATGGCACAACTTTGACTACAAGAGGGGTAAGTTGACAGGACATATTATGAGGCGTCAAAGAGTGAGGACAAAGGGGTTGGGTGATAGTATTCTGATAATAATCATCTGTTGAAATGCTATTCTGCTATTTTATCGATTAATGTAAGCAGTGAATTTACTATTCCATGCACTTCTCCACGAAACATATAAACCAGAACTGAAATCAGCTGAACACCAAATCTTTCAACCACTGTCTGACAACTACTGCATTCTCTTTCAACTTTCTATAACTATCACTGGCTGGCCACACACACATAAAGATATAAGGAGGACAGAAATAAAAAAACATCAGTTTTCAGCATATAATTCTTTAGATTGGCAACATGCACATAAACAAACCAAACAGGAAGGGACATGAGGTGAACACACTGTAGTTATGACTTCAGATCAGTATTTTCGGTAAAATGTCTACAGCTAGTGACAGAAGAAAAAAGAGCGAACATGAAAATGTGCTTATGTTCCATAATCTAAGTTTTAGTTCAACCTCCAGCATGTGACCAGGTGAGGGGAAACGCAGATGTCCGCCAAAAACTCGATTCACTGTAAGTAATCAGTTGTTGTTGTTGTGGTCTTAAGTCCTGAGACTGGTTTGATGCAGCTCTCCATGCTACTCTATCCTGTGCAAGCTTCTTCATCTCCCAGTACCTACTGCAGCCTAAATCCTTCTGAATCTGCTTAGTGTATTTATCTCTTGGTCTCCCTCTACGAGTTTTACCCTCCACGCTGCCCTCCAATACTAAATTGGTGATCCCTCGATGTCTCAGAACATGTCCTACCAACCGATCCCTTCTTCTAGTCAAGTTGTCCCACAAACTTCTCTTCTCCCCAATTCTATTCAATATCTCATCATTAGTTATGTGATCTACCCATCTAATCTTCAGCATTCTTCTGTAGCACCACATTTCGAAAGCTTCTATTCTCTTCTTGTCTAAACTATTTATCGTCCACGTTTCACTTCCATACAAGTACTTTCAGAAACGACTTCCTGACATTTAAATCTATACTCGATGTTAACAAATTTTTCTTCTTCAGAAACGCTTTCCTTGCCATTGCCAGTCTACTTTGATATCCTCTCTACTTCGACCATCGTCAGTTATTTTGCTCCCCAAATAGCAAAACTCCTTTACTACCTTAAGTGTCTCATTTCCTAATCTAATTCCATCAGCATCACCCGATTTAATTCGACTACATTCCATTATCCTCGATTTGCTTTTGTTGATGTTCATCTTATATCCTCCTTTCAAGACACTGTCCATTCCGTTCAGAGTAATCAGTTATTCACGTAAAAAAAGATGTGAATTGTTTTATAATCTGCATGTATCACATATCAAAACAAAACTGAATCATTCTAGATTCCAGCGAAGATGCCTTAAAGTAAAATGGGAAACGCGTCTTGAACCAATAAAGTACACTGGATAAAGAAAAAAACGTTTGTTACTTCCATAGGAAATAATCAATAGCTGTAGATAATTAGCAAATTACATCTTATGACATACCAGCAAATTAGTCTCGGTTTAACTTCTCATTACACATGCTATTAAATGCTGTTTAAAAAAATTCATCTATCCCTTCCGAAAAAACTGCAGTTTCTTTCATATCTTGGTAGTTAAACAGATTTTGGATATTTATCATGCGACGAAATACATGAGTTTTTACAAGTTATCGTTTGCAAAAAAACACGTTTCGATTTCTTGAACCGTTTACGAAATTTGCAGTTGATACAACCACATGGTTTACGACGAGCAGGACGAAAGTATCGGTCGCGTCGCGAGCGACCCGCGCGCGTTCACCGCACAGCCCGTCCGCCGACATATCATTCAATATCTCGAGAACGGTGATAGCTATCGTTCTGCTCTCAGCTTTAAAAACAATTTCGATATGTTGACTAAATTTCATACGCAATAATGTATTACATAAAATGAACTGTACGCAAAGTCCACGCAATGCGTTTTTACCTCTGCACACTCATTCAAATTTCGTGTAAAGGTTTACATAAATGCGATACAGCAAGTAACCACGATGAATAACGAAAAGAAATTCAGTCGTTTATCGAGAGAAGATATCAGGCTGTAACATGCCCAAGAATCAAATTTTTCTACCCAATAGTTTCCTTGGAATCAGATGATAAGTATTTCATAGCTGCCGCCGCGTCCGCGCCAGCGGTTCGGCGAAAGTTCGTGTGGCCCGGGGGTCCGTACCTGACGTCACGCTCAGCATGTTCTGTGATTGGCGGCGCGCACCTGGAGCGCGGCACGCGGCAACGGAAGCGGTTCGACATGGTCAAACCGCGACGCAGTGCCCGCCGCGCCTTGCCGCTGACGCCATTTCCATGGCAACCACGCCGCTGACGCTCGGTTTTGACGCGCGGCAGCCCTAGTGGGAACCGGCCTTGATGGATGCGGCGCGGCCTCCAGCGCTGCCCCGGCCTGCTGCTGGCAACTTGTCCGCGCAGCCCGTGACGCAGTTCGGAATTCCGCGTGAGGTACAGAATGCTGGAAACGTCAGCGTGATCGAGCGCCGCCTTACTGGCTCTGAAGTGACGAAAGTCGTGGGATAGCGATACGCACATACACACGTGGCAGTAGCATTGCGTAAAAGAGGTGCGGAAGGGCAGTGCATTGGCGCAGTTGTCATTTGTACTCTGGTGATTCTTGTGAAAATGTGTCCGACGTGATTATGGCCGTATGACCGGAATTAACAGACTTTAAAGGTGGAATAGTAGTTAGAGCTAGACGAATGGGACATTCCATTTCGGAAATCGTTAGGGAATTCACTATTCAGAGATCCACAATGTCAAGAGTGTGCCGAGAACACCAAATTTCAGGCGTTACCTCTCACCGTGGACAGTGCAGTGGCCGGCGGACTTCACGAGAGCAGCGGCGTTTGCAAAGAGTTGTCAGTGCTAACAGACAAGCAACACTGCATGAAATGACCGCAGAAATCAGTGTGGGGCGTACGACGAACGTATCCGTTAGGACAATGCAGCGAAATTTGGCGTTAATGGGCTGTGGTAGCAGACGACCGACTCGAGTTCCTTTGCTAGCAGCCCGCCTCTCCTGGCCTCGTCATCATATCGGTGTCACCCTAGACAGCTAGAAAACTGTTGCCTGGTCAGATGAGTTCCGATTTCACGTGGAAAGAGCTGACGGTCGGGTGTGGCGCACACCCCATGAAGCTGTGGGCCAAAATTGTTAACAAGGCTCTGTGCAAGCTGGTGATGGCACCCTAATCGCATGGGCTGCGTTTACATGGCATAGACTGGGTCCTGTGGCCCAACTGAACCGGTCATTGGCTGTAAATGATCATGTTTGACTACTTGGAGACCCATTGCAGCCATTCACAATGTTGCCAAACAACGATTGAATTTTTATGGATGACAGTGCGCGTGTCACTGGGCGCATATTGTTCGCGACTGGTTTGAAGAACATTGTGGACAATCGGAGCGAGTAATTTGGCCACCCAGATTGCCTTACATGAATCGCATTGAAGATTTGTGGGGCGTAAACGAGAGGTCAGTCCTTCCACAAAATCCTGTACCTGCAACACTTTCGCACTGACGGACGGCTGAAGAGGTAGGTAGCATGGCTCAATATTTCTGCAGGGGATCTTCAACTACTTGACGAGTAAACGCCACGTCGAGTGGCTGCAGAACGCCGGAGGTCCTACACTGTGTTAGGAGGTACCCCACGAATTAACGTGTAGTGCGAAGTGCGGGCTACCGCGTACTAATGTTACCAGTTTCCTTTCCTGTTTCACTCGCGAATTGAATGAACGAGAGAGCACTTTCTAAATGCCTCTGTGTAGGGGCTAACCTCTCTCCATCTTACTCCCGCCGTGAGCTATAAGATAGCGATTGCAAAAATAGTCACACAGAATTCCTAAAATATAAATTCTGTAAATTTACCAGTAGGGTGTTTCAAACAACTGCGTCTTGCAACCTTCAGAGGCTATCAGAATGCCACCAAAATTTCTCTTACACTTTCTTACTGGCTTCAGTGCCCGTTTTAGATCCCACCAGCGGGTCTGTAAATCGTTCCATGTATGTTGTCCCGCCTGATTGTTAAAGACTCTAAAATTTGGAATGATATTCAAGAATTGTTCTCTATATGTTCTTGTAAGCCATTCCCTTCATACGAGAGAACTTCAAGCAATAAGTTACACGTCATTATGGCACCCCAAGTAATATTGATTGAGCGCTGCACTGCATTTCAAAGAGACACAAATGCATGACACTATTTTTCAACATAGTCACAAACACAGACTCTGTAAACAATGGTCTGAACATTTTACCAGTCGTTCTGTTTCTCGACGACAGAAATCCGCTACGTAGTCATGGAGCCATTCGAGGACAGTTGTGTAAAGGTATTCATCGTTGGAAAGTCGTAGTTTTCTCCTTTCTTTTATAACAGCTTGTAGATAAGAATGCCTGGACTTCGTTCTCTGCGATCAGTGTCGAAGGCTTCCCTTCCCGACCACATCCGTGCGCCTTCGGTTAAATTCTCGACACTATTTCACTCATTTCACTACGGCTGGATATGACATCACGTTTGGTCTGTACACCGCCAGAGTTTCGCAGTGGTTCTGTGTGAAGTTTAGACGTTTCGTTCACAATATTCATACTGTCCCGCTAACTTCAACTCTGGAGTACGTTTCCAGTTCATTTCCACAGTGTTATCTGTACCGCGGCAGAACTGCATCTGCAGGGAACCCAGAATATGTACTCTTCTGACAGTGCGCAACACTTTACTTGCAAAATTCTTAGCGTGGGACGACATGTGTAATTAGCTTCCTGAAATCCCGTAGTAGACACACGACACTTCCCCATATCCCTTCCACTAAATCTAAGACTTCCATTCGCCTTCTCTATTACTACTTCTTTGTTATTTCATATCGCTTCTTTGTTATTGCCTCTAAATACTTGTACGATGTAACGTGCTCAAGATGTGCATCTACTTCTACACGGTTACTCTGCTATTCACAATTAAGTGCCTGGCAGAAGGTTCATTGAACCACCTTCAAGCCATTTCTCTACCGTTTCACTCCCTGACACCGCGTGGCGAAAACGAACTCTTAAACCTTTTCGTGCGAACTCTGGTTTCTCTTATTTTATTCGACCATCATTTCTACCTACGTAGGTGAGCACCAACAAAATATTTTCTCATTCTAAGGAGAACGTTTGTGATCGAAATTTCATGAAGAGGCCCTGCCACAGCGAAAAACGTGTTTATCTTAATGACTGCCATCCCAGTCAAATTAAATCAGGTGATGCTGAGGGAATTAGATTAGGAAATGAGACACTTAAAGTAGTAAAGGAATTTTGCTATTTAGGGAGCAAAATAACTGATGATGGTCGAAGTAGAGAGGATATAAAATGTAGACTGGCAATGGGAAGGAAAGCGTTTCTGAGGAAGAGAAATTTGTTAACATCGAGTATAGAATTAAGTGTCAGGAAGTCGTTTCTGAAAGTATTTGTATGGAGTGTAGCCATGTATGGAAGTGAAACATGGACGATAACTAGTTTGGACGAGAAGAGAATAGAAGCTTTCGAAATGTGGTGCTACAGAAGAATGCTGAAGATTAGATGGATAGATCACATAACTAACTGAATAGAATTGGGAAGAAGAGGAGCTTGTGGCACAACTTGACTAGAAGAAGGGATCGGTTGGTAGGACATGTTTTGAGGCATCAAGGGATCACAAATTTAGCATTGGAGGGCAGCGTGGAGGGTAAAAATCGTAGAGGGAGACCAAGAGATGAATACACTAAGCAGATTCAGAAGGATGTAGGTTGCAGTAAGTACTGGGAGATGAAGAAGCTTGCACAGGATAGAGTAGCATGGAGAGCTGCATCAAACCAGTCTCAGGACTGAAGACCACAACAACAATCCCAACACTTCTCCCATATCCATGACGCTCCACTCACTCAATTATTTCGCGATAACACAAAGCGAGCTGCCTTTCGCTGAAATTTTTCTGTGTCCTCCTTCAGTCCGATATAATGGAGCTTGTCAGGCACTATTCTAAAAATGTGACTACTACAAGAGTAGCGGTAGTTGTAGTTTCGAGCGGTAATATTCAGTGCGATAACAACACCCGTTTTATCGTGTGGTCGTTGGCGCTACATTAGCTTTCTATTTATTATACGCTTTGAACTGAATAACCTGAATCTTTAAAATTGATAGGTGGAGCAGATTCATCGAACAACGAAATAAAGTAGTCTGAATATCGACTCTGAAATTCAAGCCTCCCATGGAAGTTTACGAAAACTTGCACTAAATTTTTAAGTTGAACCGGTTTTTTAGATTACAATCCTATTCTTTTCTTAAATAATTCAGTGAGGAGGATATCTAGATAATTCACATGTACATGGCTTTTATTCACTAGAAGGCTACGCTACTTTAGAATGCATTCTGCATAGCTACATTGACAGTGATAAATTTCACTTTTGCCTTGAAATATTATTCAAAGTATATTTTATCTGATAGACTGAATAACTTCTAATGCTGAAGTAAGGTCTAAGTGAAATCTATCACAGAATTGGGGTCCTTAAAGTGGCGGTTGTGCCTTTTATATTTTCTAATGACTACACCGATGTCTGAAAAACGCGCGCAAGCTTCTTTGCAATCTAACAGAACTGAGATTTAAAAGTATAGACCTCGCGTAAAAAAAGACGCTCAAAATAAAATGTGTTATACCCCAGAAGAGGACGGACAGTCGCGTAATCAGATACTATGGTGTTCATTGTCTTTGTTCTAGACTCTGCCGTACGTTTATCCATATTTAAAGAGAGCTGTCAGCCATTAAACCAAGGGAAAATCTTGTGCAAGTCTTTTTGCCTTTCCTTACCAACTTCCAACGACGATACCCTCGTGTATGCAACAGCATCGTCAGCGATCAGTGTTACAGTGCTGCTGATCATATCTGATAAATTGTTTGGTATCAGAAGTTACCCACTAAACAGTACAACACGGGGTCAGTTATACGCATGATCGATAAAGATTACAGCAGGTATTTCAGCCGTGTGAACTGGATTACGGTGACTCCTGTCAGCATCAGGTTTACTGCCGTGCGTCTCGACTCGATAATATTACTTACGGACTTGATGCGTGCTTAGTGGTGACAAAGGAAGGCAATAACTAAATCTAAATCGTGTCCTACGACCCAAAGGAGAGTAATCGTGAATTGCTGAAAGAGTTCATTTAGTACATGGAAACAAGCCATGCCTATTATAGGGCATTAGACCGAAAAATATCAGAATAAAGCGAAGAGGAATGACGCAAGCAACATTTTTCCAGAGGACATAGCAACAGAACGTGATACGGGGTAGTCCTCATTTTTTAAAAAGTTAATACGTTGAAGACAGATTGCAGAAGAGGAAAAAATTGAAATGAGCGTGTGGCGTTGTTGCCCGGGAAGCCTCATTCGGAGAAGTTCGGCCGCCGAGTGAAAGTCTTACTTCAGTCGACGCCACACTGGGCGACTCGGGTGCCGGTGATGAGGATAAAATGATGTTGAGCACAGCACAACACAACACCCAGTCCACGAGCGCAGAAAATCTGCAATCCGGCCGGGAATCGAACCCGGGCCCAATGCATGGGACGCAAGCACGTTGCCATTTATTTATTTATTTTTTCAGCTAAGCAGGCGAACTGCAGAAGAGAACAAAAGATAAACTGGAAGGTGAAATTTCCTGGGAGGTTAAAAGTGTGTGGCGAACAAAGACACGAACCAGAGACAGTTGCAACTCGCGGGCAAGTGCTCTACCGACTAAGGTGCCGAAGCCTCATAGCTTCACTTTCGCCACTACCTTCCAAACTGCACAGGAGTTCTTATGCGTAACTTGCAGGGCTAGTGCTCCTGGAACAAGGGATATTGCTGGGACAGGGGTTGGGTAGATCGGAACGCTTGCTCGCCAAATGTACAGTTCCAAGGTTCGGATCATGGTGCGGTACACTCATCTAATTTGCCAGGAAGTTTCACATGGGGGCGCACTCCGCTGTAGAGTGAAAATTCAGTCTTTTACTGGAAGGTAGTTACAAATCCGACTCTATGGGGTCAGTAGCCAACTTGTAACGATCACCTCGAAAAATTCGAGCTGCGACCACGAAGCCTGATGTCGGTGTGTGTCTTCCTCTACGTATTCTCCCTTCAGTGTGACACATTTTTTTTTTTTTTGCAACGTCGGTTGACTTTGCAGAGACCTTGGTTGTAGACGTCTGCATTTTCGCTGTTAAGGAAATACACTGCTGGAAAAAAAATTAGTAGACAGTATTAGAGGTTTCCAGTTCACTCAAGATTTATTGTTGCAGTGGTGCGTATGAAGTAATGAGATGATTACATCTACAGATCCGTAGGACAAGTGATTCTGACGTACCAGGTATTGACCCATGCTAAAACACCCATTGTAGTACGCTGTGTAACCTCCACGGCCGGCGATGCAGCCGCGGACTCTGGCATCTGCTCGATCGTACAGACAGCGAAAACTGTCCTGGCAAACATTATGCTGCGCCGGGTCGACCTCGTTGCATAATTCTGTAAGAGTTGTTGGTTGACGAGTTAGTTCAGTCATCAGTCCCCTGCAACTTAGAACTACTTAAACCAAACGAACCTAAGGTCATCACACACATCCATTCCCGAGGCAGGATTCGAACCTGCGACCGTAGCGATCGCGCGGTTCCAGAACCGTTCGGCCACACCGGTCGGCTGGTTGACGAGTTGCACGAGTCACTTTCGTCCCATGACATTCCACACGTGCTCGATAGGACACAAGTCCATAGATCGTGCCGGTGAAGGAAGTTGCTGCACGTTTTGCAGAACACTCTGAGTTTCAAGGACCTGCGTTATCTTGCTGGAACAACATATCAGCTTCCTGTTGCAAGAACGGCAAAAGAACGGGCCTCTCGACATCCTGCGCCTACCGAGCACGGGTTAGTGTCCCCTCCAGAAACACCGCAGGTGAACGAGGGTTGTAACTTAAATCGCACCCCAGACCGTCAGGCCTGGTGTGGCGCCAGTTTTTCTCGGACGAATGCACTGTACGAGACGGCACTCGCCACATCTACGTCATACGCACATGCGGCCATCACTCGCGTGCACGCAGTGTGGTGTGCTTTCTCCTAAGTGATTCTTCGACAGCGCCATCCCAGCCGTGCACGTCGGTGCTGTGGCGTGAGTGGAACGTGGGCTGGAGGTGTGCTCGCTCCTAGTCCCACTGCTGATAACCCGTTGGCTACAATTCGGGTTGACACGCCTGCGCTCACAAGCCCTCTCACCTGTGCTGTGGTGGCTGTACGGTCTGCCGCTGCCGCCATTACAATAAGACGACGCTGGCGGGCGTCTGTGCTGCGTGGATATCCAGAACCTCGTCTACCGGTTGAAGTGACCACAGATACCAGCATCGTTGCAAAACTGACGCAGCACTTCCAACTTATGCTTCAATTCTCCAAAAGGACCTTCCCGCCACTCGGAAGGCCACAATTTGACCCCTTTAATTCGCTCAGTTGGCTGTAGGAAGCTGGAGTGCGTCTTCATTGCCTGCTTGCTTCCCACTTCTGCACCACACTGAGCCTTCTCCCTACGAGCATTCCCTATTAAGTGGCAGACGCAGATGGCGCCCTGGTATCTGATCTGTGCCACTGCGCTGAACGGACGACGTCGAAACCATTATCACTAAATCTAGTATCCCGCAGGTGGCAAATGCCGTCATCTAATCCAAATCGACGTCGTCTTTCCAGGTGCACTAATTTTTTTTTTTTTTTTTTCCGGCAGTGTATGTTCCGTCTTTAAGATCACCTCGTCGTATTCATCTGACGAAGAAAGGAAAGAAGTTAGTTGGTGTCGTGTTAGGGGAATATGGTTGGGGGAGGGGGGGGGGGAGGAGGAGGTGTCCAATGGAGCAGCGCGTGCGGCTGTGTTTCGTGCAGAGCAGCCTTGAAGCGTGGAGCAGACACACACCCTTTTCGACAGCTACCGTGAAGGCTCCGTCTTGGACGCCACCCGTAACCTCGTCAGAAGATCTTGGAGTATGCTGCTGTAACGGTTTGCCTCTTAAGAACGTAATCTGTTTCTACCACGACAGGCTGAAGAAAAATCAAGATAAATTCATAGGATTGTCGACCTGGAAAAAGCATTCGACAATATAAAATAGCGCAGGATGTTCGAAATTCTGAGAAAAATAGGGTGAACTATAAGGGACGACGGGTAATACGCAACATGTACAACAACCAAGAAGTGACAAGAAGAGTGGAGGCCGAAGAACGAAGCGCTCGGGTCAAGAAACGAGTAACACAGGGATGCAGTCTTTCGCTCTACTCTTCAGTCTGTACATAGAACAAGCTATAACGGAAGTAAAAGAAAGTTTCAAGGTTGGGATCAAAATTCACGTTGAAATGATGTCAGTGATAAGATTCGCCGATAAGATTGCTATTCTAGTTGAAAGTGAAGAAGTATTATAGGAGGTATTAAATAGAATTGACTGCCTGATGCATACAGAATTTGCATTCAGAGTAAATTGAAAAAAAGACAAAAGTAATGAGAAGTAGCAGAAATGACAATACCGTGAAACTTAACATCAGAATTGGCGACCAAGAATTAGACGAAGTTAAGGAATTCTGCTACCTAGGCAGCAAAATAATCCGTGGTGGACGGAGCAAGTGGGATATAAGAACCAGCCTCGCATTAGCAAAAAGGGCGTTCCCGGCGAAGAGAAGTCTAGTAGAATCAAACGCAGACCTTACTTTGAAGAAGAAATTTCTGAGAATGTACGTTTGGAGCACAGCATTGCATGGGTAGTGAAACATCGAGTATGGGAAAACCGAAAGAAGAGAATCGAAGCATTTGAAATGTCCTACAGAAGAATGTTGAAAATCAGGTGAACTGATGAGGTAAGGAGTGAGGAGGTTACCGTCGAACCGGAAAGTAAAGGAGTATACGGAAAACATTAATAAGAAAAAGGGACAGAATGATACGAGACGTGTAAGTCATCGGGGAATAACTTCCATGATATTAAAGGGAAATGTAGAAGGTAAAAACTGTAGGGGAAGAGAGAGGTTGGAATACATCCAGGAAGTAACTGAGGATGTAGATTGCCAATGCTAATCTCTGATGAAAGAGAAGAGAGGAATTCGTGGCATCAAACCAGTCAGAAGAACAATGACAAAAAAAATTCACAGCATGATACTGAAAAAAAAGAAAAAAAAACGCCTCTTTCGGAGGTGGTGCGTTCACGATTCCTCTGGTCGGCCGCTCCTCTGACTCGGGGTCGCAGAGACGGACCCAGCACTCGTCCGTGGCGATTGGACGGGATTACTCTGAGATAGCTGCAACATTCCGGATTTTAGAATGGGAATGTTCAGACACTGCCATCTTTGTCGTGTTCAAGATAGTGAAAATCGATCCATTACTGATTTTCACTTTTTCCACTATCGCCTCGATTTTGATAAACTTGCCTTAGAGCACCATGGTTTTCACTTGTGTTATTCCCGGTCAGCCATTTCGTTTTTCGCCGTTCAGACCTGTTTGTTCACACTGAGAGCGTCTGCGCGACTTACTATTTCATATGAAGGTGTATTGTTGCTGCCCGCTCCCAGGCACTCAGCAAGGATTTTTTACACCGTTGTTCCACTTAAAACACAAAAAAAGATTTACCACACGATACTCCACTTTATCAACGGCCGTTTCTTGGTCCCGTGGCATGATGCACTATTGTGACACAGGTACTTGCGTGTGTACTACAACTAGAGACATGCACTGCAGACAAACAAGAAATTAATTACCAAACTTCATTTCTAAGGTGATAATTAAAACTTTAATACCGCCTCCTGTATTACAAATGAGATAGATAGACCACCGCCCTAATATTGCAGACGCGTGTAGGTCTTCAGATCTTCTGCCGATTGCAAGACATGGTAATGTTGCTCTGGGTCTTTTGTATGGCGGAACAGCAGCTGTTACGATTGCATCCCTTTTATCTTATAACTTCTGTCAGTATATCCGGATTTAGCTTTTCGTTAGTTTCCCTAAATCGCTTAAGGCGGATACTAGAGTGTTTCGTTTGAAAAGGACACGGGCGGATGCATTTCCCATTCTTCCCCAGTCCGAGTTCATGTTCCGTCCCAAATGAACTCTTTGTCGACCTGGCGTTGTCACCTAATGGTCCTTTATTGACTATTACCAAAGGACTTCAGAGTGTGAAAAGGGTAAACACATTTCTTCCTTCATCAATAGGTAATGATGCTGATCACATGACTTCGAGTAAGTGAAAATGGAAATACGTTTTTCGAATCGTTAATCAGTCTTTGCACTGTCCATAACGCGTCTTCTTCTGCATTTTTTTCAGTGCAAGAGCTAAGTGAACTACGTGTGTTCTATGCTTAAGACAATGAAATCAACGAGTGACGCTTTTACGCTTGTGCTTGCACCCTGTGCAGGCGATATGGATCTTTGCTTGCTTATCATGCACGCAGGTATTTGAGTAGCCAACCTGATTCGTCTAGATATTGGTAACAGAGATCACTGTGGTGCAAACTTTCGCCATATAACCTCGAATTCCGCAGTTGTGTGTTTCCTTTTGAACAAATAATACCTATTATTCTCTATCGCCCACTGAATGCAAAGCTGTCTGAAGCCTCATGGAACATTAATTGAATTTGGCTCTAACTTCTATAATAAAGCGGACAGCGGGATTTTTCACAGACTTCAGAGGGGCCAATGTGAGCACAAAATTTGAATATATGCCGTCTCATACATTTTCATTCCAGAACAATTACGGTTAATGAGCTTATCAGTATTACATGATGTGTAGGAATGCACATTAGGTAGACGTTAAGTGTACCAAGTTGAATACAAGTAACATGTATTCATAAAATGGAGCGAACTCCTCAACTTCACGAAACATTCAACACTCAAAAAATCCTATCACTACGTTTCTCTTAGGGGTATCAGTTCTCCGCAAGTGATCAGTATTCAGCGAGAATTAGGTTAAGTGAAGAGCGCAACATGGACATTCAGGTGCTACAAAAATTCACGCACTCGAAGGTTATGGTTGGTTCAAATGGCTCTGAGCACTATGGGACTTAACATACATGGTCATCAGTCCCCTAGAACTTAGAACTACTTAAACTAACCTAAGGACATCATCACACACTTCCATGCCCGAGGCAGGATTCGAACCTGCGATCATAGCGGTCGCGCGGTTCCGGACTGTAGCGCCTAGAACCGGTCGGCCACACCGGCCGGCGAAGGTTATGGAAAGCCTAGTTCACCATCTCTAGCGCAGTTCGGGTTGTGAAAATTGGCTTATGACACGAAGCTTCATTGGGATTACGATGAATGAAGTGAATCGTGGTCTGATGAACCAAGTGGACCCCAACTGAATCATGTTAAAGGATAGGAAATTTCTCACTAGCGAGATTCCCGTAAAAATGTTTCCGACAAATGAATTAACAATTACAGAAACATCCTTTCACGAAAAAAGACTCACTCCCAACCAAAATCAGATTCAAATCGTAGACAGGCGTGGGATGTCACACTCAGATGAGTCCCGAACAGCGACTGATAATTCTGAATAACATTCTGCCTGCCCCAACTCCATGGACAGAAACAGATAAAAACTTGGCGGTGGCGAACCGACCAATCGACAAAGCAAGTTTGCAATGTTACTAGGTGTCTCCTCCAAGCAGGAGATGGCAGACACAACGCTTAGGCTCTCTCGACATACACATGTGCATCATACTCAGCAAGCTATCCAACGGTGTGTGGCGGGGAATACTTGTGGTACCACTCACTGATCCCTCCCTTCCCTGTGCCACTCGCGAATGGCGTGTGGGAAGAGTGACTGTCGATAAGCCTCTGATTTCTCGAATTTTCTCTTCGTGGTCATTTCGCGAGATGCACGATGTGGAAAGAAGTAATACGTTGCTGGACTATCCCCGGAAAGTTCCCTCTCGATATTTCCATAGTAAACCTCCACGTGATGCACAGCAGCTCTCCTGTAACGTCTGCCGACTAAACGATCCCGTGACGAACATGCCGCTCTTCGTCGGACCTTCTCTATCTTTTCTACCTGGTAACGATCACGGATTGACGAAAAATACTCAAGAATCGGTCGAACAAGCGTCTTTCATGCCACTTCCATCGTAGACGACATATGTTTCCTTTACATTCTTCCTATGAATCTGTCTGGCATCTGCTTTCCCTGCTATTTGTTTTATGTGATCATTCACTTTGGTCGGTCCGGATAGTTACTCCTAGACACATTACGGCAGATACTGACCCCAGAAATTGGTCATCAATAATGTAGTTGTACAGTTGTAGACTTCGTTTCCTATGTGTATACAGTATGTAAATTTACGTCCCTGGTCAACATCGAGAGCCCGCACCATTCATCAGTCCTCCGCAGTTCGTTCTGCAAGTCGATACTGTTTTGTGGCGTTGCTACTTCGTTATGGACAACCGCATCATCGGCGAACAGCCTTGAAGAGCCTCCGACGCGTTCTACTAGATCATCAGAATCAACCTGAGAGGGTTGGCTACAACTCTATGGATGTCATAGAAGAAAAGAGTGAGCCAAGTTTCGCAAGATCTGTGTTTGCGGAATCCATGTTGACTTTCGTTCGCAAAATACGTCATAATTCTTGAGAGAAAACACATTCTATATTTATAAAACTGACTAACGTGAACGGTATAGGCCTATAATTATGTGCACCTGTGCTACGACTCTTCTTCAAAATGTTAAAGACCTGCGCTTTTTTTCAGTTGCCAAATACCCTTCGTTGCTCCAGCGATCTACGATTAACTGTTACTAGAATGGGAACACGATCTTTAGTGTAATCATTTGTCAAATCGTACAGATTTGTCGTCTAGTCCGGTGCCTGTCCACTGCTGAGCTTCTATTGCTCCTTTTCTACTCCGTGAACGGCTATCTTAATATCTGCCATTTCGGCGTTCGTACGATCTTCCGCGGTGATACAACTTCGGAAGACGGAATTCAGTAGTTTGGCCTTTGTTATTTCGGTACCGGTATGGTCACTGAGTGAATGAACAGAGGATTTCGATCCGCTTACTTGTTTTACGTAAGACAAAACTTCTTAGGGTTTTACACAGATGTTGTGAGTACATGTCCTTCTGAAGTTACTGTCGTCTACTGTACGAAAAGTATAATATGGAAATACTAATATTTACAATGATGTATAATACACAGATAATGAGTACAAAAATAAAGATACTTTTGTAAAAAAAGTCAGGAATGTAATGTGGAAATGACGTGGATGCTACAGCTGTATGTGAGTACTATAATACCTTACAACGCAAGTCGCACAGCAACTTTCAGTTGTTACAAAAAAATGGTTCAAATGGCTCTGAGCACTATGGGACTCATCTATGGTCATCAGTCTCCTAGAACTTAGAACTACTTAAACCCAACTAACCTAAGGACATCACACAACACCAAGTCATCACGAGGCAGAGAAAATCCCTGACCCCGCCGGGAATCGAACCCGGGAACGCGGGCGTGGGAAGCGAGAACGCTACCGCACGACCACGAGCTGCGGACTCAATTGTTACAGTTGGATCTATTGAGTCGTTTGTTTTTTATCCAACACTGAGCACTGAAACATGTAACTGAATATAAAACCACCTCAAAATGGTCACAAGCCAAAAACCGGTCGCATATTAAATAAAATCATCTCCTATTGTGGCTGGTGGCTGTTATTATTCTATAACAATAAAGGAACAGTCACGGAGTCCAACTGCATCCATTATGGATAAAATTCAAGAAATAGCCGGTTTCTTTTTAAAATTTTTACAAACTCTGAAGTATTCGATAAAGTCAGATACTGTTAGGATTTGCTAATTCTAGAGCCTAACGGTTGATGTTAAATTATCCATGAAAATATCAGAGCTGGTTGAATGGTGTGTGTGTGTGTGTGTGTGTGTGTGTGTGTGTGTGTGTGTGTGTGGAGAGAAGTGAAAATAAGAACCTAGTTTGTTATGAAGCTATTCACTTGAGAGGTGCAACGTTTTTTATGCGGTGAAACCGCCTGTGTTCAATCACGGAAGTAGTAGTGCAGATAATACTGCTGCTCAGTTTCCCCGGTATTGCTTGCGACACCATAAATATAGGGTGAGAAGTGGTCTGATGGCTCCGTGACAAATGTCGGACTTCAAGTCAGGGTCCAATACTGGACACCATTAGGTTTGTTCACGACGCTGTAAGTGACGTGATTCGTAAGAGAAGTGATTGAAGCGCGATTCGAATTCCAGGCTAAACATTAAGTTTCCCTTTATAATTGTATGGGTAAGCGAGTTGGTAGACCAAAGGAAGCCAAGGGTTCAAATTCATATGGTTCAAATGGCTCTGAGCATTATGGGACTTAACATCTGAGGTCATCAGTCCCCTAGAACTTAGAACTACTTAAACCTAACTAACCTAAGGACATCACACACATCCATGCCAGAGGCAGGATTCGAACCCGCGACCGTAGCTGCCGCGCGGTTCCAGACTAAAGCGCCTAGAACCGCTCGACCACCCCGGCCGGCCTGAAGCCAAGGGCACAGTGCCTTTACAATAAGTAGTGCTAGAGACTACCTGTAGATCCATGGGCACTTCTACAAATATTCTACCTGTCTACAACAGCGAACGAGGAAGAGAACGGACAGAAAAGTTAAATAATAGCTCAGACAAATATAACAAATAAATTATTTATTACTAGAGAATTACATTATTACAAAGTAGAATTTCGAATTTCAATATTCATGTGTTTCGCAAGTGCTTCAAAATACATCATTTACACTGACAAGTATGTAAAAATATTGAGTGTGGTGACTTAAACGTGTAATGGATGAAGAGGATAAGGAAGGATTATTATTATCATCAAGTAAATATGTTTCATAATTTCGCTATAAAAAGGTATAATTTAACTTATTTTAAATAATATATTTTGCTGTTAATTTTGCTAACGTGAGTCTTGGAGAAAGTGGAGTGTGTCATGTGTCAAACGAGGAGGAGGGGGGGGGGAGGGGGACAGTGTTTAACGTCCCGTTGACAATGAGGTCATTACAGACGGAGCGCAAGCTCGGATTAGCGATGGATGGGAAAGAAGTCGGTCGTGCCCTTTCAAAGAAAACATCTTGACGTTTGGGTGAATCGATTAAGGGAAATGACGGAAAACCTAAATCAGAATGGCCGGACACGATTTTGAATTGTCTTCCTTCCGAATGCGAGTCCAATGGAAAAAGAGTGGTGCTTTCGGGTGTTACCGTTCGGATTTTAGTCTTAACCTGAGATGTACCCGCATAACGTGAACATGAGCTAGAGCACAAAATGTGCAGTTTCACTGCAGTTATGCTGACATATGATGTGACTGATGCTGCGTTCGTGCAATTTATTGTTCTCAGAGTTCTAAAATGAAATGTTAGGCAGTAAAAGACCATTTCTTTCTTGGAAAATCTATGCTCCACATAAATGTAGCGGTACCAGTTAAAAAATGTAAAGTCCTCGTCGCAGTAGAGCCGAATAGCAACTAGATAAACGGTTTCGATTGAGCAACAATCATCTTCTGTTCATACTTCCACTGTAGTTGATTCCTAAACATAAGACAGTCTTAACTACCACAAAACCGTTGCTATCAGTAACTTGCCAAAACATCCAAAATCTGACCCAGAGCATGCCTTTCGGCGTATAGTACCAGATCACGAATGTTAAAACACGGTTGTATCAACAGCATCCGCACAGTCCCATGTGATGCGGAATTGATCACTATATGTCGCGAGAGCCGAACACGTCAATATAAAACAGAAGCAACAGCAGCAGACTGGGTCGGTAAAAGTAGCCCGGTCACTTGGAACGTGGACTAGTCATTGGGTCACTGTTGAGTAACAGATCCATTAGTGAAATTTCAACCCTTCTAAAGCTGTCCAAATCTGTTGTTGATGTGGCTGAGAAGTGGAAACGCAAAGGGACGACCAAAGCGAAACCAAGACCACGTAGGCCTCATGTACTGGCGCACACAGGCCGCCGATCATGCGGAGGGCGGTTGTAAAAAAAAATCACTTGTAATGAGCGGAAGGTGCCATTTGTGAGATTCAAAGTGCTGCCGGTACTTCAGCTAAGACAGTGACTGTCCGTAGTGAGCGTTTGTGTGATCAGTGCTAGGCGGCACTTGGGATGATGCAAAGAGCGGCGAGACTGGACAGTGACTGGCTGGACTTTTGAATCACGCTATATGTGGCAATCTGATGGTAGGGCATGGGCCTGGCGAACACCTGGAGAACGTTATCTGCCATCATGTGTTGTGCCAACAGTGAAGTGCGGAGGAGGTGGTGGTGCGGTTTACGGGGGCGTTTTTCGTGGTTAGGGTGTGGTCCCGTTACTGCGCTTAATGACGCGGTAAATGCAGGACTACATTAATACATTTTACACCAGCATTAGGCACTGCGTTCAGTGGAGGAACAGCTGGGACACGACGGTTGTATCGGTATGACAGTGCGGACTGTCGCAAAGCAGATCTTTGAGGCACTCGCTTGTGAACAGTAACATTCTTAGAACGGACTGGCCCACCCAGAGTCCCAAATTGAACCCAGTGGAACAGCTTTGGGATCAGTCAGAATGTCCACTTCGTTGCAGACCTTAGCCGCGTCCAACATCACTACCTTCTCCAGTTCCGGCGCTTGAGGAAGAGTGGGTTACCGTTGCTGCACAGGCAGCCAGACACCCAACAGAGTTCAAGCAGTCATAAAGGTGAGGTGTGGACAGACCCGATATTAATGTCCACTAATTGGTGTCCCGATACTTATCACAGTATGAGGTGTGCAAGAAAAGTAATGAGACTGACAGCACTGAGAGCGATCTGGCAGCGCTGTGTTCTGCTTCTGCAGACCGCTCTGTTCATCCCCCAGTCCGAGTATCAGCTCCGTACGGCCATCACGTTATTTTTGAGAGCGCCATCAATGAAGTCACGTTTTTGTTGTGTGTTACTAAAATGGAGCAGCGGAATTTAGACCAACGTTGTAACATCTCGTATGCTTGGGAAATCCACGAGTGTGACCTTTGAAAAGTTGAAACAGGTCTGTGGGGGACATTTCTTGCAAAAGCACAAGTTTTTCGCTGTCACAAATCCTGTTTGGAAGGCCCGCTCAGGGAGATCTTCGGCTTCAAAAACCAACGAAAACGTTGAGCGTGTGCTTGCTGTTTTGAGATCAGACCCATGTTTAACAATAAGGATGATGGGTGACCTGTTAAACTCGCGCTTCCACCGTACATCAAATTTTGAACCAAGATTTATGCCAAATATGTGGCGACAAACCTCACAACTGAGCACAAGTACAGTCTTGAGAGGGTTGCCAATCATCACGAAGGAGATCACAGGTGGTGAATCCTGGATTTTTTAGTACGATTCTTGGACAAATTTGCAGAGTCAGGACAGGCACACTGAGACATCTCCTCGACCGAAAAAAAGTTGGATTGAGCAAATCAAACATCAAAACAATGCTGATTTGTTTTTTGACAGTAGGCGTGTCGTGCATGAAGAATGTGTTGCTCCAGGGCAAAATGTCAACGAAGGTATTTACAAACATTGTCCTAGAAAGGCTCAAGAAAAGGGTGACTAAAGTGATACTGGACATTGCAGACGAGTGGATGCTGCACCATGACAACGCCCCATGTCACACGGCCACTTCCATCATGGAATTTTTGACCTCAAAACTCATTACTGTTGTTTCACAGCCCTCCTATTCACCTGATCTGAGTCCGTGATTTTATTCTTTTTCCCGAAATTAAAAAATCTCTCAGAAGGACGTCATTTCGGGACTCAGGAGAACATTCAAAAGAATGTCATCGACATGCTGAAGGCTCTGTCAGCTGCTACCAAGACTGGGTACGACTACTCCGCCGGTGCATAGCTGCCGGAGGGAACTACTTTGAAGTGGACAAGATTGCTGTTTTAAAAAAAAATAAAAAAAAGCCTGGTAATCAAAAAGCCGGTGTCTTCATTGCAATGTTGCGAGTATTCAGTCCAGTTGTCAATCGTGTGATTATTGCCAAACATGTTTCGGAACAACATTATCCCATTTTCAGGTGCTTAATGCCATTAGGCCTCATCACAACTTAGAAACAAGTTGGACACGTGCATTTTCAACTCAAACCATAAACATAAAACATCACAAGCAGGTGCATGCATGGTTGACGGGGTCCAGTTTGCGACTGTTGTGACGAGGCGTAGTGGCTTACAAAAAAATTAAGCCCTTGAAAATGGGATAATGTTATTCCGAGACATGTTTGGCAATAATCACACGATTTATAACTGGTCTGAATACCGTCAATATTCCTTGAATAACAGTTATATGTTGGCTGGACATCAGTTACTGGCGTCACAACGGTTCTCAAACACCTGTTATAGTGTAATCCTGAATGAAATGTTCAGTGTGCAGCGGAGTGTGTGCTGATACGAAACTTCCTGACAGTTTAAAACCGTGTGCCGGACCGAGGCTCGAACCCGGAACCTTTCCCTTTCCTGGGCAAAGTGCTCTACCTACGGAGCCACCGGAGCATGACGCACCATCCGTCTTCACGGCTTTACTTCTGCCAATACCCCATCTCTTGCTTTCCAAAATTCAAACTTCACGGAAGCTCTGCTGGGAAACTTGGAAGAGTAGCACCTCTGGAAGGAAGGATATTGCGGAGACGTGGCTTAGCCACAGCCGGAGGAACGTTTCCAGAATGAAATTTTCACTCTGAAACAGATTGTGTACAGATATGAAACTTGCTGGTAGATTAAAACTGTATGCTGGACCTAGACTCTAACTCGGAACGTTTGCCTCTCGCTGGCGAGTGCTCTATGTACGGAGCCATCGGAGCATGACTCACGATCTATACTGACAGCTCTAATTCCGCTAGTACCTCGTCTCCTACCTTCCAAATTGTAGAGAAGCTCTCGTGCGAAATTTGCACGACTAGCAATCCTGGAAGAAATGCCTTTGCGGATACACGGCTTAGCCACAGCCGAGGCGATGTATCCAGATTAAAATTTTCACTCTGCAGAGGAGTGACCGCTAATCGTAAGTCGTGCTGCGGTAGCTCAATCGGTAGAGCACTTGCCGCGAGAGGCGAAGGTCCCGAGTGCGAGTCTCCGTCCGGTACAGAGTTGTAATCTGCCAGAATGTTTCGCCTCGTGTACTGTATTTTGTAATACACTAAGTAATAGAGATCGTCGTGTCATCTTCGTGTGACGATGTGTGACGTGTGGCATTATTGGCGTCTGTGCGATTGTCACAGACGATACGTCGTCTGTGTCGGTTGAAACAGTACAGGAGACGAAAGAAGTGTCTGAAGGAGCCGCACAGTGGTCGGTGAAGCGGCCCCAGACCTGCTGCCGGCTAGGCCCCCTGGTGGTCCTCCCGGATGAGGTCGGCGGCGCGCTCGGCCAGGGCGATGACCGGCACGTTGGTGTGTCCGGAGGGGATGAGCGGCATGGCGGAGGCGTCGACGACGCGCAGCGCCGCGACGCCGCGCACGCGCAGGCGCTCGTCCAGGACGCCTCGCGGCCCCATGGCCGCCGTGCAGCACTGGTGGTAGATGGTGAAGGAGAGGTGGCGCGCGGCGCAGCGCCAGTGCGCTTCCGAGCCGGCGGGCAGGCGCGCGCACGCGGGCACCGCCAGCGGCAGGGTGCGCGCCCCCAGCCGCCGCAGCGCGCCGCCCCCTGCCACGCGCTCCGCCGCCCGGATGCCCGCCACCACCAGCTGCAGGTCACGCGGGTCGCTGAAGTAGCCCATCTCCAGCACCGGCCTGCGGGCGCGCCACACCTGCGTACACTCTGGCCCACATTTGGCTCCCACTACGGGGAGAAATTGCCACTGCTGCGTTATTCGTCTAGATCTATACAGCCTGCAGGCACATCGCACATTCAGTCCGCAGTACAGGGATAGTGTGCCACTGCTGCATTGTTCGTCTAGGCCTACACAACATGTTGATATGTCACAACTGCATGCACTATGGCCCACTCTCTCCCAATACAGGGAGAGCGTGCCACTGCTGCGTTGTTCATCTATGTGTATACAACCTGTGGACATGTCACAAATGTAGTTGCTGTGGCCCACATTCGATTCCCAGTACAGAGAGAGCATGCAACTGCTGCATTGTGCATCTAATACAGGGTAGTATTGGTAAATGGGGTACGAACTGTAGGAAACGATCCGTCGCAGGGTACGATGCTGTCAAGACCGTAGAAAATGTCGTCAAACATGCCTGCAAGCAGTACATTTGGCACCTTGCCAGCAGCGCCGAGGGTCGGAGTCGACGGAATGGTGAGGTACTTTCCAACGGGCGTAATGGGGGAATCCTGAGTACACTTCGTACAGTTTAGAATGATACAAGATTAAGACGATCACACGTCGACGAAAGCGTCCGAGAGAAAATCGCCGGCAGATATCGCAGAGAGGGCTGTGTGCGCCCATAACGTACAACGTAATTAAAGCTCACAGAGGGGCGGATTAAGGGAGAGTAGATATTTAGAGAGTAATCCGAGCAACTGGAATGCAGTGATGCTCTTCAGCGGCACCTGATGGAGCAATAGACACTTCAAATACGAGAAGATGGTGATAGACTCTGGTGCAAACTTGGCAATTTCAAGCTAAGTAGCAGTTTTCAGTATTCATTAGTACAGCTCTGAACAGAGACTGCCAGTCTGTGCCCAAAGAATTATATTACAGAAATTTTACTCAACAGCAAGAATAAATTCTTGTCTCTTGTACTATAGGCTAATTGGCCCTTGATTGATAGTGAATTACTTCAAAGTGTTGATGATTCATGATTTAGGACAAGTAGTCACTAGGTAGCAGACTGAGTGGCAGTGAAAGAATGTGTCTCTGACGAAGCCCCTTACTAATGTTTGTTGAAGGAACCTGACATTTTTTTATCAGTTTCAGTCTGACACCTCAATAAACAAATGTGTTGATAGGAAAATAAACCGATTGACTAAATGTAATAACTTAATACGCCAGCCCTCTCAGTTTCATGAAAATTAACAACCTGTTATAACTGGACATCCATCCCGCCCAAGGAGATTTCCTCCCTTTCACCTCCGCTATAAAGATCGACAAACAAGTTAACTAAACCCATGTAATCGTTAACTTCCTCATTCCGCTGTGCAGATAACACCGAAACCAAAAGAAAAAATAGTTGGTGTAGGGAAACTGCGCTGGAATGTGACAAAGCTAAAAAGGTCATATGGGATATGGACTTAGGTCCAGAAATGCGTTCCAAGAGGGGTACGCCCACCTGGACTTGGAAGATCTTTGCAGTGTAGGTTTCAGTAATCTAAAGCACTCGTGAGATCGCCCAAGGCAAGTGAGAATATTCTGTCTGTACTGCTGTTACAGGTCCACACTCAATAGGGTAGTGAGCTCGAGCACTGTCATGTAGTAGCCACAATCCCTGTGTGCCACCAAAGGCACTTCTTGCAGCAGAATGTAAAGATATTCGTCGCCCTTTAGGTCTTGTGGAAGGATGACTCCTCCCATGACGCTTTCGCCAATAATCCCCGCCCATACAGTGAAGTTCAATCAGTGCTGATTGTTCGCTACCACAGTACCATCGGGATTATCCGAAGCCCACAACTGATTGATGCGGAGGTTGATGATACTGACCCTCCTAAAGGTAGCCTCCAACAAATTTCACGCCTTATGTCCAAATGAGGCTCTGTTTCTCCTTATCCTCCTAGGGCTGGTCCCTTGCAGCATGTCCCCATGTAACAAAATCACCCTGTATATAATCAGCAAGTAGACTCGTAAAACTACGGTAGGCTACGCTAGACTACCACACTAAGTAGCTGTAGACTGCGGTAGTTTATCTTTGGTCGGTTGAGGTTGTACCTGCGTTAGCTGTACGTCAGGTATGTCGCATACCTGTACGGAGTAACCTCACAACGATCGCTTTGTTTGTTTTATGTCATCACTGGCTTACTAGATTTCCCTAGAAACCAGAAATCGTGAACTGTCTAGAAACAGAGAGAGCATGCATAGGTGGCCTCGCAACTTACGACATTTTAGTTCTGCTTAGTTATCTTCCTGTCTCTTACTTAAAAATAAACAGTATTTCTAGCAAAATTGAAAATTTCAATGTTCAACTGAGATTTTTATTCGAGAATGTTTTATTTATAACGTCAGAAACGGGGGAAAGGAAAAAAATAGCTATACCACGTAGTGCTAAAAAATGAAATTTCCAAAAAAAAAGTAAAAAAATTCAAACATCGCTTCAATACTTCGTCGAACTTACATAAAACATGTTTTTTGTTCATAAACAACTTTCGTATTTATCAGTAATAACAGGAAACTCTTGTCATTTATAATGTTGATCAACATTCTATTGAGCACAAAATGGCAGCCGGCCGTTGTGGCCGAGCGGTTCTAGCCACTCTAGTTCGGAACTGCGCTGCTGCTACGCTCGCAGGTTTGAATCCGGCCTCCGGCATGGATCTGTGTGATGTCCTTAGGTTAGTTACGTTTAAGTAGTTCTAGGGGACTGATGACCTCAGATGTTAAGTCCCATAGTGCTCAGAGCCATTTGAACCAAAGAATGGAAAGCAGAACGATGGAAGGAGTATATAGAGGGTCTATACAAGGGCGATGTACGTGAGGAGAATATTATGGAAGTAGAAGAGGATGTAGATGAAGATGAAATGGGAGATATCTACATCTACATCCATACTCCGCAAGCCACCTGACGGTGTGTGGCGGAGGGTACCCTGAGTACCTCTATCGGTTCTCCCTTCTATTCCAGTCTCGTATTGTTCGTGGAAAGGAGGATTGTCGGTATGCTTCTGTGTGGGCTCTAATCCCTCTGATTTTATCCTCATGGCATCTTCGCGAGATATACGTAGAAGTGAGTAATATACTGCTTGACTCTTCGGTGAAGGTATGTTCTCGAAACTTTAACAAAAGCCCGTACCGAGCTACTGAGCGTCTCTACTGCAGAGTCTTCCACTGGAGTTTATCTATCATCTCCGTAACGCTTTCGCGATTACTAAATGATCCTGTAACGAAGCGCGCTGCTCTCCGTTGGATCTTCTCTATCTCTTCTATCAACCCTGTCTGTTACGGATCCCAAACTGCTGAGCAGTATTCAAGCAGTGGGCGAACAAGCGTACTGTAACCTACTTCCTTTGTTTTCGGATTGCATTTCCTTAGGATTCTTCCAATGAATCTCAGTCTGGCATCTGCTTTACCGACGATCAACTTTATATGATCATTCCATTTTAAATCACTCTTAATGCCCACTCCCAGATAATTTATGGAATTAACTGCTTCCAGTTGCTGACTTGCTATTTTGTAGCTAAATGATAAGTTATCTATCTTTCTATGTATTCGCAGCACATTACACTTGTGTACATTGAGATTCAATTGTCATTCCCTGCACCATGCGTCAATTCGCTGCAGATCCTCTTGCATTTCAGTACAATTTTCCACTGTCACAACCTCTCGATATACCACAGCATCATCCGCAAAAAGCCTCAGTGAACTTCCGATGTCATCCACCAGGTAATTTATGTATATTGTGAATAGCAACGGTCCTACGACACTCACTTGCGGCACACCTGAAATCGCTCTTACTTTGGAAGACTCCTCTCCATTGAGAATAACATGGTGCGTTCTGTTATCTAGGAACTCTTCAATCCAATCACACAATTAGTCTGATAGTCCATATGCTCTTACTTTGTTCATTAAACGACTGTGGGGAACTGTATCGAACGCCTTGCGGAAGTCAAGAAACACGGCATCTACCTGGAAACCCGTGTCTGTGGCCCTCTGAGTCTCGTGGACGAATAGCGCGAGCTGGGTTTCACACGACCGTCTTTTTCGAAACCCATGCTGATTCCTACAAAGTAGATTTCTAGTCTCCAGAAAAGTCATTATACTCGAACATAATACGTGTTCCAAAATTCTACAACTGCTCGACGTTAGAGATATAGGTCTATAGTTCTGCACATCTGTTCGACGTCCCTTCTTGAAAACGGGGATGACCTGTGCCCTTCTCCAATCCTTTGGAACGCTACACTCTTCTAGAGACCTACAGTACACCGCTTCAAGAAAGGGGGGGGGCGAGCGATTTTAATTGTTTCTCTATCCCTCTGTCGTCTATTTCTATATCTACCATTTTGTCATCTGTACGACAATCTAGAGAAGGAACTACAGTGCAGTCTTCCTCTGTGAAACAGCTTTGGAAAAAGACATTTAGTATTTCGGCCTTTAGTCTGTCATCCTCTGTTTCAGTACCATTCTGGTCACAGAGGGTCTGGACATTTTGTTTTGATCCACCTACTGCATTGACATAAGGGCAAAATTTCTTAGGATTTTCTGACAAGTCAGTACATAGAACTTTACTTTCGAATTCATTGAACGCCTTAAGAGTTTGACAGAGCACTGGAAGACCTGAGTCGAAACAAGGCCCCAGGAGTAGACAACATTCCATTAGAACTACTTAGAGCCTTGGGAGAGCCAGTCATGACAAAACTCTACTATCTGGTGAGCAAGATGTATGCGACAGGCGAAATACCCTCAGACTTCAAGAAGAATATAATAATTCCAATCCCAAAGAAAGCAGGTGTTGACAGATGTGAAAATTATCGAACTATCAGTTTAATAAGCCATGACTGCAAAATACTAACACGAATTCTTTACAGACGAATGGAAAAACTGGTAGAAGCCGATCTCAGGGATGATTAGTTTGGATTCCGTAGAAATGCTGGAACACGTGAGGCAGTACTGACCCTTAGACTTGCCTTAGAAGAAAGGTTAAGGAAAGGCAGGCCTACGTTTCTAGCATTTGTAGATTTAGAGAAAGCTTTTGACAATACTGACTGGAATAGTTGCAAATTGTGAAGGTTGTAGGAGTAAAATACAGGGAGCGAAAGGCTATTTACAATTTGTACAGAAACCAGATGGAAGTTATAAGAGCGAGGGGCATGAAAGGGAAGCAGTGGTTGGGGAGGGAGTGAGACAGGGTTGTAGCCTATCCCAGATGTTATTCAATCTGTGTATTGAACAAGTTGTTCAGGAAACAAAAGAAAAATTTGGAGTAGGTATCAAAATCCATGGAGAAGAAATTGAAAGTTTGAGGTTTGCTGATGACATCGTAATTCTGTCAGAGACAACAAAGGTCCTGGAAGAGAAGTTGAACGGAATGGACAGTGTTTTGAAAGGAGCATATAAGATGAACATTTAAGATGAACATCACCTCCGTCCCCGGTAGCTGAGTGGTCAGCGCAACAGAATGTCAATCCTAAGGGCCCAGGTTCGATTCGAGGCTGGGTCGGAGATTTTCTCTGCTCAGGGACTGGGTGTTGTGTTGTCCTAATCATCATCATTCCATGCCGAAGTGGCGCCAAATCGGAAGACTCGCACCCGGCGAACGGTCTACCCGACTGGATGCCCTATTCACACGATACTTTCTAACAGAAGCAAAACGAGGATAATAGAATGTAGTCGAATAGAATCAGGTGATGCTGAGTGGATTTGATTAGGAAATGACACACTTGCGATACTAGTTAAGTTTTGCTATTTGGGGAGCAAAATAACTGATGATGGTTGAAATAGAGAGGATATAAGATGTAGACTGGCAATGGCAAGGAAAGCGTTTCTGAAGAAGAGAAATTTGTTAACATCGAGTATAGATTTAAGTGTTAGGAAGTCGTTTCTGAAAGTATTTGTGTGGAGTGTAGCCATGTATGGAAGTGAAACATGGACGATAAATAGTTTGGACAAGAAGAGAATAGAAGCTTTCGAAATGTGGTGCTACAGAAGAATTCCGAAGATTAGATGGGTAGATCACATAACTAATGAAGAGGTGTTGAATAGGATTGGGGAGAAGAGGAGTTTGTGGCACAACTTGACTAGAAGAAGGGATCGGTTGGTAGGACATGTTCTGAGGCATCAAGGAATCACAAATTTAGTATTGGAGGGCAGCGTGGAGGATAAAAATCGTAGGGGGAGACCAAGAGATGAATACACCAAGCAGATTCAAAAGGATGTAGGTTGCAGTAGGGACTGGGAGATGAAGAAGCTTGCACAGGATAGGGTAGCATGGAGAGCTGCATCAAACCTGTCTCAGGACTGAAGACAACAACAACAACAACAACAACAACAACAACAACAAGAACCTTTTAGCAGGAATAATCATCTGTAAACGCCGTTTGGTTGTTAAATGTGATTGCGGCCGCTACTTTTTCAACTGGTGTAGTACTTCGCCTTCGCACATCTCGTACGACTGGGTAGTTTTCACTGAGCACATAGCCTGTACTTTGGCGTGTTTTCTGCTGGGTGAGTGAGACGGCGAGTACTCACTGGTGGTGTGGGTCGGACGAGGCGAGGCGCACCCTGCCGCGGCTGCGAGGCCGCAGGGGGAACGGCACGACGGTGAAGCCGTGCTGGCCCTCGTACGGCCGGAACACCGCGTCGTACACGTCGTCCCTCAGCCCCGACTGCCAACACACGGTCGAGGGCTCAGCAGCGGAACTGCCTGCAGGGTGGGCCGCAGCGCGCTACAGCGCCAGCAGCTGTACATCGTAACCTCAATTGAGGGAGGGGCTTATTGTACAGGAATCTCCCAAGACAAGGATCCGTACGTGTTGTAGGAGACTTGTGGTAGTGTAGCTCTTTGAGTTTTCATTTGGTATTGCAGCTACAAATTAAAAGGGGGAGGGATCAGAGGGAAGGAGTGGCAGTGAGGTCGATGGGCAGGGGGTAAGGGGGAGGCCGGGGTGAAGTGAGGAAGCTCGGGAGAGGGATGAAGGGGGCAGACAGAAGGAAGAAGGTGGGATACTGGGGTTATGAGAAGGATCGAGGTGGGTGGCCGGTGTTTGGGTGGTGGTGATGGGCTGGGGGTGGAAGGTGAGAGACTGGGGGAGAGGATGGAAGAAGATTTGAGGATGAGTTTGGGGCAGGATCGTTGGAGGCTGAGCAGAAGGGAAAAAAGGTCAGGCATTGAGGAGGGGGGAATAGGAATGAGATGCCAGGAGGAAGGTGGGATAAAGTTGGAGGGTGCAGTTCAGTGACAAGCTGGAAGTGGGGAAAGTGGAGGTGGAAAGGTATGAGGAGAGGAGGAAAGTATGAGGTCGAGGCAACGAAGGTGGGTGGTTGGGGTGAAGGGGAGACAGGGGTCGGTGGCTGAGCATAGAGGGGTGGGGCAGGGGGTTGCGGATTGGAAGCACAGTGCTATAAAGAGGGAGTTTGCCGGTGGCAGGACTCACGGCGATCCTGATGAGCACCGCGTTCATTTCGGTGACGGAGGCGAACAGCAGCTCGACGTCCGGGTAGCCGTCGCCGTCGGCGTCGTAGAAGGCGGCCGCCTCGGCGCCGCCCAGCGTGGAGAAGGGCCCGCCGTGGCGGCGCAGGAAGGCCAGGTAGGCCGAGGCGTTGGCCAGCAGCTGCCGGTCCTGCAGGTCGCCCGTCGCGTTCACCAGGAACGTCAGCCCGCCCAGCGTCACGTGGTCCTGCGCACAGGCCGGCTGCTGCAGAGGTGGGCTCAGTAAGCAACCAGCCCTGGGAAGGGCTGCCGCAGAGCTGGCCAGCATCGAAGATGCACAAAGTCGTGATTTCCATGAACTAGTCAATTGGTGTCTACATCTCCCACATGCTCTGTACCGAGTACTTCGCTGTCTCTTTACGTTTGAGTCACTAAGAGGAACAGACATGTTTACTTACCAGTTGAATGCAACACAAAGTGGTCCACACTGCAAAACAGCCCGTGTTCATTGTCAAATATTAACCAAAACACAATTCGGGAAACACGTGTGCGTTACTGTTTACACAATAATTTGAGACATAAAGTATTTCTACAAAACCTCCGGCAAAGTCTGCATTGTAACACTTGTGGCAAAATGGTGCGAATCAGGCTCTGTAGCGAAAGAAAGTGTACCGTCTGAAAAGAGTTCGAACACAGGAAACATGACTCGAGTCTTATTACAAATACTTTTCAGGCCAGTTTTATTTTGATGACCGTGTACGAGCACACCAGCCTCTGTTTATGCGTCAACGTCGTTGTTAAATGTCAGATACGGGATGTATCGCTGCGTGGGTCACATATCCAGAGCCTAAAAAAAAAAAGACAGAGAATGTGGTATTGGAGAATGACAGAAAATGCTTAGTAGATAGATAACATAAGAAACCAGGGAGCCCGGGTTCCCGGGTTCGATTCCCGGCGGGGTCAGGGCTTTTCTCTGCCTCGTGATGACTGGGTGTTGTGTGATGTCCTTAGGTTAGTTAGGTTTAAGTAGTTGTAAGTTCTAGGGGACTGATGACCATAGCTGTTAAGTCCCATAGTGCTCAGAGCCATTTGAACCAAACCAGGGGGTCTTGAAACGAGTTCGGGAGAGAGATTTTGTGACAAATACCCTTTTCAGAAAATATAGCATTCACAAGTGTCTTGCACGTGACACTATACAAAATAAAATCGAAAGTAAACTTGGAGTGAGCAGAAGATAACAACAGTTGATACACGAAGATCAACAGAAAATATTAGCAATTGAAAGAAGGAACTGAAGCTGGAGATAAGTGGTAATAATGAACCTTAATTGAAGCCCGTAGATAGACGCACTTTGCTGACTGTGGACCTGCCAACAGCCAGAGCATTATTGATTATTCTGACAGGATGTACCTTGTACGTGGTCATTAACTGCTGAACCTGTGGACAAACCGTCTTATGCAGTGTCTCCCGCAGCTACAGTTCTGACGTGCGCACGGCAACAGATGGGTTGCCGACATTCACCGTAGCAGACAATACTCTACACTGCTTTGACCAGTTGCTGCGAATGATGAAGAGCGAAGAAGTGCAGTGTAACAATGTTCCATCCAATCAATGGTGAGAACCGTCGGTGCCAACACTGATGCGCCAATGCTTCACAATCAGGTGATGGGCAAATATTCCAAAAACCCATAAAGTCTCCAGTATGTCCAGAAATCTAGTTGCCTAAAATCCAGTAAATAATTTGAATTGTACTCATCTACCCTATCATTTTATGTCTGTAATGTTTATTAACCCAATACGTTGCTTCAAACAATACACCTTTCTTTCAGTAAATCAAATGCTCCGAGTACAGGCTCAGCACTTAACTTACTCAACGTACCTTCCTCCAGCGTGGTGAATTTAGTCGTTGCCTCTGCTGCCTTCTGAGAGCCCCAGTCAGTCAGGTGTTCATACTGTACATCACTTCCGTAGAGGTACTCATTTTACTTTACGCTAGTGTGTTGTTTGCAAACTTCCTGGTATCCGTTACCGACACTCAGGGAGGGTTAAAAATTTGTAACGGCACGAAGAAATCGTCGGAATAGAATGAAAAACACATTAAAGATACTGCATTCAGACATCGCTCTCACGTACTTACAGATTTAATAAAAACGGAACAAAAAGAGTGTACCCATCATGACTTCGAATAAACGACATGTTTTACCTGTTCGTGAACTACTTCCCGCCAACTACATCCTATACAAAAGCCAGTGATGTTTACTGGTTACTGCAACTTACAGGCTAGGGAGCCATTTTCCTGTTCTGCCTCAAAGAAAACATGAGCACACGGATCATCATGTGTTGTGGCATTATCGTGTTGAAATATAGCAGCAATTATGTATACTGAACTCAGTTTCAGCTGCCGTACTTTTGGCTTAACCTTTGCTCTTGGAGTATGCGAAATTACCAGCACTCCTCTCCATCGATGATCATTCAAGTTTCTGTAGCATCTTACCCTATACTCATTGGATAAAAGGTACTGAAACGCGCCTACATTATGTACTGGACATTCTGTAACTAATTCAGTGGAAGGCGTACGAATCAGCAGATAGTCGCACTGTCTGAGGAATGCCGCTCATCTGTGGTCACAGTGAGGACCACACAGGTATGACATGGCTATCATTTTACGCACTTGTCGAACAGTGGTCTTGTGGAAATCTTACATGCGACGAGTTTTGTTCCCAGCAGTAACTAAAAAATGGCTCTGAGCAGTATGGGACTCAACTGCTGGGGTCATCAGTCCCCCAGAACTTAGAACTACTTAAACCTAACCAACCTAAGGACATCACACACACCCATGCCCGAGGCAGGACTCGAACCCGCGACCGTAGCAGTCCCGTGGGTCCGGACTGCAGCGCCTGAACCGCACATTTGCTAGCAATGTATGGAATAAAACAGTTAACGCGAAAATGTCGTCCTGAACTTAGTACCAGTGTACAATGGGGTCGAATCTATAGAACCTGAAATGTAATACCTTACGCTGTTCTCACACGGACGTGACTGTCATTGACAAATAGACCGAACATGGTTTTCTTCTTGGTTGGTTTCCGGTAAGAACCAAATTGGCTCATATCACGGAACGTGCTCCTCATCGTGATTTCATTCGCGACCGAAACGATCTCCAAGGCAGATTTCGGCTGTTTCTGGAACAATAACAACATAGTTCGTTGGCGAAAATGGAAGTGCATAACATTTCCGCGTTGATGACATTAAAATGCACATTTCCTCACTTGACCGCATGCTATCCATGTTCTTTTGCTTGTATTATCCATGCAGCCATACGTATTATAAAAACAGATGTATGCATGTGTGTGTGTTCCACATCTCCTAAACCATTGGACCGAATTCAACCAAGATTGGTACAGATATCCCTTACTCCCTTACTATCAGGCAACAATCGATGTGAAGACAAGAACCACATACTTAAAATAGTTCAGGAGATAAAAATAGTTGAGGAGATACAAAGTCATAAACATTGAGACGCGTCAATAACCAGCGCGTCATGCATGACGTTTAAATTTATTACTTTGTTGCTACTAACTCTCTTCGTAACATACACTGAAGCGCAAAAGAAACTGGTATGGGCATGCGTATTCAAATACAGATATATGTAAAAGGCGGAATACGGCGCTGCAGTCGGCAACTCCTATGTGAGACAACAAGTGTCTGGCGCGGTTGTTAGACAGGTCACTGCTGCTGCGACGGCGGGTTATCAGGATTTAAGTGACTTTGAACGTGGCGCTACAGTCGGTGCACGAGCGATGGGGCACAGAATCTCCGAGGCAGCGATAAAGTGGGGGATTTTCCCGTACGACAATTTCAGGAGTGTACCGTGAATATTAGGAATCGGTAAAACATCAAATCGCCGACATCGTTGCGGCCTGAAAAAGATCCTGCAAGAATGTGACAACTACGATTGAAGAGAATTTTTCAACGTGGCGGAAGTGCAACCCTTTGGCAAATAGGTGCATATTTCAATGCTGGGCAATCAACAAGTGTCAGCGTGCGAACCATTCAACGAAACATCGGTATGAGCTTTCGGAACCGAAGGACCACTCGTGTACCCTTGATGATGACTGCTCGACACAAAGCTTTACTCCTCACCTGGGCCCATCAACACCGACGCTGGAGTGTTGATGAACGGAAACATGTTGCCTGGTCGGACGAGTCGGTGTATGGAGACAACTTCATGAATCCATGTACCCTACATGTCAGCAGGGGACTGTGCAAGTTGGTGGAGGCTCTGTAATGGTGTGGGACGTGTGCAGTTAGGGTGATAAGGGACCCGTGACAAATCTAGATACGACTCTGACAGGTGAAACGTACATAAGCATCCTGTCTGATCACCTGCAACCATTCATATCCATTGTGCATTCCGACGGCCTTGGGAAATTCCAGCAGGACAATGTGACACCAGACACGTCCAGAGTTGCTACAGAGTGGCTCCAGGAACACTCTTGTGAATTCAGACACTTCCGCAGGCTACCAATCTCCCCAGACATGAACATTACTGAGCATGCCTGGGATTCCTTACAACGTGTTGTACAGAAGAGATCTCCAACCTCTCGTACTTGTACGGATTTATGGATAACCCTGCAGGATTCATGGTGTCAGTTCCCTCCAGTACTGATTCAGACATTAATAGAGTCCATGCCACGTCGTGTCGCGGGGGCCCTACGAGATATTAGGCAGGGGTAACAGTTTCTTTGGCCCTTCAGTGTATTTCGCAACTGTATTCACATAAGCCGCTGAATGCACTTACCAAATGTATCATTGTACGACACATAGTTCATGCCATATTATCGTGATAAACCCTGAGATGTGTGAAAAAAATCAAGTTTTAATAAATTTATTATTTGCTACTAAGACACTCCTACAGTCGAATCAACTTAAGGAAATCCGCGACACCTGGCAGCGCTGTTGGCAGTTTTCAGCTGGAAAGCGCAAACAGCTGTAGGTGAAAACAACAACAGTCTGTACAGCTATGAAGAGGCGTTGCCACGGAGACGTCTACAAAATCACGTTGTAGACACGCAAAGCAGCTGCTTCAAAGGTGTTTTCACAAGCTCGTGGAAGTGAAATTTTTTCGATGCCCTTGATCGTCAACTTTCGCACTGTGGCGTCACAAAACTCGACCAGCTCAACGTCCCAGGCGTGGCGCGAGGGCTGCCTCGGCGGCCGGGGCTCCCGCCCCGCTGCTGTTACCTGCAGGTTGAGGCCGACGGGCAGGTCGCGCAGCACGGGCACGCCGTGCGCCTCGAGGTGCCGCCGCGGCCCCACGCCGCTCACCATCAGCAGCTGCGGCGTGTTGACGGCGCCCGCAGACAGCACCACCTCGCGGCGCGCGCGCACACTGCGCCGCCGGCCGTGGCGCTCGAACTCCACCCCGGTCGCTCTCAGGGTCGTCCCGTCGATGACGACCTTCCGAGGAGGAAAAGAAACACAAATACTGTGCGTCCTCCCAGTAGCAGCTGACTGCGAATATCAGCACGCTGGCGACAGCATGCGCAACCAACACGTTCCAAAACGCCGCGCATAATTACGGATTTTCCGATGCTCGTACCTCGGGTTCTGTTGGTGATAAAACGGAAGGATCAAGTATTCTGGATAGCCGTTGAGCTAGGGACCACATTGTACACCCAACAGAAGGATCGTCTAGAGTACAGGGTCAAAGTATGAATATACACACTTGCTCCTACTTAGGCAAATGCAGTAAATCGGTTCGTTCTCTTTGCATTTGATGTGGTCTACGGTAGACTTGATGGGAGGAGGCACCGTTACTTCATGGGTGGTTCTTCGGAAAACGTACAAAAAGTTTTTTTGCTATACTTTTGCTGTCACCAATGGACCAAAGCCCAGCCGAGGATTTCAAGACGGGTATGCGCAGCAGATGGCTGAAATTTATGCTATATATTCGTAAGATATATTACTACTTAATTATATCTGCAAATAAGACAAAGATGATGGTTTTGAAAGGAAATATCCAGTCAGGTCGAAAATAATAATAATAAATGAGAAAATTTTTAGGACAAGTATCTACTTTAGTTATCTAGGATGTGATGTTGGTTCTAATTATGACAAAGACATTCAGAAAAAGGTTAATAGATATCAAGCTATCTGCGGAACAATTGGAAGAATTCCAGCAAGAAAAACGAGAAAAGAAACACAAATGAAACCCCATAGAGTTACGGCTATGCCTACTCTTGTATATGGTTACGAATGATGGACAGTATACAGCCAGCAGAGATCAAGTTCCTGAGTCATATAAGAGACTGTAATAAAATGGATAAAATTACGAATGAAACAAAGAGATCAGATTTAAAAGTATTTTCAGTCAATGACAACATAGAGGAGAATAGAATGAAACGAAAGGATCACGTTGACAGAATGACAGAAAACATAATGCCGAAAAAGATAATTACTTATCGGCCGAATCGAAACACAGAACTATCTTGACCTCGTAAGAGATGGGTAGAGATCGGAAAATGGGATTACAATACCTAATCCTTGGAAGAGGATTATTATTATTATTTCTTTTCTTTCTCAGACCTTATGTCTGGTTAAAAATGGAAAGTGACGCGGACCTTGATCAAGCATGACTTACTTTTAACTGTACGGTATATGTTACATTGCATTTGGGAACTTACGGGTAATTGAACAAGTATCAATAATTACAGATTTCTGTAGTTGTATATATAACTTTGGATGTAGCTGTACTGCTTTGATGTACTGGTGGATATTGTGTGGTATGACTCCTGTAGTTGATAGTATAATCGGTATAATGTCAACTTTATCCTGATGCCACATGTCCTTGACTTCCTCAGCCAGTTGGATGTATTTTTCAATTTTTTTCTCCTGTTTTCTTTTGTATATTTGTTGTATTGGGTATGGATATTTCGATCAGTTGTGTTAATTTCTTCTTTTTATTGGTGAGTATGATGTCAGGTTTGTTATGTGGTGTTGTTTTATCTGTTATAATGGTTCCGTTCCAGTATAATTTGTATTCATCATTCTCCAGTACATTTTGTGGTGCATACTTGTATGTGCGAATGTGTTGTTTTATTAGTTTATGTTGTATGGCAAGTTGTTGATGTATTATTTTTGCTACATTGTCATGTCTTCTAGGGTATTCTGTACTTGCTAGTATTGTACATCCGCTTGTGATGTGATCTACTGTTTCTATTTGTTGTTTGCAAAGTCTGCATTTATCTGTTGTGGTATTGGGATCTTTAATAATATGCTTGCTGTAATATCTGGTGTTTATTGTTTGATCCTGTATTGCAATCACGAATCCTTCCGTCTCACTGTATATATTGCCTTTTCTTAGCCATGTGTTGGATGCGTCTTGATCGATGTGTGGCTGTGTTAGATGATACGGGTGCTTGCCATGTAGTGTTTTCTTTTTCCTATTCACTTTCTTCGTATCTGTTGATGTTATGTGATCTAAAGGGTTGTAGAAGTGGTTATGAAATTGCAATGGTGTAGCCGATGTATTTATATAAGTGATTGCTTTGTGTATTTTGCTAGTTTCTGCTCGTTCTAGAAAGGATTTTCTTAAATTGTCTACCTGTCCATAATGTAGGTTTTTTTATGTCGATAAATCCCCTTCCTCCTTCCTTTCTGCTTAATGTGAATCTTTCTGTTGCTGAATGTATGTGATGTATTCTATATTTGTGGCATTGTGATCGTGTAAGTGTATTGAGTGCTTCTAGGTCTGTGTTACTCCATTTCACTACTCCAAATGAGTAGGTTAATATTGGTATAGCGTAAGTATTTATAGCTTTTGTCTTGTTTCTTGCGACCGACCGAGGTGGCGCAGTGGTTAGACACTGGACTCGCATTCGGGAGGACGACGGTTCAATCCCGCGTCCGGCCATCCTGATTTAGGTTTTCCGTGACTCCCCTAAATCGCTCCAGGCAAATGCCGGGCTCGTTCCTTTGAAAGGGCACGGCCGATTTCCTTCCCGATCCTTCCCTAATCCGATGAGACCTATGACCTCGCTGTCTGGTCTCCTTCCGCAAACAACCCGACCCAACCCCTCTTGTTTCTTGCTGTCAATTCTGTTTTCAGTATTTTTGTTAGTCTTTGTCTATATTTTTCTTTTAGTTCTTTTTTAATATTTGTATTATCTATTCCTACTTTTTGTCTGTATCCTAGATATTTATAGGCATCTGTTTCTTCCATCGCTTCTATGCAGTCGCTGTGGTTATCCAATGTAATCTTCTTGTTTAGTGTGTTTTCCCTTGACTATGCTACTTTTCTTACATTTGTATGTTCCAAAAGCCATATTTATATCATTGCTGAATACTTCTGTTATCTTTAGTAATTGGTTGAGTTGTTGATTTGCCCGCATCTCGTGGTCGTGCGGTAGCGTTCTCGCTTCCCACGCCCGGGTTCCCGGGTTCGATTCCCGGCGGGGTCAGGGATTTTCTCTGCCTCGTGATGGCTGGGTGTTGTGTGTTGTCCTTAGGTTAGTTAGGTTTAAGTAGTTCTAAGTTCTAGGGGACTTATGACCACAGCAGTTGAGTCCCATAGTGCTCAGAGCCATTTGAACCATTTTTTTTTGAGTTGTTGATTTGTTGTTGCCAGTAGTTTTAGATCATCCATATATAGCAAATGTGTGATTTTGTGTTGGTATGTTCCAGTAATATTGTATCCATAATTTGTGTTATTTAGCATGTTGGAGAGTGGGTTCAGAACAAGGCAGAACCAGAAAGGACTTAATGAGTCTCCTTGGTATATTCCACGCTTAATCTGTGTTGGCTGTGATGTGATATTTTGTTTGGATATTAAGTGTGGTTTTCCAATTTTGCATACTACGTTTAGAAACTGTATCAATTTAGGATCTACTTTGTATATTTCCAATATTTGTAGTAACCATGAGTGGGGTACACTATCAAAAGCTTTTTGGTATTCAATGTATGCGTACTGTAGTGACCTTTGTTTGGTTTTAGCTTGATGTGTCACCTCTGCATCTATTATCAGTTGCTCTTTACATCCTCGTGCTCCTTTGCAACATCCTTTTTGTTCTTCATTTATAATTTTGTTCTGTGTTGTATGTGTCATTAATTTCTGTGTAATGACTAAAGTTAATATTTTGTATATTGTTGGTAGGCATGTTATGGGACGATATTTAGCTGGGTTTGCTTGATCTTTAGGTTTCAGATAAGTTATTCCTTGTGTAAGTGTTCAGGGAATGTGTATGGGTCTGCAATGCAACTGTTAAATAATTTAGTTAGGTGTGAATGTGTTGAGGTGAACTTCTTTAGCCAGAAATTTGCTATTTTATCTTTTCCAGGGGCTTTCCAATTGTGAGCAGAATTAATTGCTTGGGTGACTTCATGTTGCAAAATTATCACTTCAGGCATTTGTGGTATCATCTTGTATGTGTCTGTTTCTGCTTGTATCCACTGTGCATGCTTGTTATGTTGTACCGGGTTTGACCATATGTTGCTCCAGAAGTGTTCCATGTCTGTTATGTTTGGTGGATTGTCTATTTTAATGTGTGTGTTATCTATTGTCTGGTAAAATTTCTTTTGGTTTGTGTTGAATGTTTGGTTTTGTTTCCTTCTATTTTCACTTTTTTTGTATCTTCTAAGTCGTTTGGCCAATGCTTGTAATTTCTGCTTCTTTTCATCTAATTGCTCTATCATTTCTTGTTGTGAGATTTTACCTAACCTTTTTCGTTTTTTGTCTGATATTTCATTTCTTATAAATTGTGTTAGCTGTCCGATGTCTCTTCTCAGTTTTTCTATTCTGATCTGTAGCCTGTGTTGCAATGCTGGTTTTGTGGGTTTCTTCTGTGTCTTGGTTGGTTCTGATCTCTGCCTAGCGTGTCTATTTAGTGTAGTGAGTGCTCCTATATAAATCAGTAGTTGTAACTCTTCCATAGTTGTATTTTCATTTATTTTGTTGTGTATGATTGTGTTGATAGTTATTGTTTTTTCGACTTGTGGGTTATTTGGTGGTCTATGCAAGAATGGTCTAATGTCTGTATTTGTGTGTTTGTATTCTATATATGTCAACTGAAATTTTTCTTCTATATCTAACTCGTGTGTCACTTTGCGTTCTATTTGTGCTTGTTTTCCTCTGATTGTTTAATTGATGTGTGTTGTTCTTTTTCTGTTTGCTCTGGGATGTTTGAGTGCATTACTGTATTTGATTGCACATTATTTTGTTCTAGTATTTGTTGTACTTGTTGTTTGATGTTTTCTAATTCTGACTGGGGTATCCCGTTATTTTTTATTATTACACGGATCTGATCAGCTAGTCGTTGTTCTGTTAAAAATTTTAATTCTGGGTATCTGGTAATAAATGTTGTGTGTACTTGTGATCTTTATCCAGTTGTGTTGGTACCTAAATTTGTTGCTTGGTAATAACAGAACATGAGGTGTCGGTTGACTTCATCTGACCATCTCTTTTCCTTGTAGAGTGGTTGCAGGAAGCATATCCTGCAAAACACCTCTATTTGGATTTAAATCATTTTCCGTGTGGCTAGCAGTGTCGTTACCATTGTGGACGGGCATAGGGTTCAAGCGTCGTCCCCGACCATGACTGCGCTTGTCCGAGGCTTCATTAGTTCTGTCCTGAACCAAATAATCACACTAGAAGGGGGGTTAGCCCTATTAGTGGTTTGGGTTTGTTCTTTTCGTCGCCTTTTACGACTGGCAGAACATACCGGAGGCCTATTCATTTCCCGGGCCTCCTCGGGTTTTATTATTATTATTCTAAGAATCCGATCTGAAAGGTCCTTTAAAATGTTCTTAATGTCTTTATCGTTTCGAAGATACAGTGTTTCAAAATTATCTTACTTGTATACGTCAAATAGGCACGTAAAGACCAATGTAAGGCGAAAACGTAGTTTATAAAATCGCGTAGCATTGAGAAATATGACGTAAAGTGTCTCCGTTATCATCACAAGGGCTCTGTGGACCTCTACTTGTAGTACCGAAGCACATACAAAATTTTTTGTGTTCGTAAAATCGGGTAGGTGTGAAAAATTAGTTTGTGTTATTTTACTTTTACGCAAGTAAACTATGTTATTTTAAGGACCAATAAAGTTCTTCTCATATGAGTCACCTGTCCTGTTGCAGCAGGGAAAAGGCGACCAGCGAAAAAATTCTCCTATCAGAGCATAAAAAATGTGAATGTGCCGCTTAAAAGACTCTGACTGAAAAGTGGGGCACCAACTGCTTCATTCTACCTTTCTCAGTATATTTGAAAATTTTCACAAAAAATTGGCATGCTGAGAGATAAGGAAGACAGCAACATTCGCAGAGAGACGGAAAAAGTAATAAATATTGGAACATAGCACACAATGGTTACATAATAGAAAACGAAGGAGACAACGGCAGTGTCTGAGAAAGAGGGGGACACGGTGGCAGCGGAACGCAGTTGACAGTGACAGAACAGTGCCAGGAAAACAGTGAGGGAGACAGTGCATGCCAGGGGCGGGATGCGCAACCAACATCCGAACTCCTATAGGAGTTCCGAAATCTGTGAGTAGTGGGTTCATGGGCGGTGGTCGGTGCGGTGCGACTTGTGGGAAGTCTTTCCGGATAGCTGGGGCGGTTAAGGTAACCGTTCTAGAGAGACCGAACATCTGGGATCGATTACCGGTCCGGCACAAATTATCAGCTGTGTCCGTTGCATAGCCAAAATGCCCTGTGCGACTGGAGGTCATTATTTGCTTTCTCTTTCCCATCCCGTTTCCTTTCCATTTGTTTCGCATGTTTTCATGACTGCAGATACCTAGAAGACACGATGAATTGCACGAGAGACTGTCTACCTCCTGAGTAAGAGGAGTTCTCGCATGACACGACTTCCAGTTTATAGAGAGGTGGCAGAGGATTGTAATTAGGCTGAAATAATCTTTGTTTTAATTTAGGCCACAGTAGGTCGGGAGTTTCAGATGTGGTTGTTGTGGAAGTCATGGGAGGCGTGTTACATTGTCTTCTTGCTTACTACATCAAACTTAAAAATTCTCCAGGTGTGTGAGTGGGGGCGTTATATTCAAAGTTTGTCCCCACTGCTGACAATAATACCTGTACCAATGAACGGCCATGGTAGCCAAAATTGCTTTCATAGTTCTTATCAGGCAGTGTAACGCAGAACCCACTGAAGACCATCTTGCTACAGCCCAAACTGAGACAGAAGCTGAGTCACAAGCCACAGTAGTGAGAAGAAAGTCTTAAGTGTGATCTTCTGCCGGTGTTCTCTGTAAACACACGCTGTAATACGTGGACACTCTAGAAATCGACTCGGCAGACCACATTACATAGGTACTTTGTTCGGAATGCCAGCTCTTGCTCTCTTCACTTAACTGAAAACTCGTACGGAAGGAGACGGCGCTGTGGTTGAAACATCCGTCCGGCTTTAGGTTTTCTGTTAATCGTCAGAGGCAAATGTCGGGGTAGTTAATATGCAAAGTACACCCCTCTCGAAACGAGTTTGTGCGCTATCTTTAAGGACCTTATTGTCGACGGGGTGCTAAAACCCCAAGTTTTTCACACCTATAACGTGCATTCATGTTGCGTATGAGACTGGACGATAGCTTATTGATGATGATGGTTTTGTGTGTGGAGTCTCGGACCATAGTAGGGTCAGTGTGTTACCTTGACAATCACATTAGTTACAGTGATCATCTTACTAGAGACAAAAATAGTCCTTAGTAATCCCGTCTCTCCACCAGTAAGTTGAATTCTTCTCTCCTCAACATTAAATTCATCAAACTAACTTTACCCGTAACTCCTGCTGTCATGACACTTGACGCAGAGGCTCGAGGTACCGGATGATCCGGGGCACTCAGTTAATCCTCGTCAGAGGTCTGCGGGGTACGACGCGACAGCAGATCTAAGATACACTGATGAGCCAAAACATTTATGACCACCTGCTTCTTTGCAACGAAATACGTCACTGATCCTGCGTATCATTTACCCGACAGTCTATTGTTGGTATGGTTGTGAAGGTATGTGGCATTAGATGTCTACGGACAGGTCTGTAAATCATGTAAATATCGGGCCGCCGATTTGCGTATGCGGTGATGATGGCCGATAGCGACCCAGATGGCTTCCATAGGATTTGAATCAGGTCAGCATGGTCCCCGAGACGTGAACGTGAGTTCACTATAATGCTCCTGAAACCACTGTAGCACTGCCCTTGCTCCGAGACACCGACAGTTATACTGCTGAAGGATGACTGACATCAAGCATGTCAGCGTGTCTTCAATTACTACCACAGGTTCCGTGCAAGCGAAGGAGAATGTCTCCCATAACACACACTGCTCCCAGCAGCCTTCGTCCGTGGCGCGCTCACGTTTCGAGCCGCCGTTCACCTCAGTGACTGACTGCGTCTGAGACGACGACCAGCGACCTGGTTCACCGGAAGAGCCGGCACGTTTTAGCCGGCCGCTGTGGCCGAGAGGGTCTTAGGCGCTTCAGTCTGGAACCGCGCGACCGCTACGGTCGCAGGTTCGAATCCTGCCTCGGGCATGGACGTGTGCGATGTCCTTAGGTTAGTTAGGTTTAAGTAGTTCTGAGTTCTAGGGCTGATAATGACCTCAGATGTTAAGTCCCGTAGTGCTCAGAACCATTTGAACCATTTCGAGACGTTTTCATTCATCGAGCGTCGAACTCCGATGGTCCCGTGCCCACTACAGTCGTAACTGACGATGTCGTTGGCTGAAGATGTGAACGTGTAGGGGTGTACAACGAACTGTGTGCTGCGAAACAGTTGTGCGTGCACCAGCATTGTGCTCTTTTGGCTGAAGGTAAAGTGGCGACATTGGACTGAGCAGCGTTGGGAATTTGTGCGGGCACTGATAACCGCGCAGCTGAAGGCCCCACAATCCAGTCATCATCATCATCATCTTTCGGCAGAGATGCCACAAATGACCATTATCTTACTTTACAGAACAGGCAAGTCTCCAAACACCACGTTCTGTGAAGAGCCGTGGACGTCCAACCACTTAGCTTCTAGTGGTAGTTTCTCTGTTCTTTTACCTCTTTCCGTAGTTGCTTACGACAGTAGCACGCGAACATCCGACCAGCTTCGCCGTTTTCGAGATACTCATTCACAGCCCCTGCCTAATAATAATTTTCCCTTTGTCAAAGTAGTTTGTCTGAATAGATTTCCCCATTTGCAACGTATGTCTTCGCTAGAGCGATCCTGCCTCCATGTCTGCTCCGCTTACGTACTTTAAGTTACCACGTTACGCGGTCGGAACGCCACCAAACGGAATCCAGTTGGCGGCGAGCAGTTGTTGTAATTTTTTAGCTTGTCGGTGTCCATCGACACAGCGGCTATATAATTGAAAGTTTATACCAAATGTGGATTCGAACCCGGATTTCCTGCTTTTTGCGAGCATTTGTGTTTAACTTAGTCCGTTTCAGCACGTTTCCAGATTTGCCTCAAACGTTTATAAGCACAGATGTTTTCCCTAGTTCCATAGATTCTCTCACGGAGTAGCAGCACTGGCGAAACGGATTTGGTGGATCGCGGTTCACCCTACTGCAAGAGGTAAATATTAATTAAATTCATTGAAACGAAGTGGTTGGATTCATGGGAGGTGAAGTCAGTGAAAAACAAATGACATGAAACGATATCGGCAAAAACCGGTCAGAAATGATGGATCCGCAATTTAATGGAGGACATATCATTGTATTAGCGAATCGAACTGATGTGTACCAGTTGCGTCATGATAATCCATTATCCCGATTCTTTACCCCTCCCGCCCCCCACCCTGTGGTCCTATTAAGTAAACATACCCCGCAGGAGAGCCTCGGACTCTAGTGTCCACCTGTCGGATGTCCATGCTAGAGGAATTTGGTATTGGCTAATTGAAAACATCCATGTCTTTCAGAGAGCTATCGCGGTAGCGACTGTTGATTTTTTTTTTGTATTGTTTGATTGTAGTTAATTTCAGCAGTCTCACTGCAATAAAGAGACTGCAAACATTCTTGCTTTGACGCGCTCGAGTTAGGCTTCTGACAGATGCGGTCTAAGATTCGAATATACAATTCCTTTTTTCGGTGGAGGTGGAGGGTGGGAAATGGATGCGATTTAATTAATAATGCTGTTAATGAAGCCTCCCTGCGTCGTTAGTACGAATGCTATTTATGTAAACATAACGCATATTTTAAAGGTTTATTTGTTTTGTGGGAGGTGACATCTGTTACTTCCGTATTTTCCCGTGGCCCCCCCCCCTCCCCCCCACCCCCGCCCCAAAAAACAAAAGCTTTTGCATTTTAATGTTATCTTGCTAATAAACCGAAAGGGTATTGTGCGAAAAACAACGTAGAGAGAGTGCGTCTTTAAGACGACATAGTGTGATAACAACGCAATCTCTGTCGTTATCCGTCTATGAGGAAAACTGAAAGACAAGTACAAACGTTCGAAAAGCATTGCTTCATCTGGTTTATAAGTGGAAGGTAACAAGTATTTTCAAATACGGGAAAAAAGGCACATGAGAAAGCAACGCTTACACCCTAAAGAAGTAACGTTATTATTTAGTGACTGTGTAGAAGAGTGCTTCACTGTTGCTCATTTTTTTCTTTCTTCCACATCGGTGATCAGGTGATCTGTTGAAGGAAGGAAGGAGAAAAAAGAAAAGGAAAGAAACGGATGAGGCGAAGAGGAAGGAACAAATATGACATTTGGTGCACCTGCGGCGGGGCGGAGTCGGTCGTCCGCGTTTTTGTTGACGCTATCGTTCAGTCCACCTACCTCGATAAGATACTTGTTCAATGTCCCTTCACTCTGTGCTAGCAGATGCGTGCTAGGCAGTGTAAAGCAGCGTGGATGAAACCACTACCTAATACCTGCCACACAGAGGCCGAGTAACTCGAGTTGAAAATCAGTTCCTGAAAGTTCATGATTAAAAAACTGGGCGTTCTGGATCTCCAGTCTGCATGCACAAAAGCGTTGAAAATTACATTAACTCTGCTTCTTATTCATATTGAAACACATGAAATGGCTATCAAGTCCGTATTTAATATGATAAAACGTTATCATCCAAAGTTCACTGCTTTTATAACAAATATTCATTCGAAAAGCAGCCAGAATTTTAGTTAGTCCGACCCGACTAATTTTCACCTTCTACCAGTCACAGACCCACAACTATTCGCGAGTTAAAATTTCGCTCGTTTCAGTGGTCTTCTTCGTAAGAGGTGCTCTCCAAACTATTCCCTACAGAGCACGAAACACGCCTTGCGGAGATGTTACTACGATCAGAAAGTTCACACGCTCATCTCTCTCAAACTATTTAACTTAGAAACACCACACTTTCTTTAAAATGTTCGTAACTCCAGTCGCTTCAGTCACGATATGTTCGAACCGAAGTTAGCTCACTATTTCCTGACCTTACAGACTATTTTTTAAGGAGCGATCTAGCATCGTGTTGTTCGTAGACCGGCTAGCAAGCGACTCCTCTCGACGTACTCTCCTCTTTTCGGGCGGGAACAGCTGAATTCTGATTGGCTGTTGTTCCAAACGACTAATCAGAACGTTCCTACCAGATCATTCTCGCGCCAAATCTTGCCTTATCCAGTGACTAATTTGACTGTAATTAATGTCAGCAGAACTTCAAATTCCTGTATTATGTTTAATCAAAATAAACCAAGTGCGAAATATTCTTCAAATTGATAAATATACTTATTCCGGTTCTAACTTCCATTCTGGCTGCTTTTATACAAAAGCAAGCACACACCGACATACGTCACCTGAGTAGTGGTTGCAACATAAATTTCCCACGGTTCGTTAGTACAAGGTTTTACGTAAAATGAAATATTAAATTTTAATGTATGTCCCACATAATCATTATCACGCACTCACGTGGCAAAATATAATCAGATAATAATTTTGACCGATTTTTTTGTATTATGTAATGCACTGTGACTAAAGTTTTAGAAAGAAAATTGTAATTAATTGGTTTTTATGCACTAAAAAAAATGAAATGATCGTATGGCATTGTTGGCCGGGAGGCCGCATGAAGGGAAGTTCGGCCGCCGTGTTGCAAGTCTTTTTTAGTTGACGCCACTTCAGCGACTTGCGAGTCAATGATGATGAAATAGACAACACCCAGTCATCACGAGGCAGAGAAAATCCCTGACCCCACCGGGAATCGAACCCGGGACCCCATGCGCGAGAAGCGAGAAGGCTACCGCAAGACCACGAGCTGTGGACTTCACGCACTGATATCTTTGGAATGACTTCAAATGATAATGAAAGTCAATCTGATGTTGTTCCTAACTTGGTTAAAAAAAAAAAAAAAAAAAAAAACTAGCGTAGGTTTTAGGACTTTTAGGTAATTCTCTTTATCTCCAGAAATATAATAAATAAAAATCTGAAATTTCGACAGCATCATTCCATCAATAGCAAAAGGCTGTGTACCAGATTTGAACAAAATCGGATAATACCTAATATGGATTATCTAGATTCGTAGAGGGTATCAATCTTCGTATCGACTGAATGTTACGCTATGCAGTTCTCCCGACAGGCAGCGTCAGCTGTGCTGTGAACAAAGCGACAAAAAAAAAAAAAAAAAAGACATCCTGCAGCCACTGTACTAAACGGCTGTGTGCCTTACTGCAACGAATGTTATCTCGTAATAAGTTGCTGCGTTACACACTGTATTAATGATATACTAGCCAAATATCAATTTTTACAGAAATTGCACTCAATGTTCCTTAAAAGCGTGCTTTTTTCGGTGGGCCCTCAGTTTTTTATCTTTTTTTGTTTACAACGACTTCGTAAGGTAAATGACAAAACCAACTGTGTATGTTACCTGGTGTGTTCTACAGAGACACCAGTCTGTAAGTTGCAGGTATTGTATCGTATTGTATGTTAACCGGGGACCTAGAAACGACGGAGAGGCTCCGTCCCCGCCGCAGCCGCAGTGGTCCACAACCCCACGACGACTACCGCAGTCCACTTCACCCCTCCGCCGCCCCACACCGAACCCAGGGTTATTGTGCGGTTCGGCCCCCGGTGGACCCCTCAGGGAACGTCTCACACGAGACCAGTGTAACCCCTATGTTTGTGCGGTAGAGTAACGGTGGTGTACGTGTACGTGGAGAACTTGTTTGCGCAGCAATCGCCTACATAGTTTAACTGAGGCGGAATAAGAGGAACCATACCGCATTCGCCGAGGCAGACGGAAAACCGCCAAAAAACCATCCACAGACTGGCCGGTTCACCGGCCGGGCGGGTTCGTGCCGGGGACCAGGAGCCCCTTCCCGCTCGGAAAGCCGTGCGTTAGACCGCACGGCCAACAGGGCGGGGCAACTTGCAGGTACTGCAATGACGCTGTACCCGAAAGGTGAGTGTAATGAGACAGGAGGGAGGCTGGTGTGAGTGTGCGGCTTACCTTGGTGACGAGGGAGCGCTTGCTGACGTGCAGGTTAGGGCGGTGCCTGGCCGGCAGCAGGTAGGCCCTGGACGTGCTGCACCTGGTGCCGTCGCGGGTGGTGCCCTGCACACGTGACAGGTGATGAGTGACGGAGCGGCGCTGGAACTCGTGGTCACTTGTCAGAGAGATGAGTAAAAGAGCGGCAAATGTAGATAAATAACAAGTGGACTAGCATAGTACAGGGAAGATTGTGTTCACACCTCACCACCCACCCTCCTGCCGGCCGCTTATATTAATGAAACTATTGTGCAGTGTCTTAACTGTCACGTGTGTTACGCTACGTCCGTGCAAAAGTCCCGCCCTGTCTCGACACGGCGTGGATTCCGAAAGTGGTTGGACGTCCCCTGCAGAAATATTCAGCCGTGCTGCCTCTATAGCCGTCCGTAACTGCGGAAGTGTTGCCAGTACGAGGGTTTGTGCGCGAACCGACCTCTCGACTACGTCCCATAAATGTTCGATGGGATTCACGTAGGGCGATCTGGATGGCCAAATCATTGGCTCCAGTTGTTCAAAAAGTTCTTCAAGCCATTGGCGAAGCGTTGTCGCCCCGTGACATGGCGCATTGCCATCCATAAAAAAATTCCGTCGTTGTCTGGGAAAATCATGAATGGCTGTAAGTGGTCTCCAAGTAGCCGAACACGACCAGGATCCACTTCATTCCATTTAAACACAGCCCACACCATTAATGAGACCGGCCTGTACGGTGTCTTGTAGACAACTTGCGTACATGCATGCGTCACACTCGAACCTCACCTTCAGCTGTTACGAACTGGAACAGAGACTCATCTGACCAGGCCGCAGTCTTCCAGTGTCTAGGACCAACTGCTATGGTCACGAACCCAGGACACGATACGTTCGTCGTATATCCTCTCATTGATTGCTGCTGTTATTCCGCGCAGTGTTGCTTGTCTGTCAGCACTGACAACTCTACCCAATCTCCGCTGCTCCCGGTCGTTAAGTGAAAGCTGTCGTCCATTGCTTTGCCCGTGGTGGGAGGTAATGCCTGAAATCTCGGCGCTCTCTTGACGCTATGGATCTCGGAATACTGAATTCCAGTGTACCTCTCTTTTACACCTTGCGTACGCGATAATACCGCCATCTGTCTGCGTGTATATCGCTCTTGCACGACTTTTGTCGCCTCAGTATCCTCCGCAGAATGTAAGAGTCGATGCCTACGAAGAGGTATCTGATTCTCTCCTTAAAGCATGCTGCAAATGTAGAAGGGGAAATTCAACAATACGTAAGCACGCCCATCTCTAGCTACTCGCGAGGGATAATTTGACGCTGCGTTGTCCCTTTTCCTTTCACCTTCCTTCATTTATTCTGGCTGTCGTAGAAGCGGTGTCTTAAGTTTACATTATTAAACATGGTTCTTTCCTGTTACGGCTTTAAAATAACTTATTTTTTATTTATTTTTGCTGAAATTTCCAGTATTACCACTCATCATTAGGCAGAAGTCTCAAATATGAATATAGACATTGGCCTAAATATAGCCCCTAGCCCAAGCATCAGCGGCTATATGAGTCCAGTAAATAAACATTAAATTGGCTGCTGTAACGCAAACATTTATGTTAAATAATTTTACGAAGCCTGTGGACCGACCCTACTTCAAACTATTAGTTTCCCTGAGTCGTTCGAAAGAACAGACACCACTTACTCGTATAACTAACTGAAGCGGTTGGGTTTACATGAAGAGTGCTGGCATGAGAAGGTACTGGCAGACGCGTATCGCGAATGACCAGGTACTGCCAACCGTGGGAAGCGAGCAGACATGGCGCAGAAACTCCTCTGGAGGCCGTGAGGGTTCCGGGACAGGTGACTTCAATGTCGGATGAAAAATGCTAATGTGACTATAACAGATAACGCTGTTCATTATGAACTCACAAATAAATTTACTCAGTCTCTGTCCGTTTTCCAGTTCCGCACTTCGATAAAACTTTTACTCATTGTCTGTAGACAAAGTGGTAGTCGACCAAAGAACTAAATCCATCTTTCCAAGCATTGTGATAGGGACAACATTTAAACGTGGTAGAGCGTGTCGTAAAAAAAGTTATGTTTCCGCTGACCGTTCGCTATTTTGTTCTGGACACTGAAAAATGCTTTTGGATGAAAATTTCGTAAATTACTATTGCCACTGTATTGGCAGTAGCAGTTACAAAACAATATCACGCTGTACACATTCATTCGAAAGTGCTGTTATTAATTATTTCGCGTGGGTTATGTCGGAAGATATACATTTACTACACTTTTGATTGTAGGTAAAGTGCTTTATCGTATTTTGTCACATATTGTGGTACAAAAATAAAAAAAAATGATTATAAGAAAGAATAAAAACAAGCGAGATGCCACACTGGAGAAGACTTGGGCTGCCATTCGGGAAGCCGAGAATTCCGATTCCTGCCGGTTCATCCATTTTTAGGTTTTCAGTGGTTCCACTGTATCAGTTAAGGCCTATGCGGCGATCATTACATTCATAAGAACACGGTAGATTCCGCTCTCCAGTGCTTGTTCTATCCCAGTTTGTGTTCTATCTCGAATTACTTTCGTCGATACGACGGCAAATCCTAATTATTGATCCTTTTGATAATAATGATATTATTATTATTGTTACTGTTGTTGTTGCTTTACCTACATCGTTGTTTAATTAGGAAGCGGTTCACTGGGCATTTTGAGAAGGAGATAAAATTTCGTAAGCAGTTATTGAGTTCAGACATGAAAGTCGATTGTCTTGCAAACAAACTACTCTTGGTGACGCCTGACATTAGGAATGTAGAAAGCGATCTTTATGTAGTTTGTTGAACTTTAATTTGCTTTACAAAAGTTTTTAATACCCAGATCGCATTTACGTAAGAAGATTAAAATTTCATGGCTGACTAGTTTCGTATGATCGCGTAGGCTCCGCGGCCAGATCCATTCGACATGAAAGTGGGTATGGTACCGCGTGATATCGTATAAAACTACTGGTGGAGAAAAACCAACGTTCTGGCCATGGTTGCAGCAGCCTTCTTCTGGGTGTCGACATTATTATTATTTTCAATTCTGCTGATTCAAATAAAATACCTAATGGGATGAGGAAGAGGATTTATCCCTTCAATAATAATTGTATCTAGACTATTAGTGAAGATAGGAGCTGCACCATTCCATTTCTGATTCCCAGAAGTTATAGGTGCATCAAGCTGAAATAACTGCTTAACACTAATAACATAACAAAAAGAATTGCGCTGTAACCGTGGCCGAATCGTTGGTGTTTCTGCAGCAGTAGTTGGATACAGTATGACGCGCTACCATGTCCATAGATTCGTCACAGCAATTTTCAGATCTCTGAAGAAGCAAAATGCCGAAAATCGCATTACGAAGAAACATCATTATAAAGTGATATTAAAAGTATAATTTTTCAAGAAAACACAGAATACAAAGATAAAGAGACGTATATAAAAAATTATGTGAACGTGATCAGAATTGACTGTACAGAGTTACACTGACAAAAAGTTTAATGCTTTTAGTACAACGTGCCATGGTCATATTGTGTGCAGGTTAAACGCTAACTGATATACCAGTAATAAACATCGAACAGGGGGGTGCACTTGTGGAGAAGGCAACATGAATAGGAAATGTAATTCTAATAACAACAACAACAACAACAGCAGCAGAGGTCAGCCTGGCTGGACTACACAAAACAGCAAATGGCTTATCGTAATTTTGTCCACACCGGATAATCTTCAAAATTTTGTTCAAAATGTGTGTGAAATCTTACGGGACTTAACTGCTAAGGTCATCAGTCCCTAAGCTTACACACTACTTAATCTAAATTATCCTAAGGACAAACACACACACACACACACACACACACACACACACACACACACACCCATGCCCGAGGGAGGACTCGAACCTCCGCCGGGACCAGCCGCACAGTCCATGACTGCAGCGCCTTTCAAAATTTTAAAATGACTGAAGGGAACGTCATGACTTGGCTATCAAACCATCTTTCGTAGTAAAAACGGTGTGACACTGTAGTCGAGTGTCATGCGCGTAGACATAAATTTTTATGCGCGGCTTTTTTACCTACGTTGTTATGTATTGCCGTTCCTTCCAGATTATTAGCTTTCAGCTTCATATTTTGTGCTTTCTTCAAAGATTTCTACTTTAAAGATTTCTACTTTGAAGATTACTTTATAAAGAGGTTTTTCTAAGGCGATTATCTGTATTTTCCTTCTTTACGGATCTGAAGACGATTGTTACTAGCAACCGAAATTACTTAGTCATCATATTTTAATCTTCTTATGTGAGTGTGATTTAAAAATACTTTTGTAAAGAAATTTTAAATTTTCCAAAACATATTACTCTGTTCGATAGCCACATTTCAGTGCGGCTAACGAACTTGGCAGCTATACTGAGCTGCCATTGCTTGTAGCATCGGTATTAGGGAAATAAACACGCTTAACTTAAACGCAGATATTTGTTCATCTTGAGGTAAAACTATCGTCTGCCTGAAGACCGATTTGGACAGAGCGCTGCTTTAGTCGGCGTGGTTCTATTGGAGATAATGTGCTGTTTTCCCCACTGAGTAACTTCCGCAGCCAGTCACAGCCAAAGTTGGAAGTGTAAGTGGCGGGAAATAGTCGTAGGACCGACTGGGGATGCAACGCCAAGTCGTCTGGGTTTGTAATCGGATATACACACACACACACACACACACACACACACACACACCCTCCCCCATCCTGAGCAACGTCGAGAACAGTGACATCTGGATAATTAAATAAAGATTTGGTCACAATTTAGCGACACGTGCGATGTTTTAATGTTTATCTGATAGTAATGGGTCAGGATTGCGTACGGGAAAGTTGTAAGCACCTCCAGAAGTTGTATGCGTGGCGCGCACCTGTAGACGCTGTAAGACGTCGTGGTCTCCTGACTTTCATTGCTTACATATTCCGCCCTCACAATCATATTCCGCACATCAAGACGCGTCATTCGAACCCAAACTCGATAAGATAAAGTCAATGTTGTATGAATTCATGTAAACGATATGAAAATAACTAATAAATCGCAAATGCGCACCGAGATTGAAATACTCGAGGCTGGCGTACACACACACACACACACACACACACACACACACACACACACACACATTCAAGACACGACGGTCGCAGGGGCTTTTAGTTCGGGAGATGCAAACCGCATGCTGGGGGGCCGGTCCCTTCAGAGGACGACTCAGCCTATCTACGTTGGCGCACGACCGCCTGTGTAGCGGGCAGCGTGGGCCCAAGTGAAAGGGGGGAACAACCCTCTGTTCAGCTTAAAAGCAAATTCCGCTACATTGTGTGGGAGCGGCCAGCCTATGCATTCTTTACAAAAATAGCACACAGTTTGAGATTTTCACAGGGAGACAGCAAACGCCAAACGCCAATGCTACAGGTTTCCGGATTGGTCGCCTTAAACGAAACGTCATTCTCCCGTTTTAGAAGCGCAATGCTGATTGGAAGACGATATTTCTGACACGTTGAGCTGAAGGATTAATGGAAGAGACCCAAAGATATACCCCTTCATGTCTGGCGTGCAGAGGCGCCTTTCCGCTGTCGCTCTTGGAGCGAGGAACAAGTCTCTCCTCAGTACTTCACTGGGAGAGCAGCTCCGTCGAGAGCGAATCGAAGGGCGACTCTCTATATTGAGTCCTTGCGATTAAGCGTTGTTCACTGTGTTGGCCGACACACTTATTGTGTGGTGTAAATGGACAGAGTTATAGTTAAACGCCTGCGAGCGAATTTTGAGTGGCATCGCGGTGGACTGGTTCTCTGACCGGTGTACCATACCCATAGACTAGGGGCGAATAGGAATCCTTGACTTCATCAAGGCACAGGGACAGTTTGATCGGCGAAGGTCAATCCAGATAGAACGAGAGGTATCTTATTTGTCAGCAGCGAGCGGCGCAGACAGCAGTCATCGCAGCTTACGGTATTGTGCGCTACAGATCTTGTGAGCCCCATATTTCCTCCACAACAGTACACTTCACTGCATTTCTCACGCGACATCCTCGACCGTACCTAGCAACATTCTAAAGGATAATTATTCAATTTGAGTAGGTGCGCCTCTCAGCCATTCTGCCAAGTCAACAACCATCTTAAACTTTCTATAGAAATTTCATTAGCGAATCCTAACCTTGAGAGGTAACTTCACATTCCGAAAAGAACCAGGATATAAACTGGAAACATCCCCCAGGCTGTGGCTAAGCCATGTCTCCGCAATATCCTTTCTTTCAGGAGTGCTAGTTCTGCAAGGTTCGCAGGAGAGCTTCTGTAAAGTTTGGAAGGTAGGAGACGAGGTACTGGCAGAAGTAAAGCTGTGAGTACCGGGCGTGAGTCGTGCTTCGGTAGCTCAGTTGGTAGAGCACTTGCCCGCGAAAGGCAAAGGTCCCGAGTTCGAGTCTCGGTCGGGCACACAGTTTTAATCTGCCAGGAAGTTTCAGGATATAAGTTGTTCAATTTGTAACTAAAAGTCCCATTGTGATTTCTCAGAATTTTTGCAAAATAAATAATAACTTTCGTTAGTTTCATGTTTTTCTTACACTAACTAGCACTACTCCAGTACCCAAGTATCCCACTAGTTACGTAAAGAAATTTTGTGAATTTTTGTGTCATTTCCTTACAGCGGACGACTCCGGAAGATATTTATTGCTGGAAGTTTTTCAGGCATTTCTCTTTAGAACGTTAGGAGCGTCTGTCTGACTTCTGTAGTAGTGTGGGGGTGGAAATTGCATCTTGCAGGAGCCACAGGGTAAAGGGTACATCTCAGATTAAGCCGTTGCTCAGAATGACAGATCAACCCCACACCTCAGAACGCTGTGCCAGACGAGACGTGTGTACCTGCAGGAAGCTGACGGCGGCCTGGTCCTCGGCGTTGTAGTCGGCCAGCGGCAGCCGCAGCTGCTCCTGAGCGGCCGACACCCACGCCGTGGCCAGCGGCGTGCGGAAGGACGGCCGCTCCACGGAGACGGGGCCCGACGTGCCTCTGAACTCAGCGTCCGCCGCTGCGCACAGTAGCAGAGGGGCAGAGAGACCAGGGGGTCAGCAGCAGGCGAGGCAAGGTGCAGGCTGCGGAACTAGGGAGCAGACTCTAACGAAGACAAGTCAAGTGCCGTAACCCTCTCAGTGGAAGAGGGGTCAACATAAGCAAACACTTGTCCCGGCGTATCTACAGATAATCGACTGTTTTCCAGAAAACGACCGTCAAAGTTTTCGAGGTAATTTCTGTGCCCTTTACGGAATATACAGTCAGCCGAAGCTGCTGCACAGTGGCTAGAGTCGCGGCTTTACAGTTTCGCGTCCATTGTTCGATGCCTGATTATTACTTTTATTTCTGCCGTTCATTCATCTAACCAAGTCCGTAGAAGATTAAAACACGAATGTTTGCCAGTGTATACTGAAGTAATATTGCTTCTTTTCGTTTATTAGCTGTATATGTCTCGTCAAAGAATTTAAAAAAAATGGAAAAATGGTTTAGAATTGTTTTCGGTGAAATTCCTGTGGTGTATACTGATTCATGAGCAACTGCATGCGCCAGTTTTCGGAGAAGTGATCCATTATGCGACGTTAGCAGTTAAATAACTGCCAACGCGTGCAGTCTGCAGCAGTGTCAATGACGTTTCTTTCCCGAGTGAAATTCGTACGAGGAGAGGCAAACCTGCCTTCGCGTGATGCTCGTACTGTTGGGAATTTCTCTGTGTCGATTGTTTGTACGATCGATATCGTCGAAGCGAATGCACCGAGTCGTCCTGAAGAATAAGCATATAAATGAAATATAAGAATAGGAGAATTAAGAACTGATATAAGAATGAAATATAAGAATACGAGAATTCAAAAACATACCTGAATATACCATACACGCATTTATTAGATAACATATGTATGACAGTTGTTGTCTAACCCAGTTCTAATTTTACAATTCGTATAATGCCCTTCCATCTCCTGCCTTGATAAAAACGCTAGTGCAATAACCTTCTACGGAAACTTGCCTGTCATACAGGAAACTCTTTCATTTGATCATGATGAATAACTTGTTATTGAGTAGAAAATAAGAATAATTACGTACATTTTTAATGTTTGTACATGTAAACACTACTTGCATAAAAAATAATTGATTTGGTTACGTAAAAATGCAGAAGTTAAAGGGCTAACACTAAACGATGTGCGGTTCTAATTAAGTGGAGAACAAACAAACATGGATAACACGTCGGTTCCCTTTTTCTCTTTCACATTTTATTTTACATTTCTCTCCCTACCAATGCTACCGGTAATCCTACAATTTACTAAGTCATTCATGTACTCTACCAAAACTACCGAACCATAGCTTTGATAGAACGCAACTTCGCGCTACATACATTACAGTTTTGTAATGTGGTGAAATTAGCTAATCGCTAAATTATGGAATAAAGTGGTTATTACAAAAGTTAAACAGCCTACGCAGGAAAATAACTTCGCTCAGGAAATCCACAGCGGCTGTGAATCCGTCGATTGTTGGTACACCATGTGATCAAAAGTATCCGGACACCTCACTGAAAATGACTTACAAGTTTGTGGCGCCCTCCATCGTTAATGCTGGTATTCAACATCGTGTTGACCCACCCTTAGCCTTGATGGTAGCTTCCACGCCGCCTGTTGTGGCCGAGCGGTTCTAGGCGCTTCAGTCTGGAACCGCGCGACCGCTACGGTCGCACGTTCGAATCCTGCCTCGGACATGGATGTGTGTGCTGTCCTTAGGTTGGTTAGGTTTAAGTAGTCCTAACTTCTAGGCGACTGATGACGTCAGATGTTCAGTCTCATAGTGCTCAGAGCCACTTGATCGATTTTTGAACAGCTTCCACTCTCGCAGGCATACGTTCAGTCAGCTACTGGAAGGTTTCTTGAGGAATGGCAGCTCATTCTTCACGGAGTGCTGCACTGAGGAGAGTGGTATCGATGTGAGTCGGTGAGGCCTGGCACGAAGTCGGCGTTCCAAAACATCCCTAAGGTGTTCTGTGGGATTCAGGTCAGGTCTCTGTGCACGCCAGTCTGTTACATGGATGTTATTGTTGTGTAACCATTCAACAATTGGAAGCATGAAGATACTTAAAACATCAATGTAGGGCTGTGCTGTGATAGTGCCACGCATAAAAACTAGGGCTGCAAGCACCCTCCATGAAAAACACGACCACACCATAACACCACCGCCACCGAATTTTACTGTTGGCACTACACACGTTGGCAGATAACGTTCACCGGGCATTCGCCATATCCACGCCCTGCCATCGGATCGCCATATTGTGTATCGTGATTCGTCACTCCGCGCAACGTTATTCCACTGTTCAATTGTCCAATGTTCACGCTCTTTACACAAAGCGAGGCGTCGTTTGGAATTTACCGGCGTGATTTGTGACTTATGAGCAACCGCTCGACCGTGAAATCCAAGTTTCCTCACCTCCCGCCTAACTGTCACAGTACTTGTAGTGGACGCTGATGCAGTTTGGAATTCCTGTGTGATGGTCTGCATAGATGTCTGCCTATTACATGTCTCTTCAACAGTCCGCGGTCTCTCTCTCTCAAGAGACAGGTCGGCCTGTACGCTTTTGTGCTGTACGTCTTCCTTCACGTTCCCACTTCACTATCACATCGGAATCAGTGGACCTAGGGATGTTTAGGAGTGTGGAAATCTCGCGTATAGAGGTATGACGCAAGTGACACCCAATCAACTGACCACGTTCGAAGCCCGTGAGTTCCGCGGAGCGCTCCATTCTGCTCTTTGAAGATGTCTAATGACTACAGAGGTCGCTGATATGGAGTACCCGGCAGTAGGTGGCAACACAATGCACCGTCACCTAATATGAAAAAGTATGTTTTTGGGAGTGTCCGGATACTTTGGATCACATAAAGTATATGTTGTAGTTCCATTTGAAGAAGCAGTGTCGGTTTCACAATTCGGCAGCTATAAACGTTAAAAATTACTTGCGTACTACAGAAAATACCCCATACTACATGCTGTAACTTAGCGCAAACTACACCTCGATAGATTTACTCACTCTGGGCGTAATACCGAGCGAGATGGCACAGTAGTTAGCACACTGGACTCGCATTCGGGACGTCGGCGGTTCAAATCCACGTCGGCAATCTTGATTTAGGTTTTCTGTGATTTATCGCTTCAGGCAAATGCCGGGATGGTTCCTTTGACAGGGCACGGCTGACTTCCTTCTCAATCCCTCCCGATGAGATCGATGACCTCGCTGTTCGGTACCCTCTCCCCAAATCAACCAACCAAACAGCCTGTTCGTATTTTGGGTGGACAGTCGTGGCTACCCCATCGTGTTTGAGGTCAGTTTCCGCTATACGCGAAAGGCTGTTCGTGTGCCACACGCGTGCCTTTTCTTTATTTTCGAAAGCTGTAATACAAACTGGGCTTCTTACTAGATTCATACACTAGGCAGATGGAAGGTATGTTTGAGTTTTGTAGATAAATGTAGCACTGCCTGCCATCCAAGATAATGGGCGCACACAGGTAATGCTAGAAGCTAAATATTAATTACTAGTCACTCCTCCGTCACTTTCTCTCCTACTTTTGCCTCACCATAACTTACACGCCCTATAAACAGATAAAATCTCAAATGAATATTGCCACCAAAGCACAAATACCGTGACAGAATGATCCACCTCGTTAGTTGGCAATACTTCTTCATACAGCGTAAATACATGTAAAAACGGAAAACGTTTAGTGGGGATAGGAAAACATGCACATAAATGCTCACAATAGGACAGCCTAGATTTTAGGATATAACCAAATTCAATTCCACAGCGGCATAGTTTTGAGGAAAGTACACACTTAATCTTAGTGGATTGTTTAAAAAGTTCTGTAATTGTTTTTATTAACTTGACAATAGGAGTTTAATTTAGAAATGCGTTTAAAGATGTTTTAATGTGTACCTATTTTATAAACACACCAAAACCAAATTACATGTTACTGGACACAAAGTGTGTTCAAAACTAAAACGGGCAACACGCATATGACTGACAGTATAAAAGCTGTTTATTTAGTCGCTGAGACAAATGTTGCACACGAAGGAGCAGTTATCAAGTTAGCGGCTTAAGGAACCAAAGACGATATACAAGGTAATTAAAATAAAAAAATTACAAACTGGCATGACACATCGGACTACAACAAGGATCAGTACAAGGGTCGCAAAGTCCGTCCGGGGCTACTAAATGGCGTTGCAGTCAGCCATGGGCCACACCACAAATTGACTCTCGCTACAGAAGACGCTCCAAGTTTTGCCCAGATACATCGAGACACGCCTCACATCGACGCTGCATTGAGCAGCTCATCCTCTCAAAGATACTTGATGTACCTCGAAGATACCCTGTTGTTGATGTATCTCTAAGAGATCCTGCTGCCGTAACAATCCTACACAATAGGTCCTCTGGCGATGTAGCAGGTGTTTCGCACAGAAGGCCCTCCAGATACCCCCACAGGAAAAAATCGATTGGAGGCAGACTGGCTGATCGTGGCGGCCGTGAGACAGTGCCACCGAGACCAATCCACCGACCGGGAAAGGTGGCCTGCAGATGTGCTCTCACTTGTCTCTGCGTCGAATCGCATGGGAACATCATTCAGCGTGTCCGACTGAACCTCTCGCAGGAATAGGAGATACGTGCGACCGTGAAGTCGACCCGGGAGAATGTACGGTCAAATCGTAGTCTCCGACGATGCCAGTCTACACGTTACCGTATCGCCTTCTCGTGGCTTTTGCCACCCAATAACCGTGTATAAAACAGGGTACGTGTAGTTACTTGTTTCAGGCGATTTTGTAACCACTGCAAGTTTTAAGTTTTTCAAGAAAGGGGATAATACGGAGTTATTACTTAGGGTAAAATGGTACGTTTTTCGGAGTGCAACCCTAATTATTATAAAAGAGGACTTAGTTGGCATTAAAGGAGTCTTCCGCTTTGTTTTCTGCAGTGTGTCCGTGTAACCACTGAAAGTTAATATTCACAACGTGATCAAACGTGTGCGACTGCCGTGATTGTGGCAAAAGTTCATAACGGCGTACGTACTAATTGCCGGCTGAAGTTACGTGAACTCGCACTGAGGTACCCAAGATACCGACGCACCGTGCTTACCACATTTAACGCTACGGTTTGGATATGACAATGCTTTCCGCCGGCCGCCGCCTGTTAATAATCAGTGCAAGGATGCTGTTCAAGCCAAACCCAACAAATTACAAACACGGATACTACCTGCCGTCACACTCAGGTGCCATTGCAAACGGCTCGGACACTTGGTGCAATGCAGCGGGGCATTCTCTTCCAATGGTGCATGTCATCGTATTCTTCAGATTTGCTTCTATGCGTTACATTGCCTTATCAAAACTTAAGCAAACGAAAGACAAGATCGACAAAGACCTACATCAAATGATGGTCATGTAGAAGAGAAAGACGGATTTTTTGCTCCTGTGGACAAATAATAATGTACTGATCGCACTGACAATTTAAAAATTCGGTGGACTAAATTTAATAGAGTACAAGATGACCATATTCATGTATTAAAAATGGGAACCTTAACCTGCCCATTTAGTTTATCCCTCGCAATATCATATTCACGATGCGACACAGAAGTAGCATCGAGATTGAAAATTACAGGCTCCAAGTCAAGTTTTCGGCAAGGGACTAACGCGGCTACGATCACATCACTGAATCTCTCCTGGGAGTCCAGTAGCTTGTATCCGACGCACCACCGCCCATTTACCTTATCCGTCGCATCCTCTCCGCCTGAAAATAATACAAATTTTCAGACGGAGAACACCTTGAATTTCCCTCGTATCTGTCGACATGTGCTTTCGTTCCGTGTGAAAATATTTTGGACAGAATCATGTGAAGCCGTTTGGTTCAAATCAAATGGTTCAAATGGCACTGAGCACTATGGGACATAACATCTGAGGTCATCAGTCCCCTAGAACTTAGAACTACTTAAACCTAACCAACCTAAGCACATCACACACATCCGTGCCCGAGGCAGGATTCGAACCTGCGACTGTAGCGGTCGCTCGGTCGCAGACTGAAGCGCCTAGAACCGCTCGGCCACACTGGCCGGCGAAGAGGCAGTTTGGAATCGCATCTTTACTTTGTCAGCTAGTGCGCGAGCACTGCTTTAGACGTAAAGTTTGTTTTGTCAGCATCTCGCAACACTTACTTACCACAAAATTCATCTGCGTTATTCTGTCACCAATATGTGTGTAATTGCTTTAATATAAACATCACTAGGCGCATAACGTCTTATCACAGCAACAATTTTGGTGCGCGAGAACATTGCAAGGGCGGTATCTCTCAGTTGTGCATATGAGCGCACCGTCAGAATCTTCTTGTACTTGATGTCCGATATCCTAGCAGGTACGGTGTTGTTGCTGTTCGCAGATGTTACGTTACGTTCCATGCAACAAATTACTTCGTTTTTAATACTTGTCTGTGTCTCGCAAAGATCCTGCCCATGTCGAACAACGTTTCATAACCAGCAGCCTCCACGCCTCTTAATTAGGGCTTACTTGCGTGCCAACAAATCAAGGACGTTCCTACTTGAGTGCCTGATAATTTAAAGGAATATACACGAACGAGAGAAAAAAACCTGTTAATTATGACTGCATTACAGGTATATCTGTTAGTATGAAATCCGAACTATCCCGATATTTCACTTCAAATACGCAACACCAGATCATGTAGCTATCAAGAAATGTGTTCTGTGGTGAAAAGAATAAATGTATTAAGTGTGGTAGGCATTTAAACGTTCCTAATCTAGTGTGACGTATTACATTTTTTTTATCACATAACTGTGCTTCTTTAAATGTCCAGTACAACAATCTCTCAGATGTCTGTGCTTCAACTAAAGTACTCTTATGGACGAAATAAATGCACCATAAAGTGAGAATGACAGAGTTGCAAACGGGGTGGGCAGTTTCTGAATCGGAAGACAATTCAATAGTTCTATTTCCACTTTTGCGTAACGCACACCTGAAAGGCACTCCAGTGTTACCCATAGGTCACCCACTGTGTGATATTTTATTTTGCCTTGATCGCATCCTGATACATTTCGGCGCTTGCTGTCGCCCTGGTGGATACTGAACTCGGAAAGAAAAGAATTTCTCACAATTAAATACAATTCTTTGGCATTAGTTACTCCATTTGCGTCTTTTTCGTACAAGACAAGAGCGGCTTGCACGACCATGTTGGAAGATTTGTCCGGTGAGCGGCACGCCTTGTTCCTTGACCAGCTTGCGTAACACGGCTCATCACGGTCTCAGCTGACGGTGCGAGTGCAGTCTCCACTAGTGGTGCGCTCTCAGTACGGTCAGCAGTGGCTGCTCCTCCCACCTGGTGGCCCACGCGTGTGTCTGCACGCTGGAGCCAGGGCGATGGGCAGTCGGCAGCAAATCTGATAATTAGGTGACCCATCTCGTCCGAGGTGTTGGGCATCTAGTCGGAAGGCCTATTCAGCTTCCAGCTGGCCAACCCTTCGGCAGGATTGAAATACCTTTAATTCCATGAACTGTGGTCGTCAGCTCCATGACGGCATGTTTACCATATACTAACTCAAAACAAGACTCGGTTTAATAGACCACTCACTGGAGAACTCAGATACATTTGTCGGGGGCTTATTGTTTTCCTGCACAATGCAAGTTTCTTACTACGTCCTCGACATGGCACTTAAGACCATTGCCCACGGTCAGTTCGCCATGAAAAATATGTCGTATGTCGTATCTTTACATATACCTACACAGAAGCGCCAAGGAAACTGATATAGGTATCCGTATTCAAATACAGAGATATGTAAACAGGCAGCATACGGTGCTGCGGTCGGCAACGCCTATACAAGTGTCTGGCGCAGTTGTTAGATCAGTTACTGCTGCTACAGTGGCAGGTTGTCAAGATCTAAGTGAGTTGGAACGTGGTGTTATTGTCGGCGCACGAGCGATGGGACACAGCATCTCCGAGATAGCGATGAAGTGGGGATTTTCCGTTCGACCATTCACGGGTATACCGTGAATATCATGAATCCGGTGAACTATCCAATCTGCGACATTGCTACGGTCGGAAAAAGATCCTGCAAGAACGGGACCAACGACGACTGAAGAGAATCGTTCAAAGTGAAAGAAGTTGCAACCATTCCGCAAATTGCTGCAGATTGCTCCCATCAACAAGTGTTAGCTTTCAAACGATTCAACTAAACGTCTTCGATATGGGCTTTCGGAGCCGAATACCCACTCGTGTACCCTTGATGACTGCACGACACAAAGCTTTACGCCTCGCATGGGCCGGTCAACACCGACACTGGACTTTTGATGACTGGAAACATGTTTCCTTGTCGGACAAGTCTCGTTTCAAACTGTATCGAACGGATGGACGTGTACGGCTACGGAAACGGCCTTATGAAACCCGGTACCCTGCATGTCAGCTAGGGACTATGCAAGCTGGTGGAGCCTCTGTAATGATATGCGGCGTTGCGGGTTACGGATGATTCTTTCGTCGTAAATGTTTCATTACTGTCTCTCGTCGTCCTGTTCACTACAAAAGTTCCACCAACCTCACTACGGCGTCAGATCACCAGCCCGTTTCTCTGCATACGTAGATACTGTTCAGACGATGTTAAAAGCAGCGTTGAAGTAAAACACCGTCAATACTTACGTTTGCAAAGTCCCCGTAAACTCTAGTAGCAAGCTATCCTGTAATATCTTACAACAAATTTCCTGTGGAGGGGGACTGCTTCATCTCTTTAGAAAAATGGCAAAATTCTGCAACGAGTTCCTTTATTTCTTTTGTTTCAAAACTAAACACTTCCCATCAGCTCGTATTTAATTAACGAATAATACCAGTGCCCTCAGCTCACAGTCCATACAACCCAGTACACACACAAGGCAGCCAGGAATGTACTTAAGTCAGACCTGAATTATTACGCGATTTACAGTCATTACTCTGCTACAAAATACGAGTTTCACATTCGGTCCTTTTGCAGTGGATTTGTAATAAAGAATAGCTCGCCACATATTCCATAGACGAATATGAAACATGCCACGCGGAATTTTACAAAGGCGGAAAGTTCACGCGTGGTTCTCTTTCCAACAAAACAATTCAAAAATTTCCAAACTTCACAAACCTGTCCGTAAATGCAACTGCTATTACGGCCACTCAGTCTGGACGCGAGAAGCTAATTATTTCTTCATTTTACACACAACAAAGACGGAAGCGTTCAGCATGACCTGCACGTCCGATAGCTGACTGGAGACTCCTCACTGCCGTTCCTTCCGGGGCCTATAACTACTTGCAATGCGCGGGAAATGATTACCTCTGGTTGGTTGTACAAAATGACCAAACAATCAGAACAATCGTTCGAGTTCTTTCTCGCGCTAAAACTGTCGTACGCCTGTCAGCATTCACAGATGCACTTGCGACACTTCATAATGCAAATAAAAATAATGTTTAACAAAACCAAACGAAAATAAAACTAATCTTCAAATAACTTTAGAAAACTATTACTCTGCAAATGGCTATTCTGGCTGCCTTCTTAGAAAAGCAAGTACCCTTGGGCATACGTCATCAGCACGGTGGGGAAATTACATTTTTCATTGCAACTTGCTTCTTAACACTTTCCCATGACATAGTTACGTAATGTTTAACATGAGATGATGATGAATTTCTTCGTATTTCCCACATACACAATCTCACTCACTCTCATTTGCTCACAGAACAACACATTAAATAAATACTGATCTTTTCTGCATTTTATATTACGAAAATGAGAAATAGTTAACGTTTTTAATTACGAAAATTCAAACAAATTGACCTAGCATTTTGTGAACTTCAGTAATGATTCCAAATGACACTAAAAGACAAACTGTTATGAATCCTAACTGACTTTAATCTTACAAGTCTCGGCTTGGGGTGTTTTAGGTAATTTTCGCTAACTCTGAAAGTATGCCAGCTAGATAGCTGAGATTTTTACACAATCTTCTTTTTAATAACAAAGGGCAGTATATTGACTTTTAACTAAATTGAATAATATTTCATACAGTTTATTTAGATTCTTCAGGGCTTGAGTATTCTGTCGCTCGAACTGACACAGGTACCGCTTTCCACAGCTAGGCTAGCGACAGGTGCGTTCGAGTCACGCTAAGATACAAGCGGCTGTTTCTGTCACCGCCAACGGCTCCAAAGCTACGAGCCGTACTGCAAAGTAGTGCAAGAAATGCTATTGCGTATTGACTCGCGACGTGACAGCGTGTGAAGTTGGAGTGATATGGGACTCATGGCACATCTAGATCCAACTCTGAATAGGTGACACATACGTAAGCGTACGTCTTACCACCTGCATCCATTCATGTCCGTTGCGCATTCCGACAGACTTGGGCAATTCCAGCAGGACAGTGCGATACCCCAGGCGTCCAGTATTGCTACAGGAACACTCTTCTGAATTAAGACACTGTCCCTGACCATCAAACTCTCCCTACGTGAACATTATTGAGCATATCCGTGACGCCTTGCAACGTGCTGTTCAGAAGAGATCATCACCCCCTCATACTCTTACAGATTTATGGACATCCCTGCAGGATTCACGGTGTCGCTTCCCTCCAGCACTCCTTCAGACAGTAGTCGAGTCCACGCCACGTCGTGTTGCGGTACTTGGGTGTGGTCTCAGGGGCCCTGCACGGTGTTGTGCAGGTGTACCAGTTTCTTTGGCTCTTCTGTGTATTTGTCATCATACGCTAGTGTACTCTTTCTTAGTATATGTTATGAGATTGTACACTAAATTCTTGAAAGGTTCTAAGGTTGTTACGCGCAAAGAGCGTGAGCCAGTTGTCAGCTGAAAGGAGCGTATCAAATAAATTAGCGGTAAAGAACGTAGCTCTGTAGTGAGAGAAACACATACGATCGGATTTTACAACTATTGTTAGATGCCATCGATAAAACAGATTTAGTTTACAGCTTCAGTGGGATACGATCGACTCAGGTCAAATGTTGGTTTTCATATTAATTTTCAGCTGTTGGAGTAGTTTTTGATATCACACTTTCTGATGTCTGCCTTAATCACACCTACAATGGATTTCAGTATATAGCAGTATGCGGTATTTTATTTCTAAGTTTTAGTATGTGGCAGCCTTTTTTATACTAACTGTCAACATGTATTCAAAATGGTTCAAATGGCTCTGAGCACTATGGGACTTAACTTCGGAAGTCATCAGTCCCAGAACTTAGAACTACTTAAACCTAACTAATCTAAGGACAACACACACATCCATGCCCGAGGCAGGATTCGAACCTGCGACCGTAGCAGTCGCACGGTTCGACTGTAGCGCCTAGAACCGCACGGCCACTCCGGCCGGCAGCATGTATTCTTTCATGTTTTTAGGGTTTCATGTACCTGATCATTGTCATCGACAGCATTAACGTAAGGGCTCCTTCGTCTGGAGTTAAGTCAAACTGACGATTTAAAAATCAATTTTCCTTATAAACTAATCGATCAAATTTAATGATAGGTTTCTGTGATAGTCTCTGCCGGCACTCATGTCTCAAATTTATGCTTTCTTCGGGGTACCACGGCCTGAAAATTTACGCTTCCCCACTGACTGCTGATACTGGGTTCAATCATTTGAGGTACAGGACTATACGTTACTGGGAGGAAGAACGACAGGACGTTGGTGACAACAAGCTGCTCCCCAGCCGTGGCTTAGCAGCTTCCAGCCACTGCTGCTGACACGTCTCCAAATAGAACATTCACCACTTCGATACATACAGTCCTCTGCCGGGGAGAGAACCCAGCAGTGTGTGGTACTTGCGGCGCCCAGTGCGTCTGTTGGCCGCATTTTTTGGAAGAGCTCCCAGTTTTCTCGTAAGACGGGAGTTCGCGGTTTGCCACTGGTCCTAGCGTCTTATCATCTTTTGGATATTGTAGCTGTTCTTAATTTATTGGTCGTTCGGTTTGAGTAGTCGAGTGCTTACTAAATATCCGTTTATGAACCACAGTTTTACATAAAAGTGGCAGGAAGGTACACTTAGCGTGTTCCAATCAAAGCAACAACTACAACAGCAACTGAGGTTGCTGTTAGTAAAGAACCACACGGTCCAGTCACATTAATGTGACCACCGCCTGTGTTCGATGTCAACTCGCAGTGACCAGTCACAGACAGCAAGTCGCAGCTCTACCACTGGAGGGTATATAAAGGGTCGGGGTGGAGGGCGGGACGCGGAAGAATGTGCAGCCTTTGTCAAAATGCGGAAAGGAATTATCTGACGTCCAAAAGGGCACGATCACTGTCTTTCGAGCTAAGGGTGGAAACGTTGCGGAAACGGCCAAGTTTGTAAACTGTTAGCGTGCCGCCGATATCCCGTGCGTGGGAAAATGGCGCTATTTATCGAACTTCCGCCGAGGCAACTTTGGTGCAACATGGGCCACAGATGACGGGGGTGAAGGACTGCTGCGAAGATGTGTACGGGCGAACAGACGTGCAACTGACAGCCCAGATGAACCGAGGGGCTGCCAACAGTGCCTCGTCAGAAACCGTTCATCGAACGGCGCCTCTGCAGGAAGCGACTGATCCACGCACTCACGTTGACAGCTGCTCACCGGCGACGAAAGCTGGAATTGACACGCCAATACCTCAACCGGACGCCCACTGAACGGCGACAGGTGGCCGTCTCAGATGAAACAGTCCTATGCTCCATCGGACAGATGGCTTTTGGTGGACATGGCCCTTCAACAATCTTCGCAAAAATTGAGGGCAGAGGAGGGAGCGACGATATGTTCTGCGGAGTGATTTTGTGTCACTACGTGGGTGATTTCGTCATTGTGGAAGGCACTGTGGATGAACTCAAGTAAGCATCTATCTTTGGGGACAACGTCCTACGTGGAGTTTGACGATCTACCAACAGGACAATGCAGTGTGTCACACGGCTCGCGGTGTCCTTGCGTGGTTGGAAGAGCATCAAGATGATTCTGCCGTACCCTCCTAGCCACCAGACCCCCCCCCCCCCCCCCCCCGCGTTTTAAACCCGGTTGAGAATCTGTGGGACACCATGGATCGGGCTGTTCGCACCATGGATCCTCATCCGAGAAACCTATTGCAGCTGGCCATAGCACTGGGCTTTGCCTGACTGCACGTCTCTGTTGGTACCTTCAAGAACGTCACTGACTATCTTTCTGCAGGTTTGCTCTGCAAAAGGTGGTTGTTCAGGCTATTAACAGGTGCCCACATTAATGTACAGGACAGTGTTTATTAAGCGTCAATCCTTTCCATTTCGGATCTCGTCTGATTTATTTGTATTAAAATGTTACTGCATTCCTGTTGTAGCAGTGTGTTATTTTTCTTGCTGTTTGTAATGATCATTTAAGTATGACTTTATAATAGCTTAGGCCGATTGCTAATGGCCTGTACTAGCATATTGTGCGTGTTGAACATAAATGTGAAACTGCAATATGCCTGGTGCGTCATGTAATGCACGGAGAGGATTCTGTATTCGCCAGACTTTTCAGTCCAGTACTGTACCCACCCCGGTGCTTGCCAGGGTGGCAGGCTCTCGGCAGTACTCACCCAGGTCTGGAACGCCGGAGACGTTCTCCAGCTTGCGGAAGTAGGGGAGGAGGTCGTCGTAGCTCCAGCCGGGGTTCCCCAGAGCGGCCCAGCCGTCGTAGTCGCGCCGGTTGCCGCGCGTGTGGATCATGTAGTTGACGCTGCTGGAGCCGCCCAGCACCTGGAGAGCGGCGCGGGTCTTAGCCATACACAGTGGCGCAGGTGGCATCTGTAAGGGTCTCTGTAGTGTAGCGTGTTAACACACTGAGGTGACAAAAATCACGGGGTAGCGATATGCACATGCCGAGTGGCTAGGGCCTCCCGTAGGGTAGACCGTTCGCCGCGTGCAAGTATTTCCATTTGACGCCACTTGGGCGACTTACGCGTCCATGGAGATGAAATGATGATGATTAGAATTACACAACACCCAGTCCCTGAGCGGAGAAAATCTCCGACCCAGCCGGGAATCGAACCCCTTAGGATTGACATTCTGTCGCGCTGACCACTCGGCTACCGGGGGCGGACTGCACACATACAGAGGGCGGTAGTATCGCGTACACACGGCATGAAAGGGCGGTGCACTGACGGATCAGTCATTTGCACTCAGGTGATTCGTGTGAAAAGATTTCCGACGTGATTATGGTCGCACTGTGGGAATTAACAGACGCTGAACGCTGAATGGTAGTTGGAGCCGGATGCATGGGACATTGTTTTGGAAATTGTTAGGAAATTGATTATTCCGATCCACGAAATCAAGGGTGTGCCGAGAATACTTCTCACTAAACCAACGAGAGTTGCGGCGTTTGCGTGGAGTTGTTAGTGCTAACAAACAAGCAACACTCCGACAAGTAACTGCAGGAATCAGTGTGGGACGTACGATGAAGATATACGTAGGACAGTGCGGCGAAATGTGGACTTCAATAGGTATGGCAGAAGACGACCGACGCGAGTGGCTTTGCTAACAGCAAGATATCACCTGCTAAGCCTCTCCTGGTCTCGTGACCCTGTCGGTTGGACCCCGGCTGGAAAACCGTCTTGCGTTCAGCTAAATCCCGATTTTAGCTGGTGAGAGCTGATGGTAGGGATCGAATGTGGCACTGACCCCACGAAGCCATGCACCTAGGTTGCCAGCAAGGGGCTATGCGAGCTGGTGGTGGCCCCAACAATGGTGGGTGCTGTTTTTACACGGATCTCAGTCTATCCATTATTGAAAACCGTATACACAGGCAGAAAACGCCTCAGCGAACTTCAGTTAACAATGAGGTGATGAAAGTAATGGGATAGCGATATGTGCACATACAGACGGCGGCAATATCGCGTACACAAAGTGTAAGAGGGCAGTGCATTCGTCGAGCTGTTATTTGTACTGAAGTGAGTCATGTGAAAATGTTTCCAACGTGATTATGGCTGCACTTCAGGGACTAACAGACTTAGAATGCGGAGTGGTAGTAGCACCCAGACGCATAGGACATCCAGTTTCGGCTGTCGTTACGGAATTCAAGATTCCGACATCCACAGTGTCAAGAGTGTGCTGAGAATACCAGATTTCAGGCATTGTCTTTCACCACGGGCAATACAGTGGCCGAGAGATTTCACTTAACGACCGAGAGCAGCAGTGTTAGCGTTTAGAGTTGTCAGTGTTAACAGCCAAGCAACACTACGTGAAATAAGCAAAGAAATGAACGTGGGATGTACGAGGAACGTGTCCATTAGGTAAGTAGAACTGAATCTGGCGTTAACGGGCTATGGCAGCAGACGAATGACGTGAGTGATAGTGCTAACAGCATGGCATCGCCTACCGCGCCTCTCGTGGGCTCACACCCTCATCGGCTTGACCCTAGATGACTGGAAAACCGTGGCGTGCTCAGAAGAGTGCCGATTTCAGTTGGTAACAGCTGATGGTAGGTTTTGAGTGAGGTTCAGGTCCCACGAAGCACGGACACAGGTTTTCGGAGGGCACTGTGCAAGCCCGTGGTGGCTCTATAATGATTTGGCGTCTGTTTGCATGGAATGGACTGCGTCCTCTGTCCAACCAAACCGGTCATTGATTGGAAATGATTATGTTCGGCTACTTGGAGACCATTTCCAGCCAGTCATGGACTTCATGTTCCCCAACAACAGTCATGTCTCTGGACCACAATTGTTTGCGATTGGTTGGTTCAAATGGCTCTGAGCACTATGGGACTTAATTTCCAAGGTCATCAGTCCCCTAGAACTTAGAACTACTTAAACCTAACTAACCTAAGGACATCACACACATACATGCCCGAGGCAGGATTCGAACCTGCGACCGTTCCAGACTGTAGCGCCTGGAACCGCTTGCCCACTGCGGCCGGCCTTTGCGACTGGTTTGAACAACATTCTGCACAATTAGAATGAATGATTTGGCCACTCAAGTCACGCGATACGAATCCCATTTGAACATTTATGTGGCATAATCGAGAGGTCAGCTCTTGCACAAAATCGTGCACCGGCAACACCTTCGGAATTTTGGACGCCTATACCGGCAACATGGGTCAATGGTTCAGCAGGGGACTTCCACCGGGCAAAAGGAGGTGCACACCGTATTAGGAGTGACACCGTGACCTTTGTCGCCTCAGGCGTATGACATGTATAGGCCAGACCGTGACCTGCACCACCAGTGTTTAGAATTCCTACACAGACATGTAAGTTGAAGGATAGCAGTAGGTGTGTACACCGGCAGCCGCCACCCACCCACCCACGCACCTTGCCCCTGGGCAGGTTGCACTGCTGGCCCACGTAGCCGAGGCAGGCGGCGGCGTCGGGGCGGCTGCGTTGTCGCCACACCTGCGGGCCGAGCTGCAGCAGCGGCGCCAGCAGCGGGACGCCGCCCGGCACCAGCGCCTCGTCGCCGCCCGCCTCCAGCAGCAGCACGCTGCTGTCCGGCCGCTCCGACAGCCGCGCCGCCAGCGCCGCCCCCGCAGAGCCCGCCCCCACCACCACGAAGTCGTACTCGGCGCGCGGCTCCGCGTCCGCCGGCTGCGCCCCCGCGAACTCGCGCGCCTCGCGCAGCAGCCGCGCCGCCGCCCCCGCCAGCGACTGGCTCGCCGCCCCGCCGCCCCCGGACAGCACCAGCAGCAGCTGCTGCACAGCTGCCAGGCGCCACAGCACGGCCCCGCGCATCGCTCTGCACACCAGCACAGTGGACGCATTTGAAACACCCCCGTTTAAATTCTTTATTGGGTTTTGTACAACTTTCCGAAGCCGCCAAACAGTTAATTATATTATATGATTAATTATATGATTATATGACCGTGTGCTTAATGGACGAAAGGCTATCGGTTTTTCTGCTGTGGTTTCGGGGGTATTTCTACCGAGTGCGGCTGTTTTGCAACTGAATAGTGGAATGATTGAAAGTTTGTCTGTTATTAAGGACCACAAAGGTTGCGATGTACAAACTGATATATTTTTCCTGGTAACACACAAATGCTGAGACAGTTGTTACCTTCGCCTTACACGTCTAATCACAGTTATGTCTTTTATTAGTTGTTGATTTTAGGTACATCGTCACACGCAATGATGATGGTTAACATCCACAACAATCCTCACTGCAATCCACGGTTGCTGCTGGCCGACGCGGTTGACGCGAAACACGTGATTCGGCACTTGTCACTTTCTGTTTCATATCACTCGCGAATCGGTATCGATGAGAGTCCACCCCACGACGATTAGGGGGACGCGCTCATCTGTCACAATTCGGTGAATTTACTCGACCACCATTCTTGCCCGTCTCTCCAGCACTCGACACTCTTCAGTGCTACTCCTCGGTCGACACTCGTCTCACTGCCTCCTGCAGCATTTGGCAATCGACTCCTGTCTACTATCGACCTGGGCGTCGGATACTAGCGTCTATGTTGGTGGGACCACGGATCCCTTACACGCACAGGGTCTGCTGCTGGCAGTGCCGTCACCCGTCCTCACTCTGTTGTGCCGCTGAGACGTCCTCAGCCAATCAACGCTGCCCGTGCGAGCCAGCACAGAGTGGCAGCAGGGTGGCGGCGCCGCCCAGCGCCTGTCAGCTGGCCACCTCCTGCACGCTGCTCGGCGACACCTGCTGAAAGAATCGAGTCGCACGCCCTGCAACGTTTCTGAAAGATTTCACACAAACTGCTGCAGAAAAAAAATTTTTTTTGACGTTACCTGTATCTTTACTTGTCAGCTTCTGGATGAACGTCTCAAAATTTCGATAATGGTCATATTTTATTTGATTTTTGCATCTAAGTACGACACTGTGCGAAATTTGAAAAATTTGCAATGAAAAATAGAGGTTGTTATGATTTTGTTTGGTGCATATTACACTATATGTACCTGTGAATGAAATTTAGCTAATAATTTTTTTTAAAGACTTGCCATGCCTCTCTCTGTCTTCATTCTGGAGAAAATAGAATTTATGTAACGCCCTCACTTCCGACTGCACACGCACGTGAATGAAATATTCCTAATATCCCTCAAATATCCTAAAACATTGGAGATATCGATACAAGATGTAGGCAAGTGATACCACACAAAGAGGAGAGTATTTTTCTGTAAGGTTAACACCCAGAACTTTCTTATCTATGGCGATACAGCACAAGCTATGCCCTTTATTTTCGATCCAGTGCTGTAATTTTACCTATGATTCTTCGACAGCTGTTGAAAAGATACATGCAATTTCTTATCTTACGTTACCGCAGGCCGAAACAATCAGTTTTTCCATAAGCTATTGACCCTTCTGATCGATGCCCAGTCGCAGCTAATGTCTTTACTTCCCTTGTGTCTCGATTCATAGTGGCTGCAGGACATGTCTGAAAGAACGACCACCACTTCTGTATGATAATTTGTTTTAAGAGGGTCTCCCTAGTGGCTACCCAGTTTCGCCATTTTACAATAAATAATTATTATCAGCCAGACGAACCGTTTGTACTACGCGCAGACGTAGCGCCGCCTCTCACTCACTACAAAACGACTGCCTCTACCAGCGAAGGATGTTGACGCCTGACGGACCAGCTCGACTCAGCTCTCTACCTCGCTCGCCTAGCTGTCAGTTCTGTTCCCACTTGTCGTCTGGACGACGCATCTGGAGCCGGGGCAGCGCTGGGCGCTTCTTGCTGCAAGCCATACAACTGAACAAAAAAACGTGTCTGGTCTCCATTGTGTGGGAAGTAATTGACGTTTCCCAGTCACACCGATCGTTTACTTTCACACAGTGCAGGCAATTCCTGGTCGACCGGTAACTAAATTTTAGTAGATGTGGATGTCTAGTCCATGTCTTGTCACTCTTTGGCGATATAAACAGACAGAACGTTTTAGTTTTCCGACAGGAACAGGCACCAGTCCTGTCTGTTATTGACATGTCCCACGTTACCACGCATCTGTTGGAACATATCCGTCGCTGGGAAGAAAAGGTACTGGTGAACGCCATAGCTTCTCTTGTCCACTCGACGAAGTAAGGCACTTGCTCGGAGGCCTGCCAATGGCGCACAACCAGTTCTGCTCACGTGATTAAAAAAATAAAAATAAAAAAATGGTTCAAATGGCTCTGAGCACTATGGGACTTAACATCTAAGATCATCAGTCCTCTACAACTTAGAACCACTTAAACCAAACTAACCGAAGGACATCACACACACCCATGCCCGAGGCAGGATTCGAACCTTAGACCGCAGCGGTCGCGCGGTTCCGGTCTGAAGCGCCTAGAATCGCTCGGCCACACAGGCCGGCCTGTTATAAAGTTAAGGTATGTTTTTGTTCCACGTATTGTAGTAAAACGAAATACGCCCTCATTGAAACAAGAAAACAGGCATGGCAAAACTGGCAAGCACAGAAAACAGAAGAAAGCAGATTGAATTTCATTACAGTTAGAAAACTGGTAGATAAAAATATAAAAAGGATTAAGAAGACACATGAAAAGAAAACTCTCCTCCAAATTGATGAAGAATTTACTAAAACACAAGAAGCTTTTACAGAACTTTCATACAAATTTTATCAAGATACAAAGCACCCACCCTCCAATTTCGAGATGTAAATGGGACCATCGCTCACAATGAAGAGTGTTATAAGACTGGGTTGCAAAAAGAAGAACCTTAAAGTAAATTGCATTGCTTTTGCACATGATATGGCCCTGTTTGCTGAAGCAATGGAAGAAGCACGAGAGAAAATCCTTGAGCTAAAGAAACAAGGAGGTGAAATAGGTCATCACTTCTTCTTTGAAGAAACCATGATATTGACAAACATCAAGGACTCGTATAAATACCTCAAAGTTCAAGAACAAAAGGTTGAAGTAGTAAAAGAATTCGAATATCTCGGAGAATGGATAGTTGGAATGCTGGGGAAAGCAAAGAAATGGAATTCGGAAAAAATAAACTAGAATTGGTCTTCCAACCAATAAGAAATACATACAACAAAAAATCCCTTTCATGGAAGTCCAAAATTACACATTACAAGACAGTGAATAAGCCAGAAGCACTGTATGCAACAGAAACACTAAACATGAATTTCAAAGGCCAGATGGAAGAACTTGAGATAATGGAAAGAAGAATTTTAAGAAAAATCTTAGGACCAAAATTTAAAGACACTAAGATTATATACATAAAAAATGAAACTCTCCATAAGAAAATTGAAAAACTTTCAGATACTATGCCAAAAAGGAGGATAAATTTTTATGGTCATTTTGGCCGGCCGGAGTGGCCGAGCGGTTCTAGGCGCTACAGTCTGGAACCGCGCGACCGCTACGGTCGCAGGTTCGAATCCTGCCTCGGGCATGGGTGTGTGTGGTGTCCTTAGGTTAGTTAGGTTTAAGTAGTTCTAAGTTCTAGGGGATTGATGACCACAGATGTTAAGTCCCATAGTGCTCAGAGGCATTTGAACCATATCGTCATTTTCTCAGAATGAATTCCAACAGATTAACCAAACAACTGTTTGACTTTTTCCGTAACCGCAATACGAAACCCAACTGGTTTAAAGAAACTGAGAAAGACCTAGTAGAATTAAAGATTTCAGAAAATTCACTTATCGATCGAACAGCTAAATTAATTACTAAAGATGAAAACATAAGGTTCCAAGACAAATATATACAAAAGTCCAAACCGTTCATCTCGGAAGAAGTGAGGAAAGGAAGATCAGAAAGAATGAAGAAATACTGGGCCCTAAGAAAAGAACAACGCATAAAGAAATGATTGATCCAGCGTACCCCAAAGAGGGTGAAACGAAAGAAGAAGAAGAAGAAGAAGAAGAAGAAGAAAACGAAATATTTATGTTCATTGTTGTATCATGCTACTTAAATATTTTTCCTGTCAATTTCGGTGCTACCCTATTGCAGATCCGGAAATGGTAACACAGTACTGCCGACGTAGATCTAGTAAATGCTTTATTAGAGATTTGGCATTTGAAAGTATCTTGGAAGTCTACATTTAATGTCCAGACCTCCGGCGAAGATTCAGCTTAACAAAAGGAAAGCGCGTGGCAACGGAAAAACACTTTCAGTGCGCTCATAGACAGTACCAATATTAATAAATTTCCTAGAAAGTTTGGAAGATAGGAGACGAGGTACTGGCGGAATTAAAGCTGTGAGGACGGGGCGTGAGTCGTGCTTGGTTAGCTCAGATGGTAGAGCAGTTGCCCGCGAAAGGCAAAGGTCCCGAGTTCGAGTCTCGGTCCGGCACACAGTTTTAATCTGTCAAGAAGCTTCATTAATAAAGTTGTTATCCAGCACCCTATTACTATGGCACCATAGGCTACAGAGCTTACAGTATCCGCACAGAGGAAAAGCTGAACAAACAAATGTCGATTACCGTTGTCGCTTTTCAAAGTATGACATCACTCGCGACATCGAACAACTTACGATGCTGTAGTGCATGTTTTATTCCGGATTACGATCCAAAGTTCCTTATGACATGCGCGTATGTCGTAATGAACAGGCACTGCGACTACAGCCTTCATGAATACATGAAATATATTCGCACTTGCGAATGTGGATAACCATCAGCTGTATAACTGACTGGCGACAGTGAAAACTTGTGCCCGGTCGGGGCTCGAACCCCGGTTTCCCGCTTACCGCGAGCGGTCGCCTTACCGTTTGGCTGTGCGAGCGCGACTCACGGCCAGACCCAAACGTCGTCAACCATGTGTCTCTACAACCTGTACTCGTACATCCATTATGTATGTTCCCGTACAGAAGAGACATTTTACTGGAAAGTCGCTTGCCAGGCGTTGGTGGATAAATAAGGTATTGCAGTGCTTGTGTTACTCCGAATTACGGTGCAAAGTTCTTCGGACACAAATTTTCACTATCATCATTCCATTATACAGCTGATGGTTGTCCATATTCGCAACTGCGAATATATTTCATATATAGAAGAACTTTAACAAATTCTCTAAAATAGACTCTGTGTCAAACCACCTGCCAATTTAAATGCGATGTACGACAGGTAACGACAGACAACAAACACTCCGCGTAGTGGACAGGTAATGCGTTACAGTGTAGGATGTGCGGTATAAACGACATTCGCTGTCTGATGTAAACCCACTGACATACCAAACAAAAAGCAGTAGGCACTTCAAGTCTTCAAGAAACGAGTGAAGGCGTATTGGGTAACTGCACTTCGCTGCCAGCGCCTTCTGCGCCGTCGTGTCACTGTACCTTCGGTTTAATGCACTCAGGGGCGCGGAAATCGAGCAGCACACACACGCTGCTCGTCTTCCACTCGCGTTGTTCAAGATGGCCGGACGGAAACCTCGGCTGCTGCACGAACAGCCGTGGACTGCAGCCGGCGCTGACCCCGACCGCTTATATAAACAGTACGCGCCTGCCGCTGCCGACGACTTGGGTGTCGCTCTTATCTGCCAGTTAGCAGGTAATCATCGTCCTGTTTTAATTAACGTATAATTATCAGCATCCCACATTGCACAACCACAAAATTAGAAGCAGAGCAAAACTAGAAGCAGAGCTGGTCGGGGTTTAGCAGCACGCATATGCGTGCTACATGTTCTGTAGGAAGCAAAAAAAAAAAAAAAAAAATGCCTCGAATGGGTTGGGAACTGTATTGCATCTTAACACGCGTACCAACTTGACGTTCACTAAGTCTCATATTACGCAAATTGTTGGCTTATTGCAGAACAAATATTTTTGTTCCTGGTGTGAGTTAAATTTAAGAACAAATTAGATATTTGACGTAAGTGAAGTTGCAAAACTAGAGATACTTTCATTGTGCACACGCAATTTCCGCATGTTCTCGCGTCATTTAAACATTTAACCTTCGGCACTGTGGCACTGGATTTGACGTTCCACTTAGTGACGCGATTGATACGTACATCTTGTTCTTAGGTTGTGGTATCTAAGTACAATAGAGAAGTGTTTGACTAGGTTTTGATTTTTCTGATTAGGGTGTTCAATGATGTTCATCACGCAAGTTACGCCACTAATTTACTTCATATCCATTATGAAGAGAAAATTTTAAAAGCTGATTCAACCTACAAATGTTTTAAGCTTTATTAGTCACTCATGAACTCATTGTTGAATATACTATGCAATCGAATATCTTGAGTGAACGACATTTCCTTCCACGTTTCAGACAATGGACGTCTTCGAAGGACTGTGCAAGAGGAATAAAGTAAAAAACAGGAATAAAGTAAAAAAGAGAAAGTAAGCCAGTAAACTCCATTCGGCGATGGTATGCGCAGTTTAAAGCTTCTGGATGCCTCTGTAAGGGGCCTGCAGTGAGCGAAGAAACGGTTGAACGCGTGCGGGCAAGTTTCACGCGTAGCCCGCGGAAGTCGACGAATAAAGCAAGCAGGGAGCTAAACGTACCACAGCCGACGGTTTGGAAAATCTTACGGAAAAGGCTAAAGCAGAAGCCTTACCGTTTACAATTGCTACGAGCCCTGACACCCGATGACAAAGGCAAACGCTTTGAAGTTTCGGCGCGGTTGCAACAGCTCATGGAAGAGGATGCGTTCAGTGCGAAACTCGTTTTCAGTGATGAAGCAACATTTTTTCTTATTGGTGAAGTGAACAGACACAATGTGCGAATCTGGGCGGTAGAGAATCCTCGCGCATTCGTGCAGCAAATTCGCAATTCACCAAAAGTTAACGTGTTTTGTGCAATCTCACGGTTTAAAGTTTACGGCCCCTTTTTCTTCTGCGAAAAAAACGTTACAGGACACGTGTATCTGGACATGCTGGAAAATTGGCTCATGCCACAACTGGAGACCGACAGCGCCGACTTCATCTTTCAACAGGATGGTGCTCCACCGCACTTCCATCATGATGTTCGGCATTTCTTAAACAGGAGATTGGAAAACCGATAGATCGGTCGTGGTGGAGATCATGATCAGCAATTCATGTCATGGCCTCCACCCTCTCCCGACTTAACCCCATGCGATTTCTTTCTGTGGGGTTATGTGAAAGATTCAGTGTTTAAACCTCCTCTACCAAGAAACGTGCCAGAACTGCGAGCTCGCATCAACGATGATTTCGAACTCATTGATGGGGACATGCTGCGCCGAGTGTGGCAGGAACTTGATTATCGACTTGATGTCTGCCGAATCACTAAAGGGGCACATATCGAACATTTGTGAATGCCTAAAAAAACTTTTTGAGTTTTTGTATGTGTGTGAAAAGCATTGTGAAAATATCTCAAATAATAAAGTTATTGTAGAGCTGTGAAATCGCTTCAATCATTTGTAATAAACCTGTATTTGCGATTATTTTAAACTGTCCTTGCAAAGGCCATACTTCAAGAATTGCAAAAGGGTATTACTGTTAGCGATAATGTTCCGTGAGACTCGGATGAGGAGAAGCCGGAAGTGATACGACACTTGCTTTACCTCGTGTCATGTTCACTCTCATTTGGGTATAAAGTAAATGACCTAGTGTTTGACCTTGATCAGCAGCAGCAGCAGCAGCAGTAGTCGCTATTTAATATCAATTTCTGGATAAAGGCCCCGGCAGCAGCTTTCCTTGCACTGCGGTTTCCAGCCACACGCATCCACGTTGTTCCTGCAGGTTTTCTAGTGCCCTCTTCTCACATCACGCAAGGTCCTTTAGAAGCGACAACCTTTTTCGCCTACAGCGTCGGTAAATGGATTTATTTATTTCCGATCGTATTTTTGGCTGTGTAGCCATTTTCAACTAACAGATCAGCACATTAAGAAGTGCGTGGAGGTATGCTTATTTCTCTTAAGAACACATCATTCGTGTTAATGTTTTTTATATGCGTAACAGAACGGGACCTACCACTTCATATAATTATTCTTATCGAATTATGAACTGCCTGATGAGTAGCATGTGCACATTTGTCACATGAGTGTCCACCCTTCGCCTTTATGACGGCTTGAACTCTGGTGGAGAGGCGCTGTCAGTGTAGGTCTGGATGTCTGCGGAGGAATGGCTGCCATTCGTGCTGAAGAGCCGCCGAGACGAGAGCAGGCAGTGGCTTTAGACGCTGCAATCTGGAGGGAAGTCTGCGTTCTCGCCCAATCCAAAGGCACTCCATTAGGTTCGGGTTGGGGCTCTGGGTGGACCAGTCCATTTCGGGAGTGTGTTGACCACAAACCATTGCCTCACAGGTGTTGCTTTGTGACAGAGTGCATTGTCATGCTGATACTGTCTCTCTACTGTACGAACGTCACAATGATCAAAAATTGCAATTATATCCTTCCGCGTTTAGCGTTTTCTTAGTCGCACCTAAGCGGACCACACCCTGACACGAAAAACACACCTGTACCGTACCACCAGCTCCTCCGTACTTCGCTGCTGGCACTGCTCGTGATGTCAGGTAACGCTCTCCAGCCATTGGCAAGAGCCAAATAATTTCATCGCATTACCACAGGGTGTAGCGAGATTCATCACTCCGATTGACTCGTTTCCGGCCATCCAGTTCAGTGGCGTCACTCGTAACACCGCCTCGAGCTTGGTTCAGCCTGGAGCACAGAAATGTGTGGCTAATGAGCAGCTGCTCGACCACTGTGTCGCATGCTCACCATCTCCCTACGCACAGTTACCGTGTTACGTGGACTGCTGCAACTCGTGAGTAGTTGCCCCTGCTGCTCACTCTTCGTCAGCGCGTGAGATCTGTCTGGTCTCGGTATATCCGCGGTCGTCCCCTCGCGTGTCCACTTCAGAACCGCATTACCAGCAATCTACTTGAGCAGCTTCAGAAAGGTTGGAATGTCGCTGATGGACAGTGACTGGCCCACATCAGAGATCATTGACTTCTTCTGACGGTTCTCCTGTTGCTGCTTCTCTGCTGACGTCACAATAATCAGTACGTGCTTTAATAATGGCGCGTCCGCATCTCGTGACATATAGTGGTCAATTCCGCATCACATGAGAGTTTCAAGATACTTTTGATCAAAAAGTGTAATAGAAAAGCTTACGTCATCTATTTAAGAGGCTGTAGCATGTCACATAATTATTCTGATCGAATTATATGAACTCCTACATCCTGTTACATAGGCGAGGAATCATCTTGTGTTATACATGTGAAAAATATCAAGAATGACACAGGGATGATGTCCTCCTCTTGAGAAAAACGAATCTGAACTGACACACATGGTAGTGAACTGTTACTTGGGAATCGCACAATAACCGAAATAACAATCGTAAATAAATATTCACATCTAATAAAGATTCCTGCGGAAAATAATGTGATTTCTAAAATATTGCAGAACTGTGGTCGCAACTAAACAGACAAAAATTATACAAGGTCATCGCTCGTTGCCTGTCTCCTCCTAAGTATTGTAATCCAGCCAGGAACTTGCTTGGTGCGTCTACTATCCATTTGCCTGGCTACGTATCGTGTCCATATCTATTTCATCTTCGTTGTGGTCCTAATTAGATTTTACTGCGGATATAGGTTACGGTAAATATCCGGTTATGTAAACGGACTGCATGCAGCTCTGGTCACAAAATTCAAGTTTTTCAATCGAAAAAAAAGACTCTTGGGTGTAATAAGAAATAACAATGCGAAAAGCTAATTTAAATGACAGTGTGAACTGTTAAGCGACAACCTATGAAGACTGAGGGAAGAGAATGAAATTACTTGGTGAAAACTGAAAGGAAAGTCTGACAACTATGTGAGTTCTAGAAAAAATTTTCAAATGTGTGTGAATTCCTAAGGGACCAAACTACTGAGGTCATCGGTCCTTAGACTTACACACTACTTAAACTAACTTATGCTAAGAACAACACCCTCACCCCTGCCCGAGGGAGGACTCGAACCTCCGGCGGGAGGGGCTGCGCGATCCGTCACATGGTGCCTTAAACCACGCGGCCACTCCGCGCCGATGAGTTTTAGAAACAGAACTTCATTTATAATCTGTAGTGACCACGAGTCTTAGGAAGCAAAGGGGACCTGAATCAGATACTTCTGTGTCGTGTATGCACTCGCAGATGATGCTTACGACGTGATGCATGAAAACCCCAGGCGTATTTCTCTGTGCAGTCGGGAAATTTTCCAACGTTCAGACCGAGGATAAATGATTTATTGCGAAACTGGTGACTCAGTATTGCGTAAGAAAAGTCTTGTCACGGCTTAACAAGGTGCTAGAGATAAATGTCATTAGGCAAACTGGTTCCGGCATAATGTGACTCACGTGATGTTTTAGTCAGTTCTCTGGCGTCTCATGTTAAGTGCTAGATTTATTCTAGATATTTCAGACTCACGTGAAGATGCCTTAGGGACCGTTTCGTCCAGCCCTTACAAAGGAAGAGTACCGAGTTATCCAGTCTTCAATCTACAAAAAAGGCGCAAATTTGCTCTATAAAATCAGTTTTGTTCAGGATTCTGAACCGATGTGTTGCTGAAGTAAAGGACGATTGGATGGTAAGGTCAAAGTAATTTTGATAATTGCGAAGTGTATAGTTTAAAAAGTCCTTGGAAGACAAAGAGCTGTTCAGTTCAAATTGGCTCCGCGGCCACTTCGGCTCCGGGGAAGACTTTTTTTTTTCGTTCGTGTGCTCGAGTGGGACCACTTCAGAATGGCGAAATCTGACAGTCTGGAAATCGAGTCCTGAGTGCAGCTTTCCGTGTAAGGTTCGGTCCAGGAACATTTTAGTCTCTTGTGGGTGCACGGCGCCTGGACACGAAACCTACTGGAAACTCTACAGTTCCACTCTCACGCGGGCTGTCCTAGATGCTGTTTGTTTCCGGTTCGTTCGTGAAAATAGGCGCAGAAGTCTGCCGCTGTCTTAGCTATTGGTATGTATTGACTCCCATCATCTTGGAGTCAGATGTGCACACAGTCATCGTGGTGAGAATCAGGTCACGTCGCGAGAGGATGCACACGACCACCGCGATCCCCGGAATGAAGAGCGCACGCAGTCTGCTCTGAATGAGAGAGCAGACTGCACACCAAGCCAATATGCTACTGCAGTAAGGCGCGTACACACCATCCCAAAGAAGGCCAACCAACGTCAAAGAGTGGATTCGGCCGAACGTTGGGCGCCAGAGCATTGGCTTTCGGCTGCTCATTACAATTTAGTAGACCGGTATTATGAGGAAGCAACGGGATTTAGCGGTCGTCGCATGTACAGCGTTTATTTCACTGCAAGAAGGTAGAAAAAGAACAACAACAAAGGACGCTGGTGGACGACCTCCCTTACAAAGATCAGGGAGTGGTGTGTTGGGACAAAATTAATGTCTACCTTAAAGCTGAATTGGAATATGGGCTATTTAAAAACTTTTTTCCAAATGAAAGGTACAGATGTCGAATTGTTGTTGAGTTGTGTGGGCCTTAAAATTTCCAAGGATAACACCTGTTTTAGGAGAACTGTTAATAGTCACTCATAGTCTTGCTTGTTTCTCTTTGCCACTCACGCCGAAAAGATCTCAGTAAAGACACAATATTCTTTATCACATCGTGCTTACCACTTTTCGACATCTGAGTTATTTTCCTCCAAGCGTCTAGTCTTTTACTGTGTTTTTATAACCGCAGTTCGTTGGTGCCACAAACATTCCCGTTCACGCTAAAACTCAATGCTCTTTCCATATTCCACTCTGTACTCCAGTATTTTTAAACACAATAAATAGACACCCTTAGCGAGAGCAGGCACTGCCTGCAGAGGAAACAGCGAATGTTGATTTAAGGACAGCGAGAGGTCGTGCTCAGTAGGTTTCATTGACTGTTTCCGCTCTTTAACAGCCGGCTACTGTGCTTTGAATTCTAAATTCCACAGTTTGTCATGATCGTCTTGTTAAATTAAATAGTGAAAATTTTAAGTAAAACATAATGCGTTTTGTGCCCGTTCTGAAAAAATAGGCACCCGTTCTAGAGACACAACAAATGGCTAATGAACCAAAGAAGATTCACACAGTGTCCACACGAGGAGACGAGTCTCAACGCCTACCGACCGCCAACGCTTTGATGTTACCGCCAGCAGACCGAACCGCAACCAAGGCCACCCGCTTCGTTGGCTCCGACTTGCCGCCGCCACACTCACCAACCAAATCTCGGCTGTCGTTCGTGAGCCTAGTGCGTACGCGCCTTAAGAGTTCCCGCACGTGCTAGCGTTTGCATTCGAAACTCATTCATCCTCATGGACAACAATGTCTCCTCTTTTTCTCTGAAGGCTGTTTCTCACTCTTTTTACAAGTTACAACTCTATAGTGGCTGGACGATTTTTGATTCATCTTTCGTGTTGTTTTAGTAATTCATAATCCCGTAGAGAATCGGCGCTTACTGTGGACAATAATGCATTGAGAATTGGTAATGTCCCGGTTTGTAAAGGTTTCCTCGCTTTTCATTTGTGTTAATGTCTCAATATCTAGAAAAAATTATTTGACGTTCTACCTCCCTGTTCCGCGTCTGTGGCTTTCTCCCTGTCCCTTATTCTGCAGCGATTTCTGGCTGAAACACCTCCTGTAGGTTTCGTTCTCCAATGCTGCCTTGGCCGCTGAGACAAAGATGTCTCCGGTAAGCTGATACTTATCTGAAGATAGAGCAACGGAGCTAGTTAGGTCACCAGATCCGACAATCAACATCAAAACTGTTCCATGTCAACTTGCTGTCTCATTGAAGTGTTTCTATTGAGACTAACGTAGCTAACTTTCATTTAATACTCGGGTCGTAAGCTGCCGACTAAGTGGCGAACCCCTTTTAAACAGCTCAAGCTTAGGGCGTTCGGAAATTCCGTTTACAAACTTGTAGGACTTGCGGAGGGGAGTGAGTACGTAACATTTTGAATAGGAAATGTTCGGAAACTTACCGTTTCCGTGCGTGTTTGCAAACGTGTTTGCTAGGTGAGTAAGCAACAGGGTATTCGTGGTGGACGGCGGTTACGTCGGATCGGCTGATGTATTTTGATGCCTGTCCTACCTCTCTGACCTCATTCACGTGTCTGTGAGTGTTACAGCAACGTGGCTGAGCACACGTTCGCAGAATAGACCGACATGATTTTTCTGAACTCGAGGAGGAGGCGATCAGTGTTCAACGTCCCGTCGACAACGAGATCATTAGAGAAGGCGCATGAGGTCGGGTTAGGGAAAGACGGGGAAGGAAATCGGCAGTGCCCTTTCAAAGGAACCATCCCGCCATTTGCCTGAAGCGATCTAGGGAAATCACGGAAAAGCTAAATCAGGATGGCGGGACGCGGGTTTGAACCGTCGTCCTCCCGAATTCGAGTCCAGTGTGCTAACCACTGCGCCACCTCGCGTACCATTTTCGCCACAATTACGCAATGGCTTCGAGAAAAGGTACATCACCATGAGCAGGCGTGGATGTGGTGCTCCAAGGAGACACCGCACATCCGAATTGTAAGGGGGCGTACCGCATCACGTTGAAGAGGTTCCGTCAAAGACTACACTATCAATTTCTTTGGTTATTAATGAGTGGAATTATAAAACAAGTAATACGTCACGACTAATTGATTACTTGCAAAAATGGTCGCGTTACCAACATGTTTTCCATTGGTTGTATCACGGGATGACACCGGCCATGAGTTCCATTTCAAAATATTATGTACTCAATCTCCTTTACAAGTCCTAGAAGTTTATGACAGGAATCCTCGAACATGGTGTATACAGGATGTTACAAAAAGGTGCGGCCAAACTTTCAGAAAACATTCCTCACACACAAAGAAAGAAAATATGTTATGTGGACATGTGTCCGGAAACGCTTACTTTCCATGTTAGAGCTCATTTTATTACTTCTCTTCAAATCACATTAATCATGGAATGGTAACACACGGCAACAGAACGTACCAGCGTGACTTCAAACACTTCGTTACAGGAAATGTTCAAAATGTCCTCCGTTAGCGAGGATACAGGCATCCACCCTCCGTCGCATGGAATCCCTGATGCGCTGATGCAGCCCTGGAGAATGGCGTATTGTATCACAGCCGTCCACAATACGAGCACGAAGAGTCTCTACATTTGGTACCGGGGTTGCATAGAGAAGAGCTTTCAAATGCCCCCGTAAATGAAAGTCAAGGTCAGGAGAGCGTGGAGGCCACGGAATTGGTCCGCCTCTGCCAATCCGTCGGTCACCGAATCTGTTGTTGACAAGCGTACGAACACTTCGACTGAAATGTGCAGGAGCTCCATCGTGCAGGAACCACATGTTGTGTCGTACTTGTAAAGGCACATGTTCTAGCAGCACAGGTAGAGTATTCCGTATGAAATCATGGCGGTGAATCGAGCAAGTACAGTACATACTGACGAAACTAAAATGAGCTGTAACATGGAAATTAAGCGTTTCCGGACACATGTCCACATAACATCTTTTCTTTATTTGTGTGTGAGGAATGTTTCCTGAAAGTTTGGCCGTACCTTTTTGTAACACCCTGTACATTGTGAGTCAGAACTCCACCTACAAAATTTGTAAGTTGTTCGTGGACTTTTTTTCTGAGTATTCTGATACAAAGAGACCAGTGGTCTCCGGTGGCGCGTTACACAGTAATTGCATTCCCTTTAATTTCTTGCCTCATCCGTCTTTGTATCCATGTTGTACTGAAGATAGCTTCCTAACGCTTCAAATGTCGACAGCATCCACTGTGTGTCTTCTTGCGTTCGGTACTGTTCGTTGCTGATTGTTTTTTTCGGATGAGCTAGTCACTCGTTAACAGTGATAGACAGCAGTACGGATGGGTTGACTGACGTAGAGTTTGCCGAAATTACGTGTACGGCTTCACTGAATGCGGTTGAACGGCGGCACGACGACGCTCAGCTGAGGTGTTCTCCCATAGAAGCAACCGCAGTAAAAAGCTTTAGGGTCTGCGAGAGTGTTGTTGCATGACTATGTTGTCGTATTTAAGTCGTTTCCAATGTTGTAAAGGTATTTTCCCATAAATAAAAGTAACCGGTGTGACATACTCCACAAACGACCGAAGCCGACATATAACCGAAACCGGTATGTTGTCCTCGACAGCAAGTGCTGGTCACAGACAATAATATGATCAAGAGTGCCCATGGAAGTGCAGACCGCAGAGTTACTTTCTGCATACATAAATGATCTGGCGGGAAAGGTAAGCAGCAGTCTGACGGAGGAGTATACAAGACAAAGTTTCTAGTTGATGTGATGAATGGCAGCCACCTCTAAATGTAGAAGACGTAGGTTAATGCAGCAAGTAGGAAAAACAAAGCCGTAATGTTTTGAATACAGCATTGTGGCGTGACGTCGATTAAATGTCTGGGCGTAACGTTGCAAAGCGATACGAAATGGACTGAGTGTGTGAGGACTGTAGTGGGGAAGGAAAATGGTCGTCTTAGGTTTAATGGGAGAATTTTAGGAACGGGTGTTTCGTCTGCAAAGGAGACCGCATATATGACACTCGTGCGACCCACTGTTTAGTGCTGTTTGCGTGTTTGGGATCCGAACCGGGTCGGATTAGAGGAAGCAATTCAGAGGCGAAGTACTGGATTTTTTTACTGGGGGGTTCGAACAACGAGCAACTATTACGGAGCTGCTTCGGGAACTCAAAATGGGAATCACTGGCGGTATGGTGATGTTCATTTCGAACAGTTTTGGGAAATGCAGAGAACCGGCATCTGAAGCTGACTGCAGAACGATTCTACTGCCACCAACGTACATCTCGCGTAAGGACCGTGAAGAGAATGTTCGAGACATTAGGGCTCACGCAGCGGCATATAGATAGTCGTTTTTCCCTCGCTCTATTTGCGAGTGGAACAGGAAAGGAAATGACTAGTAGTGATGCAGGATACTCCGTGCCAAGCGCCATACAGACGCTTGCGGAGCAGGTACGCAGATGAATAAATGATAACTCTCTCATTACTCTGTTACGAGCCGCTGGACACAACGGCTCGTACTCCCCGGAAGAACCTCCGAAATTTTGTCTGTGGTCTTATAGTTCACCCTGTTTACCAACACCAACTAGAACAACCACCACCACATTGTAACGTACTTACCTTTGAAGATCGACGTTACATTACAGTCACAGAAGCTTCTGAAAACAACACTGAAGGACAGAACGCAATCTGTCAAAGAAACACGACTATGATGTCTTCAGTTTCTGGTTTAAAGCTCAATACACGAATTGTTATTCCATCCGTGCCATCGGTACAATTTAGAGTTAAAGACTTCCATTCGTCACTCACCGTTTTATCCCTGTGGGTCTTCTCTTCCAACTGACAACTGAACGCTTCTAATTACTCACTTCTTTTACCTCTTTTCTATCTTTGTTTCGAGGTTTTGCTAGTTACAAAATATCGAAAATAGCATTCTGCTTCTCTAAGTTTATTAATTAACTAGGCAAATGAACTAAATTAACCACGAAATGCTTCACTGCTAAGTACACTGAAGACTCAAAGAAACTGATACGCCTGCTTAATCTCGTGTAGGGCCTCCGCGAGCACGCAGAAGAGCCGTAACACAACGTGGCGTGGACTAGACTACTGTCTGAAGTAGTGCTGGAGGGAATTGACACCTCTGAACCCTGCAGGAGCGTCCATAAATCCGTGAGAGTACGATGGGTGGAGATCTCTTCTGAACAGCACGTCGCGAGGCATCCCAGATACGCTCAATAATGTTCTGCCTGGGGAGTTTGGTGGCCAGCAGAAGTGTTTAAACTGAGAAGAGTGTTCCTGGAGACACTCTGTAGCAATCCAAGAAGTTTACAGTGTCGCATTGTCCTGCTGGAATTGGACAAGTTGGTCGGAATGCACAATGGACATGAATGGATGCAGGTGATCACACAGGATGCTTACGTACGTGTCACCTGTCAGAGTAGTATCTAGACGTATCAGGGTTCAGGGATCCCATATCACTCCAACTGCACACGCCCCACGCCATTACAGAGCCTCCACCAGCTTGACCACTCCCCTGCTGACACACAGTGTCCATGGATTCATGAGGTTTCCATACCAGTACACGTCCATCCCCGCGATAGAATTTTAAACGGAACTCGTCCGACCAGGCAACATGTTTCCAGTCACCAGAAGTCCAATATCGGTGTTGACGGGCGCAGGTGAAGCGTAAAGCTTTGTGTCGTGCAGTCATCAAGGGTACACGAGTGGGTCTTCGGTTCCGAAAGCCCATATCGATGATATTTCATTGAATGGTTCGCACTCTTGACACTTGTTGATGGCCCATCAGTGAAATCTACAGCAATTTGCGGAAGGGTTGAACTTCTGTCACGTTGAACAATTCTATTCAGTTGTCGTTGGTCCCCTTCTCACAGGAACTTTTTCCGCCCCCCTCCCCCCCCCCCCCCCCCCAGCGATGTCGGAGATTTGATGTTTTACCGAATTCCTGATATTCACGGTACACTAGTGAAATGGTCGTACGGGAAAATTCTCACTTTGCCGCTACCTCGGAGATGCTGTATCCCATCGCCCGTGCGCCGACTATAGCAACACGTTGAAACTCATTGAAATCATGATAACCTGGCACTGTAGCAGCAGTAACCGATGTAACAAGTGGGCTAAGCAGTTGTTGCCTTATGTAGGCAATGCCGACCTCAGTGCCGTTTTCTGCCTGTTCACGTATGTCTGTATTTGAATACAGTTACGAGTACAATAACGTAGCCACTGGAATAGCGCATCGCTATGGGATGACGTAATTGCCCAACGAAGACTGAATCCCGAATCGTATCATCCCTTACACTTTCCTGCTGTGCAGTGGACCGTAACTGGGTCAACTTGTTTTAAGTAACGAACCAAGAACAGTTGCCAAAGTAACATCAGTTGAAAGACAGCTGAAAGGTATAAACCGAAATAGTGATGGGTATCGCGATCGTGGACAGTATTTGAATATATTCAGGGATCACGTATTATTCATCTGTTGTCCGCTCCAGATACAGATCACCATAAGACAGCGGTGGAAGACGGAGGGTGCGGGGTAGAAGAGGAGGGAGGAGCAGAAAAAGAAGAACAAGAAGAGGAAGAGGCGCAGAAAGAAATCGTAAGTGGTGGGAGAGACTGGAGTGATGGGAGGACTGGACGGTGAGACAGGTGGTAGTTGGGGGGGAGGGGGAGTGGAATAACTAGTCCCTCGCGTCATGTGCTGAACTTAGCAGTGCTTCTGCACGATCCGACTTCTTATAGGAAAGTAGTGTTTCTCCTACTTGCTTTCTATTTCGGCTCCACAACACATGTGCGTTGCTCTTTTATTTTGAAGATTCTTTTTGGAAAATGTTGTTGCTTAATCCAAGGTGCGGTGCCCTTAATGGAGCTTAGTTATTGTCTGTTTCCTCTCCTTCTCCACGATAAGTTTCCAAAATATGTCTTACGAGACGAAAGTAAAATTTATGAACTGAAAACTTTCTTCCAGAACGTGTGAAGTTGGCCAGATTATGTAAACGGCTTTTGTGTGCCGTTCGTTTCCATTCCTGAGGCATTTTACAACTTCAGAACTAAATCGACTTACTGAAACTCATATATCTTCAGTAGCAAGTGATGCAAAGTTAGGCGAAGAGCAGTGTGACTGAACACTTCCGGCACCTACTTGCAGTACCAAGGTAATCTGCACCGCCCGGGCAATGAACGAATTAGAGATAACACCCTTATTTGTCCCAATAATTGTGATGGTTACAGCGATGTATTTGTGTAAAGCCCGTGTCCTCAGAAGTTAATTTGTTTCGTATTTTTTAACAGCCCATTTTCGACCCTTGAAGTATTTTGCAAGTAAGCCCTGGCGCAGGAAGGCGCCAGTCTCCCAGTATCCTAGTAAGAGGCCGAGGACTGGCATTCGCATTACCTACGGACGGGGCATAAGTGATTGTCGACTTCACATGACCGCCACAACTTTACTCTCAGATTTTTGCATGATTAGTGCCTCTAATTGTCACTAGTTGTGTAGTCAAAAAGTACTACATTCTTATATTTTGGCAATTGCACAACTATACACGTATCTACATCAAGAGCTAGTCACCAGTCACTGGAGCAGATTGATATTTAGACTAGTCCCGATTCGATATAACTATGAATTTGACCAGGAATGTAAAATGGTGTATGTGGCTTGTGAAGTTGCACGATCGTTTCAGTTGCCACTTAGAAGATTCTGCAGTCACTTTCATTTACCTTAGTGAAATCTGGCAGTTGATTTTACAACAAAAGGCGACTGTATTCCGACAGCATCACCATAGACGGGTGCACTCTAATGCAGTCTAACGCTGCAGTTTGACACAACTAATGTTTCGCTGCTTTTGCGAAATTTAGATTTTTCATTGTCGGAATACTATCACGTGGGTGTAGTCAGAGAGAGAGAGATAGAGAGAGAGAGAGAGAGAGAGAGAGAGAGAGAGAGAGAGAGAACAAAAATTGTCATTCATTACTGATTTATTTTACCTATCCTGTGGAAGTTCCTGATTGTCGTGTAGACTTGATCGGATTCTATGGTCATGCATGTTTCCTGACTATTTTCATATCATGTTTTTATACTTCTAGATGTGACGTCTTCCTTTATTCGGTTTGAGATTAAATTTTTCGTCGTTGTTTTGTTCCTATTTTTATTTATTAATATGCCATTTATATCTGGCTTTAAATGTCTTCCAGCTGTGTTCTATACACCGGGTCTTGCTACTCTGACGTTTGTTACTGGCACACTCTTCCAGCCACGAATTCTCTTTGGTTTTATGGAAGCGTGGTTTTATCGTGTACTGAGTTTATAATACTTGGAAAGTAAACAGCGAAACAGTTACAGCGCAGGCAAAAATAGCAAATTTCAGTTCCACAGAGTACAAATACACGAATCTAGCGACTTATCGTACACGCTAGCATCAGTAAAAAATCACAAGAAACACTCGAAAATGTTATAGGAGTCAAGTCAAGCGAATCTCCACAAGTGCTAGAGATATCGGCTTAAACTTAAAAAATTGATGTACACGCAATACAGTTAATAACTAAGAAGAAAACCCTGATCTTTCATATTTTGTTTTAAAAACAGTTCATATAGTATATTTCTGACATTGTCGGTATGGGGACGATCTTCAGTATACGGTCACCGAAGACAAGTTCACAAGCCAAGGTCGCTGAAAAAGCATTTTATAGGATGACAGGTTTATTGTAAAACATTAGATCCGAGCATGACAGCGTAGTTCTTTTGGAACCGGTCATCCAATAAATTTTCTAATGTGTGTGTATTCCTAAGGAACCAAACCGCTGAGGTCACCGGTGCCTAGACTTATACACTACTTAAATTAACACACAACTAAACAACACACACAGCCATACCCGAGGGAGGACTCGAACCTCCGGCGGGAGGGGCCGCGCAATCCGTGACATGGTGCCTCTAACCGCGCGGCGGTCAACCAATAGAATGCTTTCATAGAGGGCTTAGCTTGTGAAGTTTTCTTTAGTTGACAGTTGAAAGAGTGCTGCTGTTGCGTGCGTGAAGCCGCAGGCTGAGAGAGCACCGCCTAGGGTAGAGAGCGCCAGCGTGCGTACCTCCTGCAGGCAGCGCAGACACGCACCTCCTTGCTCTGCAGTCTGTCCTCTGCGACTGAAGTAGTGCTCACGTAACTTCCGCTCGCCGACTGAAAGTCGATTACCTTCAAATTTCGACCTCCCCTACCTCCCATTCTTTCCTTAATTCCCCTTCGCTGTTTCTCTCTCTTGGTCCTGTTCTTCAGGGATACACAAACGAATAGGTAGCTGAACAGTCACGTGGGCTAACAGGTTTCGTCCAGTGCAAGATTCTAAGTTTTCTCCCGTCACAGTGAGACGCCATTTCTGTAAGCTTAGGTTGTCGCAACGAGTAGTGGCCTATAAGCATTGGTCTAAAGTATTTTGACACCTTGTTCTCATACCTTAGAAGACAGCAATCACTGGACAGTAGATTGGTGAGCAGCTGAACATTCACGGTGAATTCAGTCTGAGCTCTAAGTGGTTTAAGGTAAATTCACTCTCTCTCTCTCTCTCTCTCTCTCTCTCTCTCTCTCTCTCTCTCTCTCTCTCTCTCTCTCTGGAATATGGTCAGTAATCTGCAAGCCACTTCCCCAAGAACGACGCGCCTCTCTTGGACCTTTGCATTTGCCTGATAGTTCTGGAATGTACGAGGCGCATCTCAAAATTCCGGTGGATGGTCTTGGAAAATAAAGATAACAAGAATTGTAAATGGAATACACTTACTAGCTTTCAAAGTAAGCACTGTTTGCTACAACGCACTGCTAACTTCGACTGTAAAGCTGTTGGAAACTGTCAGCAAACGCGTTTTGTGAAATTTCTCCAAGCACCGTAGTGGCGCGCTGTTGGAAATCAGAAACGTCTGCGGATGCTCGAAAACAGTAGTGCTAGTAACTGTCTTCGCTTATCTTCAACTGTTCTGCCCTCATTCTCAAAGACAGACGCCGTTTTCCGCAAGCCTAGGTCGTTCTCGTTCGATGTTATCTGGGATTGTGTGTGTTGACCCAGACACGGTTCATTACACACACCGTCCTTTCCATATCTAGAAACCGCTCACTCAAACACTTTTTACTCACTGGTTGAATACGGTATACTTGCATTAACATTCCACGAGTCTCCGACACCGTTTTCCCTAATTTGAAGCAAACTTCATGTTAAAGTGTTGCTCCATTTTCCAACAACACGAGTGTGACACACCGATCAATCTGGCGCAGTTGTTACCTCTCTGGACTCGCGTCCGGCCATCCTGATTTAGGTTTTCCGTGATTTCCCTAAATCGCTAGAGGCAAATGCCGGGATGGTTCCTTCGAAAGGGCACGGCCGACTTCCTTCCCTAAGCCGGTAGAACCGCTGACATCGCTGTTTGGTCCCCCACCCCCCCCAAATCAACCAACCACCCAACCACACAACGAGTGTGACAGATGCTTGCGGGGTTAGGCGGCTGTCTTTGAGAACGAGAGCAGAACAGCTGAAGATAAGCAAAGACACTGTGAGCCCTGTTGTTCGCGAATATTCGCGGGCGTTGCAGATACCCAACAACGCGTGACCACCGCGCCTCGAGCGATTCCACAAGAAGCGTATGCTGGCGGTTTCCAAAACCTGTATCAGCAGTGTGTTGTAGGTAATGAAGATTACTTTGAGAGTTAGAAAAGGTATTTTGTTTATAAACGTTGCTTCCTTCGAAACTTCCTGCCAGATTAAAACTGTGTGCCGGACCGAGATTCGAACTCGGGACCTTTGCCTTTCGCGGGCAAGTGCTCTACCAACTGAGCTACCCAAGCACGACTCACGCCCCGTCCTCACAGCTGTACTTCTGCCAGTACCTCGTCTCCTACCTTCCAAACTTTACAGAAGCTCTCCTGCGAAACTTGGTAGAGCACTTGCCCGCGAAAGGCAAAGGTCCCGAGTTCGAGTCTCGGTCGGGCACACAGTTTTAATCTGGCAGGAAGTTTCATATCAGCGCACACTCCGCTGCAGAGTGAAAATCTCATTCTGGTTGTTTCCTTTATTTTCTGAGATCACCGAACTTTTCAGACGCACCTTGTAGATGATTGACAACTTGTTAAGTTGTGGTCCTCCAAAACCAATATCACAGATAAACTCCACGTAAGAGGTACTTCAGAGCTACGTTCGTGCCTTCTTCGATTCACTCGTGCTACGTTTAAGAGCCTCCGGTAGCAACCCAATGGTGCATCAATCAGTACTGAAGAGATGATGTACGTTTCTGTAATACTAGTCATTTGTGTGTCCTCATGGATGTAATCTGCGGCTTGTTTTTTCCTTGGTGTTCCTCTTCGCGAAGATTTGCGTACCGAGCAAGGACTGCTAGTGCTCGTATGCATGCATGCGTAAGTTCATGCTGTGAAATGTGTGACATCATTTTTACCCTTGTAACTTCGATTTTGCCAGGTCATGCCACTTCAATGTAGCCAGTAAAAATTTGTCAAAGACATGTATTGATGGTCCGCAGCTCGTGGTCGTGCGGTAGCGTTCTCGCTTCTCACGCCCGGGTTCCCGGGTTCGATTCCCGGCGGGGTCAGGGATTTTCTCTGCCTCGTGATGACTGGGTGTTGTGTGATGTCCTTAGGTTAGTTAGGTTTAAGTAGTTCTAAGTTCTAGGGGACTGATGACGTCAGATGTTAAGTCCCTTAGTGCTCAGAGTCATTTGAACATGTATTGATGTGTAGAATGCATTGTTCTTAGTTTGTCACTAGGACGGTTACATACACACATTAATACAGAACTGCGTTTATCCGCAGTGCATTTTTACCGCCGATTCGGCGAGAGGTACAATGCATGTTCGAGATAGTTATAACTGAAGAAAAAATAGGTACGAAGGGATAGACTCTTAACAGACCGAGATGACACCATTTTTTCCTCAGTACCCTCCATTTATGGATGTTACCAGTAGTACGCGATACCCGCGTCAGGCTGTCTGTGGTGGGAAGGGCAGGGCCAACGGGAGATTCGACGTCATTCGTATTGTGACTTTTCTCTTTATTTTAACCCAACACACTAAGTTACATTTATTAAACATATTTGGAAAAACTCCTCCAATGATACTGATACTAAGAATCAGAATAATTCACAATCATAAAAGTGTAACACACTTATTAATAGAAAACAGATTAAATACAATAATAGAAACTGTAGCAGTACAATAGAAGCGCTAAAAAAATTTTCTCGTCAGAAAATTTAAGATTTACCGTCCAAAATAGAAGTATACTCTGCAAATAGCACCACATAAGAAAATTACTATACCGCCTGGCAGTGGAGGTGATCAAGGCACGCTAGAAAAATAACCAGAAAACTGTTGATGTGAAATATTGCGTTCTGCATGGTACAAATAGTCATTGAGAACCTTCATGAAATTACCAGATCTCACATGTCGTAGTGTTCGGCCAGTGCACAAACCAACAGTGCATATAAGGAGCAAGATTAACAAACGTTCAGCTGTCTAATGTTTTCTTAAGTTTCGAATGCTTCTCTGATCCTGTATCTACTTTTATATTTACTAAACGCTTATTTCGAACTTGTATGGATACGTTATTACTCATTAGTTCGAATGGTTCAAATGGCTCTGAGTTCTATGGGACTTAACATCAGAGGTCATCAGTCCCCTAGAACTTAGAACTACTTAAACCCAACTAACCTAAGGACATCACACACATCCATGCCCGAGGCAGGATTCGAACCTGCCACCGTAGCGGTTGCGCGGTTCCAGACTGAAGCCCCTGGAACCGCTCGGCCGCATCGGCCGGCTACTCATTAGTAATTCATATTCTAATTGCAGTACGCTAATTATATGTAACATACCTTGAACGGGTGCGCAGGTCCCTGGAAATGGACCTAGTTGGCTCTAAAATCAGTATCGTGTAATTTGACATCAATAGATACAGATGAGTGGAATAACAGAAAGGAAAAGAGGGCAGTAGAAATACACGTGTTTCATATCTTTATCAGCTGACTTTCCTTCCGTCTTCTGTCGACATGGAAACTGCAAAATACACTAATCCAGCTTAGTTCCACTGATATTAGCTAAAGGAGGAGATGGCGGCCGTCCACTGCAGCAGCAGCTCTTGGGCGCCCTGAGCGAGGCACGTCATCGACAGTTCCTGTCTCTCTGTATCTGCTCCACGTCCGAACAACATCGCTTAGGTTCACTCCGAGATGCCTGGACACTTCCCTTGTTGAGAGCCACTCCTGGCACAAAGTAACAATGCTGTGGTGATCGAACCGCGGTATTGACCGTCTAGGCATGACTGAACTACAGACAACACGAGCCGTGTACCTCCTTCCTGGTCGAATGACGAACGGATCGGCTGTGGGACCCCCTCTGTCTAATAGGCGCTGCTCGTGCATAGTTGTTTACATCTTTGTGTGGGTCTAGTGACATCTCCGAACAGTCAAAGGGACTGTGCCTGTGATACAATATCCTCAGTCAACGTCTATCTTCAGGAGTTCTGGGAACCGGGGTGATGCAGAACATTTTTATGCGTATATTTATTTACGAACAATTGCAGTAATAGAAATACTAACAGTAGGCATTATGATAGGGTGCGTGAAGTTATTTATTACGCAAATTGGGCGCCAAACAATTAGCAGTCAAGTGCCAAATGCTTAGAACAATCTGCTTTACTGATTTCACTACTAGATTTATTTCATGTTGCTATCTGTGATTTTGAATATGAGATGGAGTCAGTGTTGTTGGAGCCGTTCCTGCCTGATGGTCTTGTATCAGTTATTACGTAAATACTTTTGCAAGTTGATTAACAACTATACAGTATTATTTGCTCAGCCCGTGAGCTAGCAACCGTTTTCCGTACCATTGCAATCCAAACAAAAAAAATATTTGACTTCGTTATCTGAAATTTCACGAACTACAAATACTTTGCAGTTCTTGTCGTTTGTCAAAATAATTTTGATTGTTGTTCTGTAGGAGTAGTTGCGCAATAACGATTCGGTTATATGTGATTCTACTTTTTTGGCATTTATTTTTTTTTCTTTGGAACCGATGCTCTTTCCCAGACAACAGAACATCAGGTGTTAGTTATCTCAATTATCCGAAAGTGTAGGTCGGTTATAATGTGCATATCGTCGCACGCACTAATGTACAGCATGAAAGGTGTTTTGTTCCAAAGCAGACACCTTTTGAACTTTGACAGTGTGATTAGGATAAAACGGGCATAGAAAGTCATTAGGCAAATCCGAGCAGTTGGGTGGTATTGACTGTTACTATTACCTTTTCAAGTGAACGAGTGATGAAACACGCAGTAGGCGTACATAGCAGCCATGCGTTTTTCATGACTGTTGATATAGGGAAAAAACAGGCATTATCACTTGTGAAACCCTTCTGACATCTGACGGGCGACTGTTGTTGGGGCAGCTGCAGCGAAGTCCAGGGTAGCCGCATGTGTCACCTAGCAGGAGGGCGCTTCGCTGAGCCAGTGATTCCGTCAGTTTGCATAGCACACGGGATGACTTCCCGCTATGTCATGGCGACATTCGTGTCAGTCTACATCTTAGAAGAGGGTTGTCCAGAGACACCTTCTACGAAGCATAGATAGGCTCATAGGTCAACATACGTACTCTGCAAACCATTGAGAATTCTATAGCAGACGGCACGCCGCATTGTACCGGTTATTAGGGTTTCTTCCCGTTACGTTCGCGTATGGAGTGCGAGGAGAATGACTGTTCAAATGCCTCAGTGCGTACTGTAACTTATCTAATCTTGTCCTTACGATCCACTATATTCCCAGAGCCATCATTTGAAGCCGATGCTGGGAACTTTGTTAGTGGACTTTCTCCGAATTGTTTAGATGTATCTTCAAGGGTCCGGCAGTTCAGTTTCTTTAGTACGTCTGTGACACTCCCCCACGTGTTAAACAAAACTTGTGACCATTCGCGCTGCCCTTCTCTGCGTACTGTCCGTAGCCCCTGTCAGTGCTACCTGGTGTGGGTCCCACACAACTGAGCAGCTTTGTAAGATGTGCCACACGAGTAATCTACTTCGTAGACAGACTGCGTTTCCCAAGTATTCTGCTAGTAAACCTAAGTCTACCACGTCGTTTTCCTCTTCGACTCAGCCTGTGTGATCATTCCATTTCACATCCCTAGAAATTGTTAGACGCAGGTATTTGTATGGCTTGACCGATCCTAACTGCGACTCGTTCATATTATAGTCTGAGAATACTGCATTTTTCGTTTTTCGATGTGCACGATTTTACATTTCTGCACATTTAAAGCAAGTTGCCAATATTTGCACCACTATGACAGTGTCTTGAAAGGACGATATAAGATGAACATCAACAAAAGGAAAACAAGGATAATGGAATGTAGTCGAATTAAGTCAGGTGATGCTGAGGGAATTAGATTAGGAAATGAGACACTTAAAGTAGTAAACGAGTTTCGCTATTTGGGGAGCAAAATAACTGATGATGGTCGAAGTAGAGAAGATATAAAATGTAGACTGGCAATGGGAAGGAAAGAGTTTCTGAAGAAGAGAAATTTGTTAACATCGAGTATAGATTTAAATGTCAGGAAGTCGTTTTTGAAAGTATTTGTATGGAGTGTAGCCATGTATGGAAGTGAAACATGGACGATAACTAGTTTGGACAAGAAGAGAATAGAAGCTTTCGAAATGTGGTGCTACAGAAGAATGCTGAAGATTAGATGGGTAGATCACATAACTAATGAGGAAGTACTGAATAGGATTGGGGAGAAGAGAAGTTTGTGGCACAACTTGACTAGAAGAAGGGATCGGTTGGTAGGACGTGTTCTGAGGCATCAAGGGATCACCAATGTAGTATTGGAGGGCAGCGTGGACTGTAAAAATCGTAGAGGGAGGCCAAGAGATGAATACACTAAGCAGATTCAGAAGGATGTAGGTTGCAGTAGGTACTGGGAGATGAAGAAGCTTGCACAGGATAGAGTAGCATGGAGAGCTGCATCAAACCAGTCTCAGGACTGAAGACCACAACAACAACAACATGAAATCTTATCAGGATCTGGTAGAATATTTATGCAGCTTGCTTCAGACACTACATTTTAAATAACTGCATCATTTGCGAAATGTTTGAAGTTTTAATGTTGCGGCGAAGTCGTCGGCTGCGATATGAATAACAAGAGTCGCAGAACACTTACCTGGGGCAACACCCCAAAGTTACTCCTACATCCGTCGATGAGTCTCCATCTAAGGTAACCTGCTGCCTCTTTCCTGCGAAAAAATCCTCACCCCAGTCAAAAATTTCCCTTGATATTGCATACGATCGTACTTTTGATAATAAGCGTGGATGTGGTAATGAGACGAATGCTCTTCGGAAATCGGGAAATACTGTTGCCAGTTCTTTCCACTGTGTAGGGGGGCGACACGCACGGGCTTCACCGAGCACTGTGACCGCTGCAGGAGGCAAGAGCAAAGCAATCCACTGCGTACCACTGCCGGTCGCTTGTAGATCTCGTGGTTTTTCTCTCCGAAAGACATCGTAACATTTTCCATCACTGTATTTGAGTGTTGCAGAATGTGTCCAGAAATGTAGATGTAAAGTGATCTATTGCTTGATATCAGTATTAGATCGTTCGTTTTTTGCTTCTATTCATTATTGATGACGAATTAAGTCTGTACGAAGAGACTGAAATCCGAGCACTTATACATGAATGCTGTATAGTATGCAGGCGATAATGAAATGGTATCTGCATTTCGTGGAACTGTTCTTTATTTTTTGTGTTCATGGAACTAACAACATGTTTGAAGGTGTAATTGACGATTCACCCCTCTGTTCTTGCACTTTTCAACCTAAATTATGGGAAGTTTCAAGGATCCACCTAGAAAAATTTGCAAGAGCGATGTTGTTGTTGTTGTGGTCTTCAGTCCTGAGACTGGTTTGATGCAGCTCTCCATGCTACCCTATCCTGTGCAAGTTTCTTCATCTCCCAGTACCTACTGCAACCTACATCCTTCTGAATCTGCTTAGTATATTCATCTCTTGGTCTCCATCTACGATTTTTACCCTCCACGGTGCCCTCCAATGCTAAATTTGTGATCCCTTGATGCCTCAAAACATGTCCTACCAACCGCTCCCATCTTTTTGTCAAGTTGTGCCACAAGCTCCTCTTCTCCCCAATTCTATTCAATACCTCCTCATTCGTTATGTGATCTACCCATCTAATCTTCAGCATTCTTCCGTAGCACCACATTTCGAAAGCTTCTATTCTCTTCTTGTCCAAACTATTTATCGTCCATGTTTCACTTCCATACATGGCTACACCCCATACAAATACTTTCAGAAACGACTTCCTGATACTTAAATCTATACTCGATGTTAACAAATTTCTCTTCTTCAGAAACGCTTTCCTTGCCATTGCCAGTCTACATTTTATATGCTCTCTACTTCGAACATCATCAGCTATTTTACTCCCTAAATAGCAAAACTCCTTTACTACTTTAAGTGTCTCATTTCCTAACCTAATTCCCTCAGCATCACCCTATTTAATTTGACGACATTCCATTATCCTCGTTTTGCTTTTGTTGATGTTCATCTTATATCCTCCTTTCAAGACACTGTCCATTCCGTTCAACTACTCTTCCAAGTCCTTTGCTGTCTCTGACAGAATTGCAATGTCATCGGCGAACCTTGAAGTTTTTAATTCTTCTCCATGAATTTTAATACCTACTCCGAATTTTCCTTTGGTTTCCTTTACTGCTTGCTCAATATACAGATTGAATAACATCGGGGAGAGGCTACAACCCTGTCTCACTCCCTTCCCAACCACTGCTTCCCTTTCAAGCCCCTCGATTCTTATAACTGCCATCTGGTTTCTGTACAAATTGTAAATAGCCTTTCACTCCCTGTATTTTACCCCTGCCACCTTTAGAATTTGAAAGAGAGTATTCCAGTCAACATTGTCAAAAGCTTTCTCTAAGTCTACAAATGCTAGAAACGTAGGTTTGCCTTTCCTTAATCTTTCTTCTAAGATAAGTCGTAAGGTTAGTATTGCCTCACGTGTTCCAACATTTCTACGGAATCCAAACTGATCTTCCCCGAGGTCGGCTTCTACAAGTTTTTCCATTCGTTTGTAAAGAATTCGCGTTAGTATTTTGCAGCTGTGACTTATTAAACTGATAGTTCGGTAATTTTCGCATCGGTCAACACCTGCTTTCCTTGGGATTGGAATTATTATATTCTTCTTGAAGTCTGAGGGTATTTCGCTTGTCTCATATATCTTGCTCACCAGATAGTAGAGTTTTGTCATGACTGTCTCTCCCAAGGCTGTCAGTAGTTCTAATGGAATGTTGTCTACTCTCGGGGCCTTGTTTCGACTCAGGTCTTTCACTGCTCTGTCAAACTTTTCACGCAGTATCTTATCTCCCATTTCGTCATCACCTACATCCTCTTCTGTTTCCATAATATTGTCCTCAAGTACATCGCCCTTGTATAAACCCTCTATATACTCCTTCCACCTCTCTGCCTTCCCTTCTTTGCTTAGAACTGGGTTGCCATCTGACCTCTTGATATTCATACAAGTGGTTCTCTTCTCTCCAAAGGTCTCTTTAATTTTCCTGTAGGCAGTATCTATCTTACCACTAGTGAGCCAAGCCTCTACATCCTTACATTTGTCCTCTAGCGATCCCTGCTTAGCCATTTTGCACTTCCTGTCGATCTCATTTTTGAGACGTTTGTATTCCTTTTTGCCTGCTTCATTTACTGCATTTTTATATTTTCTCCTTTCATCAATTAAATTCAATATTTCTTCTGTTACCCAAGGATTTCTATTAGCCCTCGTCTTTTTACCTACTTGATCGTCTGCTGCCTTCACTACTTCATCCCTCAGAGGTACCCATTCTTCTTCTACTGTATTTATTTCCCCCATTCCTGTCACTTGTTCCCTTATGCTCTCCCTGAAACTCTCTACAACCTCTGGTTTAGTCAGTTTATCCAGGTCCCATCTCCGTAAATTAGCACCTTTTTGTAGTTTCTTCAGTTTCAATCTACAGTTCATAACCAATAGATTGTGGTCAGAGTCCACATCTGACCCTGGAAATGTCTTACAATTTAAGACCTGGTTCCTAAATCTCTGTCTTACCGTTATATAATCTATCTGATACCTTTTAGTATCTCCAGGATTCTTCCAGGTATACAACCTTCTTTTATGATTCTTGAACCAAGTGTTAGCTATGATTAGGTTATGCTCTGTGCAAAATTCTACAAGGCGGCTCCCTCTTTCATTTCTTCCCCCCAATCCATATTCACCTTCTACGTTTCCTTCTCTCCCTTTTCCTACTGACGAATTCCAGTCACCCATGACTATTAAATTTTCGTCTCCCTTCACTACCTGAATAATTCATTTTATCTCATCATACATTTCATCTACACTCCTGGAAATTGAAATAAGAACACCGTGAATTCATTGTCCCAGGAAGGGGAAACTTTATTGACACATTCCTGGGGTCAGATACATCACATGATCACACTGACAGAACGACAGGCACATAGACACAGGCAACAGAACATGCACAATGTCGGCACTAGTACAGTGTATATCCACCTTTCGCAGCAATGCAGGCTGCTATTCTCCCATGGAGACGATCGTAGAGATGCTGGATGTAGTCCTGTGGAACGGCTTGCCATGCCATTTCCACCTGGCGCCTCAGTTGGACCAGCGTTCGTGCTGGACGTGCAGACCGCGTGAGACGACGCTTCATCCAGTCCCAAACATGCTCAATGGGGGACAGATCCGGAGATCTTGCTGGCCAGGGTAGTTGACTTACACCTTCTACATCACGTTGGGTGGCATGGGATACATGCGGACGTGCATTGTCCTGTTGGAACAGCAAGTTCCCTTGCCGGTCTAGGAATGGTAGAACGATGGGTTCGATGACGGTTTGGATGTACCGTGCACTATTCAGTGTCCCCTCGACGATCACCAGTGATGTACAGCCAGTGTAGGAGATCGCTCCCCACACCATGATGCCGGGTGTTGGCCCTGTGCGCCTCGGTCGTATGCAGTCCTGATTGTGGCGCTCACCTGCACGGCGCCAAACACGCATACGACCATCATTGGCACCAAGGCAGAAGCGACTCTCATCGCTGAAGACGACACGTCTCCATTCGTCCCTCCATTCACGCCTGCCGCGACACCACTGGAGGCGGGCTGCACGATGTTGGGGCGTGAGCGGAAGACGGCCTAACGGTGTGCTGGACCGTAGCCCAGCTTCATGGAGACGGTTGCGAATGGTCCTCGCCGATACCCCAGGAGCAACAGTGTCCCTAATTTTCTGGGAAGTGGCGGTGCGGTCCCCTACGGCACTGCGTAGGATCCTACGGTCTTGGCGTGCATCCGTGCGTCGCTGCGGTCCGGTCCCAGGTCGACGGGCACGTGCACCTTCCGCCGACCACTGGCGACAACATCGATGTACTGTGGAGACCTCACGCCCCACGTGTTGAGCAATTCGGCGGTACGTCCACCCGGCCTCCCGCATGCCCACTATACGCCCTCGCTCAAAGTCCGTCAACTGCACATACGGTTCACGTCCACGCTGTCGCGGCATGCTACCAGTGTTAAAGACTGCGATGGAGCTCCGTATGCCACGGCAAACTGGCTGACACTGACGGAGGCGGTGCACAAATGCTGCGCAGCTAGCGCCATTCGACGGCCAACACCGCGGTTCCTGGTGTGTCCGCTGTGCCGTGCGTGTGATCATTGCTTGTACAGCCCTCTCGCAGTGTCCGGAGCAAGTATGGTGGGTCTGACACACCGGTGTCCATGTGTTCTTTTTTCCATTTCCAGGAGTGTATTTCTTCATCATCTGCAGAGCTAGTTGGCATATGAACTTGTACTACTGTAGTAGGTGTGGGCTTCGTATCTATCTTGGCCACAATAATGCGTTCACTATGCTGTTTATAGTAGCTTACCCGCACTCCTATTTTTTTATTCATTATTAAACCTACTCCTGCATTACCCCTATTTGAGTTTGTATTTATAACCCTGTATTCACCTGACCAAAAGTCTTGTTCCTCCTACCACCGAACTTCACTAATTCCCACTATATCTAACTTTAACCTATCCATTTCCCTTTTTAAATTTTCTAACCTACCTGCCCGATTAAGGGATCTGACATTCCACGCTCCGATCCGTAGAACGCCAGTTTTCTTTCTCCTGATAACGACGTCCTTTCGAGTAGTCCCCACCCGGAGATCCGAACGGGGGACTATTTTACCTCCGGAATATTTTACCCAAGAGGATGGCATCATCATTTAATCATACAGTAAAGCTGCATGCCCTCGGGTAAAATTACGGCTGTAGTTTCCCATTGCTTTCAGCCGTTCGCAGTACCAGCACAGCAAGGCCGTTTTGGTTAATGTTACAAGGCCAGATCAGTCAATCATCCAGACTGTTGCCCCTGCAAGTACTGAAAAGGCTGCTGCCCCTCTTCAGGAACCACACGTTTGTCTGGCCTCTCAACAGATACCCCTCCGTTGTGGTTGCACATATGGTACGGCCATCTGTATCGCTGAGGCACGCAAGCCTCCCCACCAACGGTAAGGTCCATGGTTCAAGAGCGATATCCTACACAAGAGCGTCTCTATTTTTGTTGAACATACTGCTATTAAGCCTCTCGTTTGTCTTACATACATCAGACTGAGAATAAGTAACGACAATAGTACATAAATTACATTTAATTCGAGCTACGTAAGATAAAGTTACAACACCTGTTAAAAACCCTCAGGTTTACACCTTTACAACAACGATAGTCGAGATACGTCAAGCATGACTATTGTAGACGGCCCGGGGTTAGAAATACGCTATAAGGGGAAAAAAAGGACACACCACAAAAGAAGGACATAGAAGCAATTCAGAGGTGGGCTGCTAGATTTGTTACTGGTAGGTTTGATCATCACGCGAATGTTACGGAAATGCTTCAGGAACTCGGGTGGGAGTCTCTAGAGGAAAGGAGGCGTTCTTTTCGTGAATCGCTACTGAGGAAATTTAGAGAACCAGCATTTGAGGCTGACTGCAGTACAATTTTACTGCCGCCAACTTACATTTCGCGGAAAGAGCACGAAGATAAGAGAGATAAGGGGATCGTACATAGCCATATAGGCAGTCATTTTTCCCTCGTTCTGTTTGGGAGTGGAACAGGCAGAGAAGATGCTAGTTGTGGTACGAGGTGCCCTCCGCCACGCACCGTATGGTGGATTGCGGAGTATGTATGTAGATGTAGAATTGTCCGAATGGAACGGAAATCGATAGATGAAACTTACGTACATGCACATTACAATTTTTAAAAAAATTGGCTCACTTATTCGAGAGAAAAAACGCGTTATTGACTTGCTCAATTTTCGAAGCTCTTTCTCTTGAATAAATCATGTAATTGTTCTGAAATAGTAGTCATTTGTTTGTCCGTAGATGTACGTCACATCAATCATTTTCCGTTCCATTTGGGTAATTCCTTCGTGGTGCGTCTTTTTCTTCTGATTTTGAGTGTATCTTAATACTGCGTCTCTTACACAACAGCTGAATGTTACGCAACACAGGTACAAGGATACAAACGTTCTGTAGTGATGAACGTAGATCGCAGGTCGTGTTTTTCCTTCGGCGCTTCTCTTCTACATCTACATCTATACTCCGCGAGCCACCTTACGGTGTGTGGCGGAGGGTACTTATTGTACCACTATCTGATCCCCCCTTCCCTGTTCCATTCACGAATTGTGCGTGGGAAGAACGATTGCTTGTAAGTCTCCGTATTTGCTCTAATTTCTCGGATCTTTTCGTTGTGATCATTACGCGAGATATATGTGGGCGGTAGTAATATGTTGCCCATCTCTTCCCGGAATGTGCTCTCTCGTAATTTCGATAATAAACCTCTCCGTATTGCGTAACGCCTTTCTTGAAGTGTCCGCCACTGGAGCTTGTTCAGCATCTCCGTAACGCTCTCGCGCTGACTAAATGTCCCCATGACGAATCGCGCTGCTTTTCGCTGGATCATGTCTATCTCTTCTATTAATCCAACCTGGTAAGGGTCCCATACTGATGAGCAATACTCAAGAATCGGACGAACAAGCGTTTTGTAAGCTACTTCTTTCGTCGATGAGTCACATTTTCTTAGAATTCTTCCTATGAATCTCAACCTGGCGCCTGCTTTTCCCACTATTTGTTTTATGTGATCATTCCACTTCAGATCGCTCCGGATAGTAACTCCTAAGTATTTTACGGTCGTTACCGCTTCCAATGATTTACCACCTATGGCATAATCGTACTGGAATGGATTTCTGCCCCTATGTATGCGCATTATATTACATTTATCTACGTTTAGGGAAAGCTGCCAGCTGTCGCACCATGCATTAATCCTCTGCAGGTCCTCCTGGAGTACGTACGAGTCTTCTGATGTTGCTACTTTCTTGTAGACAACCGTGTCATCTGCAAATAGCCTCACGGAGCTACCGATGTTGTCAACTAAGTCATTTATGTATATTGTAAACAATAAAGGTCCTATCACGCTTCCCTGCGGTACTCCCGAAATTACCTCTACATCTGCAGATTTTGAACCGTTAAGAATGACATGTTGTGTTCTTTCTTCTAGGAAATCCTGAATCCAATCACAAACCTGGTCCGATATTCCGTAAGCTCGTATTTTTTTCACTAAACGTAAGTGCGGAACCGTATCAAATGCCTTCCTGAAGTCCAGGAATACGGCATCAATCTGCTCGCCAGTGTCTACGGCACTGTGAATTTCTTGGGCAAATAGGGCGAGCTGAGTTTCACACGATCTCTGCTTGCGGAATCCATGTTGCTTATGATGAAGGAGATTTGTATTATCTAAGAACGTCATAATACGAGAACACAAAACATGTTCCATTATTCTACAACAGATTGACGTAAGCGAAATAGGCCTATAATTATTGGCATCTGATTTATGACCCTTCTTGAAAATGGGAACGACCTGCGCTTTCTTCCAGTCGCTAGGTACTTTACGTTCTTCCAGCGATCTACGATAAATTGCTGATAGAAAGGGGGCAAGTTCTTTAGCATAATCACTGTAGAATCTTAAGGGTATCTCGTCTGGTCCGGATGCTTTTCCGCTACTAAGTGATAGCAGTTGTTTTTCAATTCCGATATCGTTTATTTCAATATTTTCCATTTTGGCGTCCGTGCGACGGCTGAAGTCAGGGACCGTGTTACGATTTTCCGCAGTGAAACAGTTTCGGAACACTGAATTCAGTATTTCAGCCTTTCTTCGGTCGTCCTCTGTTTCGGTGCCATCGTGGTCAACGAGTGACTGAATAGGGGATTTAGATCCGCTTACCGATTTTACATATGACCAAAACTTTTTAGGGTTCTTGTTTAGATTGTTTGCCAATGTTTTATGTTCGAATTCGTTGAATGCTTCTCTCATTGCTCTCTTTACGCTCTTTTTCGCTTCGTTCAGCTTTTCCTTATCAGCTATGATTCGACTACTCTTAAACCTATGATGAAGCTTTCTTTGTTTCCGTAGTACCTTTCGTACATGATTGTTATACCACGGTGGATCTTTCCCCTCGCTTTGGACCTTAGTCGGTACGAACTTATCTAAGGCGTACTGGACGATGTTTCTGAATTTTTTCCATTTTTGTTCCACATCCTCTTCCTCAGAAATGAACGTTTGATGGTGGTCACTCAGATATTCTGCGATTTGTGCCCTATCACTCTTGTTAAGCAAATATATTTTCCTTCCTTTCTTGGCATTTCTTATTACACTTGTAGTCATTGATGCAACCACTGACTTATGATCACTGATACCCTCTTCTACATTCACGGAGTCGAAAAGTTCCGGTCTATTTGTTGCTATGAGGTCTAAAACGTTAGCTTCACGAGTTGGTTCTCTAACTATCTGCTCGAAGTAATTCTCGGACAAAGCAGTCAGGATAATGTCACAAGAGTCTCTGTCCCTGGCTCCAGTTCTGATTGTGTGACTATCCCATTCTATACCTGGTAGATTGAAGTCTCCCCCTATTACAATAGTATGATCACGAAACTTCTTCACGACGTTCTGCAGGTTCTCTCTGAGGCGCTCAACTACTACGGTTGCTGATGCAGGTGGTCTATAGAAGCATCCGACTATCATATCTGACCCACCTTTGATACTTAACTTAACCCAGATTATTTCACATTCGCATTCGCTAATAACTTCACTGGATATTATTGAATTCTTTACTGCTATAAATACTCCTCCACCATTGGCGTTTATCCTATCCTTGCGGTATATATTCCATTCTGTGTCTAGGATTTCGTTACTGTTCACTTCCGGTTTTAACCAACTTTCCGTTCCTAATACTATATGCGCACTATTTCCTTCAATAAGAGATACTAATTCAGGAACCTTGCCCTGGATACTCCTGCAGTTTACCAATATTACGTTGACTTTTCCTGTTTTTGGTCTCTGGGGACGGACATTCTTTATCAACGATGATAATGTCCTCTCTGGTAAGCCGTCAGGTATTTTATCGTTTCGCCCAAGGGGGGGTCCCTCTAACCTAAAAAACCCCCGTGTGCACGCCACACGTACTCTGCTACCCTAGTAGCTGCTTCCGGTGTGTAGTGCACGCCTGACCTGTCTAGGGGGGCCCTACAGTTCTCCACCCAATAACGGAGGTCGATGAATTTGCAACCATTATAGTCGCAGAGTCGTCTGAGCCTCTGGTTTAGACCCTCCACACGGCTCCAAACCAGAGGACCGCGATCGACTCTGGGCACTATGCTGCAGATATTAAGCTCAGCTTGCACTCCGCGTGCGATGCTGGTTGTCTTCACCAAATCAGCCAGCCGCCGGAAGGAACCAAGGATGGCCTCAGAACCCAAGCGGCAGGCATCATTCGTTCCGACATGTGCTACTATCTGCAGCCGGTCACACCCAGTGCGTTCAATAGCTGCCGGAAGGGCCTCCTCCACATTACGGACGAGACCCCCGGCAAACACACCGAGTGCACACTGGCATTCTTCCCCGACCTACCCGCTATTTTCCTGAGGGGCTCCATAACCCGCCTAACGTTGGAGCTCCCTGTAACTAATAGGCCCGCCCTCTGTGACTGTCGGGACCTTGCCGGAGAATCGGCCACTGGCCCAACAGGCGAGGCATCCTGTGGTGGCTCGGAAACGATGTCATCACCACTAGGAAGCACCCCGTACCTGTTGGAAAGGGGTAAGGCAGCTGCCACGCGGCCAGATCCCATCTTCGCCTTTCGGCCAGGCACGCGCGAGCCCACCACTGTCCGCCATTCACCCTGGAGTGATGGCTGACCGGTAAGATGCTCACTGCCGGAAGACGCAGCGACATCAGGGGTTCCATGTGATTCCAAGGCCACCGAAGTAGGCATAGGTCTCACCACAGTTGCCCCAACGCCACTACGAGCCGACGCCTGCGCCTCGAGCTCGATGAGCCTAACAGACAAAGCCTCCACCTGCCCCCGAAGAGTGGCCAATTCTCCTTGCGTCCGCTCACAACAACCACAGTCCCTACACATGACTATGTTTACCCTACTCTATATGGTGACAAATTCCCAAGATAATCTTCTAATGAGCTACTCTGATAATCAAGAAACACTCACTGAAATACGAGACGCGAAAACTACGCTAGGTTTTCCCAGAAAAACTATTTAAAAGCTAAGCGCAGCAAATAAGTACAAAAATGCTTTATACAAACAGTACTCGCTGCTGCTGGTGCTCTCGCTCTGGCTGTCACAAGACAACTGCTGATTCAAGTGACTAGTGGCTAACGGCCGCGAAACAAACAAAAGACGGTTTTAGGGCGCTTTCTGTTCTAAACGATCAAGAAAACACTAAGAAATCTAACACGAAAACTACGTAAAGTTTTATGAAGAACTGTTAGTTACTATGCAGAGCAGATAAACACAAATAGAATCCCTTCCTTAGTGGAAGGTCGTAAACAAAATGCAAAATAAACGCTTTATACAAACAGTACTCGCTGCTGCTGGTGCTCTCGCTCTGGCTGTCACAAGACAACTTCTCGCTGCTGCGACCATCAGCTATACATTAATCTTGTAATCACTTAGTAAATTAGCTGCAGGTTTACTGTACAAGTAAAACACATTCCTGTGGGTTGCAATGTTCATAAATTGTTTTAGTTACACAATACACTACTTCAGTGACAGTGGTCTGTTTCCAATACACTGAAACCTGTCGTACAGCTGTTCCATCAGCTGTTCGATTACTAGTACATTAACGACTTGAAAGTCGCCGTTCAGTTGATTAGTTCTGGTTTTGATGATCGACACAGTTCGATGTAATTAACATTAGTTCCTGATAACGATGCTACCAATTACTTCCACGTGTGCCTAACTGAACCGCGATGCTACTGGCTGTTGGCCTCGGGAATTTTAGCTGTACACACTTTATATATATCTCTGTTAGAATTTTTATTGAATTCTGATGAAGTGCACGTTTGTTGATTCCGCGACCGCCGCGACACGGCTGATTGTTACCTCGACGACACGAAACACAAACATGGTAAGTGCACTTTCCGTAGTGGTTCACAAATACATTTGGTGATGAAAACTGATGTAGAAAGTGCAACTCGTATGATGTGGATTTTAACCTTTTTGGCAACGCAGCCGCTGGCGTTTTTGTAGGCCACCCGTCCGGCATTACTCATGACGCCCACTACGAAAGCTCACGCACGACTCTACTAGCAATTACCCTCGCGCTGTCGACAGTCAGCTATCGATACTGAGGCTGGCGGAGGTATTGCTGTACGCTTACTTCTTCATTCTGGTACGTGTCTCCAAATGTTATCATTGCTTCGGGCAATAAAATACCTCTGTTGGATCTAGCACTCATAAGATATTACCAGAGAAATCAGTTGGGGGAATAAATCAGCAGAACGTGTTGGCCATGCAACTGTGCTACCCAATCTTCCCAAAATTGCACAGCTATCTGTGCTGCTGCACGAACATTGAGATGTCCTAGGACTCCGTCAGTCTGGAACCAGAGGTTACTGTGTGCATTTGAAGATGCATTATCAAACCTCTCTAGTATGATACGCTCAAAATCCGAACGTTCTCACGTTAAGCCATCCACCTCCAATGCTCACTACGAATAACCCGTTTCTCGAAGGCGCTGGTGAAATTCAGCAAAGGTTTTGTGCTGTGCAGTGGATAACGCCTGTTAGCGTGGCTTCTGTTTGGCTTCGCTTTACTGTAACGCAAGTCGTGTCCCGGAACTTGACCAATACTTAGTCGATACCAGATCGAGAACCTCACATAAAAACAACGAAAACCACACTGACGAAAAAAAAACACAACACCAAGGAGGAGTTGTGCGACATAAAAGGAAGTTGGGAGGCGTATTTCTGCATCAATTCGTGTCCAAACTTCACGCCAGTCGCATAAGACTAACGTTAGTAGTACCACACTATGAGGTCTCAATACACGTGTGTGTGTGTGTGTGTGTGTGTGTGTGTGTGTGTGTGTGTGTCCATTTTCGAACTATGTATGGGTACTGGTCTTTGCTTTGTGTATACATGCAGCATAAGGGGTCCGTATTTACGGCAAGTAACTATTTTTTCTTCCGTTCACTACGATGTGCATAATATTTTTAAATGTGTTACGGCCTGATAACTGCTGATATTGATGTTGTGCTGTCTGCGTTGAGTCGATCTCCTCTCGTACGCACCGTTTCTAGAAACTGAGCTAGTCGTTTAGCTTATGTCTGCGCGTTAGGTAATTCTTTAGTTTTAGCTGCAAGTTTTTTTGGGTAATGTGTCGTTACAAAAACTGGCAGCTACGAACGGAATTTTCGGAGCAACTTACACTCCTGGAAATTGAAATAAGAACACCGTGAATTCATTGTCCCAGGAAGGGGAAACTTTATTGACACATTCCTGGGGTCAGATACATCACATGATCACACTGACAGAACCACAGGCACATAGACACAGGCAACAGAGCATGCACAATGTCGGCACTTGTACAGTGTATATCCACCTTTCGCAGCAATGCAGGCTGCTATTCTCCCATGGAGACGATCGTAGAGATGCTGGATGTAGTCCTGTGGAACGGCTTGCCATGCCATTTCCACCTGGCGCCTCAGTTGGACCAGCGTTCGTGCTGGACGTGCAGACCGCGTGAGACGACGCTTCATCCAGTCCCAAACATGCTCAATGGGGGACAGATCCGGAGATCTTGCTGGCCAGGGTAGTTGACTTACACCTTCTAGAACACGTTGGGTGGCACGGGATACATGCGGACGTGCATTGTCCTGTTGGAACAGCAAGTTCCCTTGCCGGTCTAGGAATGGTAGAACGATGGGTTCGATGACGGTTTGGATGTACCGTGCACTATTCAGTGTTCCCTCGACGATCACCCGTGGTGTAAGGCCAGTGTAGGAGATCGCTCCCCACACCATGATGCCGGGTGTTGGCCCTGTGTGCCTCGGTCGTATGCAGTCCTGATTGTGGCGCTCACCTGCACGGCGCCAAACACGCATACGACCATCATTGGCACCAAGGCAGAAGCGACTCTCATCGCTGAAGACGACACGTCTCCATTCGTCCCTCCATTCACGCCTGTCGCGACACCACTGGAGGCGGGCTGCACGATGTTGGGGCGTGAGCGGAAGACGGCCTAACGGTGTGCGGGACCGTAGCCCAGCTTCATGGAGACGGTTGCGAATGGTCCTCGCCGATACCCCAGGAGCAACAGTGTCCCTAATTTGCTGGGAAGTGGCGGTGCGGTCCCCTACGGCACTGCGTAGGATCCTACGGTCTTGGCGTGCATCCGTGCGTCGCTGCGGTCCGATCCCAGGTCGACGGGCACGTGCACCTTCCGCCGACCACTGGCGACAACATCGATGTACTGTGGAGACCTCACGCCCCACGTGTTGAGCAATTCGGCGGTACGTCCACCCGGCCTCCCGCATGCCCACTATACGCCCTCGCTCAAAGTCCGTCAACTGCACATACGGTTCACGTCCACGCTGTCGCGGCATGCTACCAGTGTTAAAGACTGCGATGGAGCTCCGTATGCCACGGCAAACTGGCTGACACTGACGGCGGCGGTGCACAAATGCTGCGCAGCTAGCGCCATTCGACGGCCAACACCGCGGTTCCTGGTGTGTCCGCTGTGCCGTGCGTGTGATCAATGCTTGTACAGCCCTCTCGCAGTGTCCGGAGCAAGTATGGTGGGTCTGACACACCGGTGTCAATGTGTTCTTTTTTCCATTTCCAGGAGTGTATTTTGCTATATTAATATTTACAAAATCAATGAAAGCCAGGCTTGCATCATTATGAGAATAAAAGTGAAAACTGTAATCAGTCTGAAGGCTGGTTTGAAAGCAGCAGTGCTTCGCTCGGCATGAAGCTACCGAAGGTGCAATGGCCATGCCTTCCTCTGGGGTTTCAACTAATTTAACTGCCAGTTATAGGAGGACCTACAGCTTAACACAACCCTCCAATCGCGGTGCAGTCTATCGTCTGTACCATGTACAAATCACTGACTGATCTCTGTACCCTTTTACTTACGCTCGTTGTTGTTGTCTTCAGCTCGTAGCCACCTGGAAAGACGCGAAATGTCTTATCAGAGGTCGTTTATCATGATACAGTCTATTATAGCTCGCATTCATTTGTATGTTCTTAAGTTAGGGAAATGTTTCGCAGTAGAGGAGAAAGAAATTCTTCATTTTCTCACCAGGAAAATACAGATCTGGATGTTGCCTGTGTGCTGTGAACGGTAGAGAAAGATTATAAAATTAGTCATTCTTCTTGTTGTACTCAGATTGATCAGTGAGTCTTGGACCAGAGTGTTAACAGACAGAAAGTTCTGGATGATACTTTACAATCTACACTGTTTGACACTTGCTAAGGAGCAACTGCCAGTTGCTACGGAACACCAAACAAACGATACTGAAAGAAATTTAGGAGGCTGGATGTGTTAACTGAGTGAAACCTGGGCACGAACTCTCTGCATGCGTTCGATAGTTCATGCTGACGAAGGTTGTTGTGTATCCGATTAGTTCGACATTCCGCATGGTACGGCAACGTGTCTGCAAGATGACATTTGAGTGCTTACAACCGTGGACGAACAGTTGGACGGCTCGAAGCGGGTCAAAGCGTCACTACTATGGGCAAAGTAATGGGGGTGTGCAAGAGTGTCACGTCGCGATTAAGAGAGGCCGCTGAAGGTTGAAGTGCTATGTGAAAGCATGCCGGAGATCGTAGGACGGACCACCACGCCGCAAGAGGGTATGGTCTATACGTAGCCCTGGTGGCGAAAAGGAACAGGCACATCAGCCCTTGGCATCTCGCTGCAGGTCTCGCAACGCTACCTGTTCACGCGAGTCTGACAGAACCATTTCGCGGCGCAAATCAGGCTGGCTCGTGTAGTCGGAAACCTGTTAAAGGCATCCCACTTCAACCACACCATCGTCTAGAAAACGTTCGTTGGTGAAGGGTGCATGTCCGTTGGGGTCAGCAACGGTGGTCCATAGTGATGTTTTTCACAAATTCCTCTTCGCTCTGGCAGGTTTATTCTGGCCACCTGTTAGTGTGCAGGGAGAGGAGAACACATTACACATCACAGAATGTTCCTGAACGTCATCGGTGTGGCCCAGGCGTTATGGTGTGGACAGGTCTCGTGCACAGTGGCCGAACACCATTGTATATCGCTGTGCGAGTTGCCGTTACAGCACAGCGGTACTGCAGGGAGATTACTCTGGATCGAGCATGTGCTTCTGTTTAGGGTTGCGGTAGGTCCTGGCTTTCTGTTTACCGACGACAATGCCCGCCCACACAGGACCGCTGAGATGTCGGACACACTGGAAAGTTAAGATATTAAACATATCGAATGCCCTGCGTACTTACCGGACCTGAACCTTGTAGAACATGCCTGGCATACTCTTGGCAGAAGTGTTTGTCAACGAACACCCCTCCCCACCCCACCCCCCTCCCCGAACAGTGCAGGAACTGAAAATGGCCTAGCGTGAGGAGTGGGACAACATCCTCCAAGGACTCCTCAACAGCCAGCATCAGTAACCGGTGCAAAAAGTGCGTTAGTGCCCAAGGAGGGAATATTCCTTACTGAGACTCCGATATCGACCTTTATGTTCGAATTCTGCCCTGCTTCAACACGAAAGTTATTTATGTCACTTGTCCTGCTTTGCCACGTGGTAAAATCTGTACCATTTAACACTCCACCTCTGTTAGGTATATACTGTGTTTCATGTCATCCGTCATTGCCTCTGATTATTCCTGTCCAACAGTGTCTCTTTTCCTCAGCAATTGTCAAGCAGTGTTTTACTATTTTCACTTACAGAAATTGACTAAAGCATTTCTGTTTCAGGTACGCTACTGTGGTCGGTGTTAAAGCGAGGACAGGAGTGGCTCCCTGTAAGCCGTAAGTGGAACATGTCCTTCCAAGTTTCCTGGTAATTAGGAAACATTGAAGTTGGTCTGTACGCGTAACGCTGACCCGCCCGAGTACACCATTGGAACAGATTTCAAGATGAAATCTGGCAGTACGCCTCTCCTACATTTGGATCACACGTTTTACTAGTCAGGAAGCTCCATTAGAGTTTACTGTTAGCTGGAGATTCCTTCTGCACATTTTGAGAAAATGAGCTGCTATTTTCAAGCTGTTTGTGGTGTAATTAATCTTGAATATTTTAATAAGGAAGACTGATGAGGACAAAGTACGTACATTCAACTCAAATGATATACGGGGACATTCAGTAAGTAATGCAATACATAATTTTGTCTGAAAGGAGGTTAGTTTTATTCAGGAGTCCAATACACGATATTGTTCACCAATTTTTGGCTACTATAGCCTACGTTTCGACATAATCTCCGTTCAGTGCGACGGCCTTACGCCAGCTCACTGGGAGGGCCTGTATGGGAGCATTGCAGTGTTCAGGAAGGCTGCATACTCCGTTCGCTAGGCAAACGTTCAGACAAGTCGTGTTAATGAGTTTTATTGCAGTAAGAAATGATTCAATACTTCGGCAGTTACACAGATGTGTCGCAAGCAAAGGGCGACATACAAAATAATCAGTCTTCTTCAGTACAGACCATCGTAAGTCTGTGCTACACAGAGACGTTGACGCTGCTATCGAACTTTGTAGCTGCTATTGAACTGGGTACTTATGACGTTGCTATAGAACTGCGTCGCCTCCAGTCGGTCGCGGCGCTTATGTCCTCGCTGCTGTCGCGTTGTTGTCCTGGAAGGAGGTCCGGTCAGCGTGCGATGGGCTGATCTCTTCTCACAGCCTTCTCCTCCCTGTCGTTCCCGACTGTCGTGGCGATGCTTGAGTAAACGCTGTAACAAGCATGGTGCCCCTCTTCTAGTCGACGTCGGAGCCAACGTCTTCATGTATCAGTAACCTCCCCGTTAACCACGTATTGCTTCCCGTCGAGTCCATCCTGCATCTTTATGGTCTTCTGTAAGGTGGCGCGGAACGCAGCGGGCGCACACCTTTGAGTACCCCAGTGTCAGCACTACCAACAGAGACGTCCAGTTGTACAGCGAGGAGTTTGACTGTGGTCCGTGGATCACATCGAATGCGAGTGTCCTCACGTCCCAACAATGCAGGAGTCGCGGTTGTGTACGGCCGACCTGCGCGCGAGACTTCGGACAGGTATCCGCGACCTTAGTTGCGATGGTGACAACGCCTCCTCCAACGACTCACCGTGCTTTTGTTCACTGCCAGGTCTCCGCAGACATTCTGCAAGTGGCTATGAATCTCTGAAACGCACTTGGTTTCCCGTCAGAGAAACTGTGTGACAGAGATCTGCTTGGAACCCACCTCCGTTACAGACGCCATTTTGAAGGCTACGTATAGGGCCGCCATCCGTTGGAACGTCATGGAACTCTAGGTACTGAGAGGGGAAGATTCCACGATGTCCCACAACAAATTCTGCATTTTTTCAACCGAAATTGGCCGAGGAAAAAAGTGGGCTTTAGTTACTGAAAGTCCCTCGTAGTTGCTCTGCAAATCGCAATGTTTCGGCACCTCTCGCACTGGAAGTTGTGATTACACGCCCTCAATATCTCTGTGAAGTTTCATTGACTTAATTTCTTGTACATGTAACACCTATTACATTTTTTCCTGCTAATAAGAGTGTATTCGGTTTGCCACTGTTCCAAGCACCGGAGTTGTTCCTGAATTGTTGACTGCGTGTTTGTTGAAATCAAACGCTCCACTTGTTAATAGTGTTGTCGTTTGTTTCACACAGCAGATTCTGACTCAATTACAAGTAATTCTTAAATGTGTTACCTGTTGTCCTAGGCATAAACACTTACAACTGGCAACGGAATCTAAACAGGTTGTGTGAATAAAGCAACAATGTTATTGGCGATGGGAGCGATTGGTTTCAATGAACAAATCATTTTTTTTTCGTGTGAAGGTTCGTTCCGATGCAGTAAAATCTCGGGTTAATGTTGCGAAAATTTGCAAGGCGACTCATGTTTGCCAATTACATCGATGGTCGAGTACTCATGAGATACTGTGTAACTGAACTCCAAGCCCGTGACCGGACGAATAACTTGAAACTGTACTTCTATCTTTTAATACTCGTGCGGAGTTACGTGACGCAATGATGAAGGCACCGGGCAGGCAAGGTTCAAATCACCGACATGCCTTCCAGGTTTAGGTATTCTGTAATTCACCTAAATCACTTGGACGAATACTGGGGCGGTTTCTGTGAAACAGGGACTGCTAATTTGGCGACCAATCCTCAAACCTGACATTAAACGCAATTTATACTGACCTCTCTGTCGTTGGAAAGTTAAACACTAATCATGTTTTCTTCGCTGCATCCGTGCAGTCGCGTCTCAGGTTGGACCTTCCACTACAGGTTATTACTTGACGTGACCAGTAATTGGACTTGTTTCACGGTGGTCACTCAGGGATTTTGTCGCTCATACAGCACCCAATACGACAGATGTGTGAAATGGGATGGAAGCCACTAGCTTACGATCGTCTGAGACGAAGGGTAAACTTGTGCAGTGGGGCTAATGCAACGCGAGGAGCCTACGTCAAACACTGTCTATTCCATGTAATATTCATACATCACTACGTTCGTTTGATTATATCTTTGTCTCACTGGAGGTCGCATTTGAACCTGAAGGTCTTAGGTTTTGATGATTCCTTAGCGGTGCTGATTTTATATATATATATATATATATATGTATATATATATATATATATATATATATATTACAAGTCTGTTGAGTTCTCCTATCTTTTCGTCAATCGATGACCACTTGCAGGCACCCAGTATTCATCTAATCGATTTCTTCGGGCCGTAAAATCTTTTTTCACTTACCTACCTTTTGAAATAGTAAAAGCTGATTGAAGTACTACGTCTCTTTCTTATCATTCTTTGTACTAGGACCTTCTCTATGAGCTCCCACAGTGTAATTAAAATTTTTGCTTTTGGTTTCTGTTTTAGAAATTACCTTTAGCTTCAAACACAAATTGAAATCGTATCTGCTTGACAACTCGTTCTACTCCATTCAAGAATTTATGAAAGTGTTGGTATGATTATTTCGTGTGTGTGTGTGTGTGTGTGTGTGTGTGTGTGTGTGTGTGTGTGTGTGTGTAAGTTTAAGAGAGGGAGAGAGAGAGTGTAATTCACTGTATGCAAGAAAAAAATTTATAAATTATATAAATGGTCAGCATTGTGCCATCCACATCTTCCGATGAGATGGTGTATGATAATTGTAAAACTCACTAGTTGCATATCGTAGCGAGAGATCACTGTTATGATTCTTGAAACATACTTAACTGACTGACTGACCACCTACCTGACTTGCCAACATTTACTCAAAGTCAGAAAAACTTCCTGTTCACGCGATTTTGTGGGAGATAGTGTCCATCAGTAATTGCCACCAAGCCTGGTACGAGAACACTGTTCATCTCACTCTTTTACACTTTCTGTAAAAAAGGTATTTTGAAGCAATGGAGATATCTCAGTCGAAGTACAAGTTCAATATACCTCGATCTGAACAACTGATTTCACCCAAAACAGTGTATAAGTTAATATTAATTAAAACCTGCTTTTTTTTATTTTGACCTTTTTACAACGACTGTGTTTCTCAATAAAATATAAACAAGATTTGCATGGGAACAGAACCAACAATCTGTCAGGTCTCTGAATTCTGTTTTGGTGCCCTGAATCTCGCTTAAAATTGGCCTTCAGCGTAATCTGTGCAAAAGATATTTGATTGAAAAGACGTTTTGTGAGGCCTGGTAAATTATATAAGATCGACGTTGTAAAAGATGATACATCAGATGGAGTGGGAATTCATTAGGAGAGCGCGGGAGCAACAGGTGGTGGTTGGTTTGACAGCTGCAGCTGTATTTTGCTCCAGATGGAGCAGTTTCATTCCTGATTGCTTGCCTTTCTAGAATTTATGCGCTGTATATTTCTGTTTGTGCTGGATGCTCATAGCACAGAAATATTACTTCAAGTTTTCCTTTGTTATTGAAATTTTAGTACCAAGTCAGATGTCATTTCAAGCTGTGAATTGCAATCCTGAACGAAACCACACCATCCGAGATAAACGTATACACGAGAGATGGAGATATGGACATCTACTAATGGGAGCTCCATTAAATGACAGAAAATTAATATAGGTCGATATGTCGGTGGCTAATCTTTATGAGAAATGGGTGGTTGCTGTAAAAGTAAAATGAGAGCGAGTGAGGTAGAAAAGGGAGTATTTATTGAGAGTATGACAAACACTGAGAGCGAGTACAGCACTATAAATAAGAGTCCCTGATGTGACGAGTGGAGACGACGTTTCGCGACGCAGCGCGGCGGCGTCTTCAGGTACGGAGTGTGGCGCGCGGCGGGCGGCGGCTGGCGGCTGGCGGCTGGCGGCTACCGGCGCAGCTCGGCCCAGTCCTCCTTGATCATGTCGGCCGCCTTCTCGGCCACCATGTAGGTGGGCGCGTTGGTGTGCGCCGTGGGGATGGCCGGGAAGACGGAGGCGTCGACGACGCGCAGCGCCCGCACGCCGTGCACGCGCAGCCGCGGGTCCACCACGGCCGTGTGGTCCCACGATGGGCCCATCTTGCACGTGCCGCACTGGTGGTAGTTGGTGAAGGTCAGCTGCCGCATCGCGCACACCCAGTACCTGCGGACGGGAGGCAAGCGGGCTCGCTGTAGCTGCCGGTATGAGCGCGGAGCAGCATGCGATGAACTGTCGTATTTGGGCTACAAGTGGAGAACAGAGGATGGCGCAATGTTCCTGTTAGCCAGACGTTGTCCCTATATCCTACATTAAAATCTGCACTGTCTCGTGAAGGCATGTGACATACTTAATGGTTATTCATCTGTAGAATTGCCGGTTGTGGTTGTGGTGGCGGTGGCGGTGGCGGCGGCGGCGGCGGCGGCGGCGGCGGCGGCGGGAGGAGGAGGAGGAGGAGACGGGACGTTAATACTCGCCGTGGAGCAGGCTGTCTACCGGCCCTAGTTATCACTGTTTCGCTTTTCTCATCTACATCTCCATCATCTATATCTACATCATTCTCCGCAAGTAACCTAATGCTGTGTGGCGGAGGGTACTTTCGGTACCACTGTCAGATCCCTCCAACCCTATTCCACTCGCGAATAGTGCATGGGAAGAATGATCGTCGGTAAGCCTCCGTATTGGCTCTAATTCCTCGAATTTTCTCTTCGTGGTCAACACGCGAAATGTAAATGGGGGGGGGGGGGGGGCAAGCAATATGTTATCCGACGCCTCCCGAAGAGTGCTGTCCCATAATTTCAACAGTAAATCTCTCCGTGATGCACAACGCCTCTCTTGTAACGTCTGGCAGTGGAGTTTGTTTAGCATTTCCGTATCGCTGTCTCACCAACTAAATTACTAAACGATCCAGTGAGGAAACGCGCCGTTCTTCGTTGTATCTTCTATATCTCCTCTATCAGTCCTACCTGATACAGATCCCAGATAGATGACCAACACTCAAGAACCGCGAGAACAAGCGCCTTATAAGCCACTTCCTTCGTGGATGAGTTACACTTTCTTAAGATTCTGAGTCTGGTGTCTGCTTTTCCTTCTATCATATGGTCTTCCTTCTTTCATATGGTCATTCCACTTAAGGTCGCTCTGGATAGTTACGCCTAGCTATTTTACGGCAGACTCTGTCTTCAGCTGTTTGTTATCAATATTGTAGCTGTACAGTAGTGGATTTCTTTTCCTATGTATGTGCAATATCTTACATTTATTTCCGTTCAGGGTCAACTGCCGAAGTGTGCACCATTCATCAATTCTCTGCAGGTCGTTCTGCAAATTCTTACTATGTTCTTGCTTTGCTACTTTGGTACAGACAACTGCATCATCTGCGTATAGCTTTAAAGAGCATGCGATGCTTTCTATTAGATCATTTATATATACTGTAAACAGCAACGGTCCTATCACACTTCCCTGTTGTACTCCGGATATTACCTTTACATCTGTCGATTTAGTTCCGTTAAGAGCGACGTGTTGAATTCTGTCTGCAAGAAAGTCTTGAATCCAATCGCAGGTCTGCTCCGATACCCCGTAATCTCGGTTTTTTTTTCATTAAACGGCAATGCTGGACGGTGTCAAATGCCTTTTACTGAAGTCGAGGAACACGGCGTCAATCTGAGCGCCGTTGTCCACTGCACTGTGGATCTCACGGAGGAACAGAGAAAGAGCTGAGTTTCGCAGGTTCTCTGTTTGCGGAGTCCATGATGATTTTTATAGAGACGTTCATTTTCCAAGAACGTCATAATTCTTGAGCATAAAACATGTTCCATAATTCTACAACAGATTGACGTCAACGGTATAGGTCTATAATTATGTCGATCTGTCTTACGGCCTTTCTTAAAAACGGCAATGACCTTAGCTTTTTTCGAGTCGTTAGGTACCTTTCGTTGCTCAAGCGATCTACGATAAATTACAGCTAGAAGGGGAGCAAGTTCTTTCGCATAATATGTATAGAATCTTATAGGTATCTCACCTGGTCCTGAAGCCTTTCCACTACTAAGCGATTGTAGCTGCTTTACAATTCCGGTATCGGTTATCTCAATATCTGCCATTTCGATGTTCGTATCGTATAAAACACACACACACACACACACACACACACACACACACACACACACACACACACACACACACGTTATCGTCACTGCATTCAACAGATACATTTATGACACAGTTCACGCAGTCTCGTGGCGAGAGAGGTGCCGCAGCGCTTACTGCTGTATCCTAGACATCGACTACACTGCAGCACAGCCAGGGCTGGTGGGTTGCGCTCCGGGCAGGCGTCAATCGCATTGCGTAAAACATCAGGTAGCGTTTACAATCAGTAAATAACATATTGCATGGTACCACCACCACCTCCACCACCACAGGCGGCGCTACAATTCCGGATTATTTCTCTACATTAGTCACGTGCACGCCAGGAAACGGAACAAGTAATCCTTCGGGCAATAGGTACTGAAACGGTCACGCCAGTTGCCGAGCAGACTCTGTTACTCTCATCTCAGGTATCTTCAACAAGTTGCCAAGGAATCTACAAGCGGGAGGGTGTCGCTCTTGCCACTGACCACTGGGTCGTTGGAATCTTATGTTGATGAACAGGAAACTTAGTCTCATACTGAGTAATTTCCTAGTCTGACTTAGCCTGAGTGATACAATTTCTAGCTGACCTACTGTACATGTAACTGATTAACCATTCAGACTTGACTGAATAAGAGAGCGTATTTTCTTCTTCTGAATTCTGACTGAAAAGATTAACCTCTTAAGTGAACCATTTTTAGTTGTGTGGACGTGCGTTCGAGCTAACTGCTGCACCATTATTAACTGATTTTATAGTGATTTAAATAAAAGCGTGTGTTTGTAATTGGCTGCCTGGGAATATCAGTTAACGTGTTTTGTTCCGCTTCGACCATGAGAGTTATCACACTTTCTCGTACTCGGGAGGACGATGGTTTAAATACCTGTCCAACCATCCACATTAAGGTTTTATGTCATTTCATCAAATCACTTAAAGCAAAGGACAGAATATTTCCTTCCCCGTCACTGCTTAATCCGACCCTAATGACTTCGTTGTTGACGGAATGTTATACAATAAGCTTGTTTCCTTCCTCCACAGTCTGAGAAAAGGGGCCATTCTGTGCAAAAGACGAAATCCCTTTCCGATTAATGGGAATCCATCCCTCGCGGTCTTCCACCCATCAAAGCAATACAGCAATACGACTATCTCTTGTTTCGTAGTTCAGTGTTTCCCAACCGGGGAGGGGGGGTGAGGAGGTACTTACCCCTTGGGGATGAAATGACATTTAATTGTAAGTAGAAACAATAATGGTTTAACTATGATTTAGTCAGGAATCTTATTTAAAAAATAATCTCAATTGCCATTATTTCGTTAGATCTAGTATTTATATATGAATTCGTAGCATCTTTTGTTTGTGACAAGTCCGAAAGAAAAGACACCATGCATTTATATATAACTGATTCGCCTCGACGGGCAATGAATCCACAATGTTCAGAGTGGATGCACATTTCCCACGGACTTCCAGCGGGAAACTAAAAATTAACGCAGGGAGGGACATGGACGGGGACTGCCAGACAGGTGGGGGTGTGAGACGGCCGGGTAGCGAGCCCAGGTAGTCCTCGAATTTCCGATAAACACTGTGTCCGAATGGCGTAGTGGTTAGCGCAACTGCCTAGTAAGTAGGAGACCTGGGTTCGCATTTTCACTCGTCACCGCTGATTCCATAAAAAGTCCCGATGCAACTGACATCAAAATGCCTTTCCTGTCTCCCCCTTCCACCTTCAATTTGCGTAATAACTAATACCTAATATTTATTGTATTATCAGGTTTTCAGAAATTACTGCAACCAGTCGCCTTTTATGTAGATGTATTTTATTTAACCATGACCGGTTTCGAGCTGCCTAGCAACTCATCATCAGATGGTATATACATTTAGTGCTTTTTTGTACCCATTGTGTGGGTGGTTGAGTATCTGTGGCTAGACAGAAACGAGAACAAATAATCGCTACATGTGGTACAGTAACACGAAATATTTACAGCATAATTTATGTTTAACGTATAAGAGCAAATAATCACTACATGTGGTACAGTTACACGAAATATTTACAGTTTAATTTACGTTTTGAGGTGTTACTTACAGATAAATCTTTCTGCAGGTATATATATATCTCTTTTAGGACGTATTTTTGAAACCATTGTGTCTTGTTTTTCACAATTTCACAAGTTAAAACTTTCACTAGATGTATATTACTTTTATGAGGCACTGTTGGAAACATATATCTTGTTTTTCGTAAACATCGCTGAACACACTTAGCCACAGATAGGAATACAGGATTTACACATTATAAACAAGCCAAAGATTGCAATATACACTCCTGGAAATGGAAAAAAGAACACATTGACACCGGTGTGTCAGACCCACCATACTTGCTCCGGACACTGCGAGAGGGCGGTACAAGCAATGATCACACGCACGGCACAGCGGACACACCAGGAACCGCGGTGTTGGCCGTCGAATGGCGCTAGCTGCGCAGCATTTGTGCACCGCCGCCGTCAGTGTCAGCCAGTTTGCCGTGGCATACGGAGCTCCATCGCAGTCTTTAACACTGGTAGCATGCCGCGACAGCGTGGACGTGAACCGTATGTGCAGTTGACGGACTTTGAGCGAGGGCGTATAGTGGGCATGCGGGAGGCCGGGTGGACGTACCGTCGAATTGCTCAACACGTGGGGCGTGAGGTCTCCACAGTACATCGATGTTGTCGCCAGTGGTCGGCGGAAGGTGCACGTGCCCGTCGACCTGGGACCGGACCGCAGCGACGCACGGATGCACGCCAAGACCGTAGGATCCTACGCAGTGCCGTAGGGGACCGCACCGCCACTTCCCAGCAAATTAGGGACACTGTTGCTCCTGGGGTATCGGCGAGGACCATTCGCAACCGTCTCCATGAAGCTGGGCTACGGTCCCGCACACCGTTAGGCCGTCTTCCGCTCACGCCCCAACATCGTGCAGCCCGCCTCCAGTGGTGTCGCGACAGGCGTGAATGGAGGGACGAATGGAGACGTGTCGTCTTCAGCGATGAGAGTCGCTTCTGCCTTGGTGCCAATGATGGTCGTATGCGTGTTTGGCGCCGTGCGGGTGAGCGCCACAATCAGGATTGCATACGACCGAGGCACACAGGGCCAACACCCGGTATCATGGTGTGGGGAGCGATCTCCTACACTGGCCGTACACCACTGGTGATCGTCGAGGGGACATTGAATAGTGCACGGTACATCCAAACCGTCATCGAACCCATCGTTCTACCATTCCTAGACCGGCAAGGGAACTTGCTGTTCCAACAGGACAATGCACGTCCGCATGTATCCCGTGCCACCCAACATGCTCTAGAAGGTGTAAGTCAACTACCCTGGCCAGCAAGATCTCCGGATCTGTCCCCCATTGAGCATGTTTGGGACTGGATGAAGCGTCGTCTCACGCGGTCTGCACGTCCAGCACGAACGCTGGGCCAGCTGAGGCGCCAGGTGGAAATGGCATGGCAAGCCGTTCCACAGGACTACATCCAGCATCTCTACGATCGTCTCCATGGGAGAATAGCAGCCTGCATTGCTGCGAAAGGTGGATATACACTGTACTAGTGCCGACATTGTGCATGCTCTGTTGCCTGTGTCTATGTGCCTGTGGGGCTGTCAGTGTGATCATGTGATGTATCTGACCCCAGGAATGTGTCAATAAAGTTTCCCCTTCCTGGGACAATGAATTCACGGTGTTCTTATTTCAATTTCCAGGAGTGTAATTACAGTATCAAAGATTTCAAGTTGACCAGAGGCATTATTAGTCATCACACACATTGACAAGAGATTTGTCTTTATTACATAGAAAATAAATGTAAATTAGCTTAAACTAGTAAAATGTTTATTTATAAATTTACTAGTTTAAGCTAATTTACATTTATTTTCTATGTAATAAAGACAAATCTCTTGTCAATGTGTGTGATGACTAATAATGCCTCTGGTCAACTTGAAATCTTTGATACTGTAATTATATTGCAATCTTTGGCTTGTTTATAATGTGTAAATCCTGTATTCGTATCTGTGGCTAAGTGTGTTCAGCGATGTTTACGAAAAACAAGATATATGTTTCCAACAGTGCCTCATAAAAGTAATATACATCTAGTGAAAGTTTTAACTTGTGAAATTGTGAAAAACAAGACACAATGGTTTCAAAAATACGTCCTAAAAGAGATATATATATACCTGCAGAAAGATTTATCTGTAAGTAACACCTCAAAACGTAAATTAAACTGTAAATATTTCGTGTAACTGTACCACATGTAGTGATTATTTGCTCTTATACGTTAAACATAAATTATGCTGTAAATATTTCGTGTTACTGTACCACATGTAGCGATTATTTGTTCTCGTTTCTGTCTAGCCACAGATACTCAACCACCCACACAATGGGTACAAAAAAGCACTAAATGTATATACCATCTGATGATGAGTTGCTAGGCAGCTCGAAACCGGTCATGGTTAAATAAAATACATCTACATAAAAGGCGACTGGTTGCAGTAATTTCTGAAAACCTTTTCACACCACAGTCGCAGTGTTCCACATCCACAATGGATAAAAGTCTTATTGTATTATCGTCATTACCAGCTCGGTAAAGGCTCTCTCTGTACTTCTCCAGGATTTACGTTTTTCAACTATAATCATCCATATTGATCTTGCATGTTTTCTAATGTCACATACTCTTCTTCCATTACGTCATCGTCTAGCGCTTTTCTTATCTCATGACGTGCAGCAAAGATCTTCCTTGTTCCCCATTTGAATGATTGCGTGTTTCCATTTACGTATAATGAGATTTTCTGCTCCAGTCTGTTCCCTGGCTAATTTGTCCCTTCTACTGCGAGTCCAAGTAACACACAACATACGCCTCTCCATTGATCGCTGACCAAGCCCTTGTTTTTAATGTTTTTCGCTTTGAAAGACTACTTATCATGTACAAAGCCAAAACTGATACTACACGTGCATTGTAAACTTTGCTTCAGAGCAATCAGATGCTTAGATTTGAAAATTCTGTTAAGTTTACCAAAAGCATTCCAAGCCATTTTTACTTTTCTGTTTGTCTACTTTGCTGTATGTCAACCCGTAGTTATAGTAATTTCAGTACTTTGGTTCTTAGAAAATCAACATTGTTCTAAGAACGGTTTCTTTGACTCCGCTAAGAAAACGCGGTGAAAGTAGATTTTGTTAAAACAGAACAGTCACATTTTCGGGAAAATAATGGACGTTCTTCGCCAGTCTGTCGGAACACGCCTAAGGTATACCAACTTAATTTTCTACAACTTGTAGGTGTGAAGTACGTTTTGGGCTATGGAAACAATGAAAAACGTGAAAAAGAATGAACTTGAGGCACGGATTCCGATGTATGTTCCTCGACACGAAACGGAAAATAAGAGATGTAGTGAGAAATCAGCAGAATGAACCATGTAAATTGACTCATTATTCCTTGGTTTAATGAAAAGAGTAAATTTTATATGTCTGATCGTTAACTCTACTTAGTTACTAGAATGAGATTTTCACTCTGCAGCGGAGTGTGCGCTGTATGAAACTTCCTGGCAGATTAAAACTGTGTGCCGGGCCGAGACTCGAACTCGGGACCTTTGCCTTTCGCGGGCAAGTGCTCTACCAACTGAACTACCCAAGCACGACTCACGCCCCGTCCTCACAGCTTTACTTCTGCCAGTACCTCGTCTCCTACCTTCCAAACTTTACAGAAGCTCTTCTGCGAACCTTGCAGAACTAGCACTCCTGAAAGAAAGGATATTGCAGAGACATGGCTTAGCCATTCTACTTAGTTAATTTATACATAAATCTAATTTTTTAGTCTAAAACGTTTAGTGTGATGCAGAGTGTTTTTGCTGTGTTGGGTCATGAGTTGTGGCCTATTGTCTGATGTTCTTCACGGATAACGTTCTCAGAAAAATTGAGAATCATTGCCGTAGTAAAACGCTGTCTGTATATTTAATCATTTTAATTATATAGAATTGTCCCGTGTATGAGAATAATTTCCGCGTCGTAGAGGTTTTGATCCGGCCTTCGCTCAGTTAGCTGTTAGCTATTACATCTTAACGTGAGGGAACAAATCTGATCGGCATTAGACTATCGCGGCTGTTAGTGGGGGACACTTCGCCATGAAGAGAGAGACAGGAGGCGGGGAAAACAGCGAGTAAGTATGCTGTGGTGCGGACCACAGTACTGAAGTGTAATAACGCAGGGGATGGCTAAAGGTGGTAAATGGATTTTTGACTAGATACTACTTGTACATCTACAGCTACACACATAATCCGCAAGCCATAGTATGATGCACGGCAGAGGGTACTTTATACCACTACCAGTCATTAACTTTCCTGCTCAACTCGCAAGCAGAGCGAGCGAAACACAGCTCACAATATGTCTCTGTACGAGCTCTTAACTTCTAGCTTAAATTGCAATACGGTAGTGACTAACTGAACATCTGAAGATAAAGAGGATCTCGCTGAAGGAAGTCCACTAATACCAAACATAGGCCTTAATTTGAGGGAGACATTTCAGAGACAGTACCTCTGGAGGACTGTATTACACTGAAGCGCCAAAGAAACAGGAACACCTGCGTGATATCGTGTGAGCTCCCGCGGACTCGCAGATGTGGCGCAACACGACTTGGCAGGACTCGACCAACGTTTGAAGTGGTGCTGGCGGGAAGTGACACCATGAATCCTGCATGGCTGTCCATACATCCGTAAGAGTACGAGAGAGTGCAGATCTCTTCTGAACAGCACGTTTTAAGGAGTCCCAGATATGCTCAGTAATGTTCATTCCCGGGGAGTTTGGCGGCCAGCTGAAGTGTCTAAACTCGGAAGACGGTTCCTGGAGCCACTCTGCAGCAATTCTGGACGTAAGGGGTGTCGCATTGATCTGCTGGAATTGCCCAAGTCCGTACACGTATCAGGGGTCCCATATCACCCCATCTGCCCACGCCCAACACATATCAATCCAATTGCACGCGCCTCTCTCCATTACAGAGCTTCCACCAGCTTGAACAGTCGCCCACTGACATGCAGGGTCCATGGATTCATAACGTTGTCTCCATAGCCGTACACATCCATCCGATCGGTACAATGAAACGAGACTTGTCCGACCAGGCAACATGTTTACAGCCATCAAGAGTCCAATGTCGGTGTTGACGTCCCACGCGACGCCTAAAGCTTTGCTTTGTGCAGTCATCAAGGGTATACGAGTGGGCCTTCGGCTCCGAAAGCCCATGTCGATGATGTTTCGTTGAATGGTTCGCACACTGACACTTGTCGATGGCCCAGAATTGAACTCTGCAGCAATTTGCGGAAGGGTTGCACTTGTCACGTTGAAATTCTATTCAGTCGTTGTTGGTCCAGTTTTTTCAGGATGTTTTTCTGGCCGCAGCGACGTCGGGGATTAGGTGTTTTAACCGATTCCTGACATTCACGGTACACTCTTGAACTGGTCGTACGGGAAAATCCCCACTTCATCGCTACCTCTGAGATGCTGTGTCCCAACGCTCGTGCGCCGACTAAGACACAATGTTCAAACTTCAGACTTGATAACCTGCCATTGTAGCAGCAGTAACATATCTAACACTTGCGCTAGACACTTGTTGTCTCATATAAGCGTTATCGACTACAGCTCCGTTTGTGCCTGTTTACATACGAGATTGGAACTTAAATAGTGGCAACTATTTATTCACAACCGATACAAAAGAGTTACATGTTTGCACCTGTTACCGTCCTTCAGAGTAGTAACCAGCGTTGTGTAGAACCCGTTGCCAGCGATGTGGAAGGCGTAGTATACCGTTAGCAGAGCCCGTTCTGTTTATGGTGCGAATGGAGCGGCCTACTGCCTGTCGAATTCATGGAACAGTTATGAAGCGAATGCCACCGTCATCGCACAGTATTACTGTTCGTTTTTGGAGCATCACCCGCGACCAGCTTTGCGAAAGAAGCGACCCACCCATTATTTTGCACGACAATACGAGGGCGCATATAGCGCTAGCTGTGGCTGCTCTGTTCGGTCGATGGGACTGGGAAGTACTGTACCATCCACCATACTACGCGGACTTAAGTCCTTGTGACTTTGATTTGATTCCGAAGATGAAGGAACCACTTCGTGGCAGTCGCTTCAGAAATTTTCCAGAGATTCGACAGGCAGTAGACCGCTCCATTCGCACCATCAATAAAACAGGCTCCGCTAACGGTATACTACGCCTTCCACATCGCTGGCAACGGGCTCTACACAACGCTGGTGACTACTCTGAAGGACAGTAACAGGTGCAAACATGTAACTCTTTTGTATCGGTTGTGAATAAATAGTTGCCACTATTTAAGTTCCAACCATCGTATCTCTGTATTTGAATACGCATGCCTGTACGAGTTTCTTTGGCGCTTCAGTGTACGTCGAAGTGAATCGTTGACTGTTGGAACAAACAATAATGGGTTCGAAAGTCAGTATTCGTGCGAGCTGCGAAGTACGTACTGTAATTGGAATTTTGGGTACAAAAAATCTAGAACTGCTCTACTGAATAAGGACTGTGTCTAATTGATAAGCGTGTGGTAATGAGTGAGAGAAATATTGGATAATGGTGTTGGCACGTTAAAAGTAGCCGTACTAATGCGCACGGTAAAGAGCAAAGTGGTAGGTCCAGAATCGAGACCAATTAAATCATGAGATAAATGAACGAAAACCTGCCATCCGATCCACATCTGGTGACTGTTGCTCCGGTTGACGAGGTTTACTAATGTCGGACGCGTCACTCTGTACGAGATTGTCGCGGCAGAGCTTGGATGTCGCAGATCCTGCGCAAGGTGCGTACCGCAAGTCCTTATGAGCAAACATACAGTGTAAGGAGTGTCAAGATGACTAGCATTTTTTACGGCTATCAACGAGACTGTGATCACTTGTTTCTCCACATTGTTACGGGGTCGGAGACGTAAGTGTGCAAAGCAAACGCAAAATCAAAGCAACAGTCAGTACAGAACGTCCTTGTCTTGATGCAGCATTAACTTGTCCATGACGTCCGGTCTCACTCGATTTACCCTTTTCCAGAGCCTTTAATAGGTCACCCATCGTCCTCTTTGTTAAACATCGGCCTGATCTCACAAGGGCACGAACACGTTCGACATGTTCGTCAGGTTTTGAAGTTGAAGGTCTCCATGAGCGAGGCTTCAACGTGTTCTCGGCCTTCCAAAACTGATTTTTGCCACTGAAAAACTTTCCCATAGGCTTGTTTCAAGTTTCCAAAAGGTCACACTCGAGAATTCCCCAAGTTTAATACAGAAGCCGATGGGAAAAGGATTCTCTAAATGCCTCTGTTCCATTTTACTAACACTCAAACAACTACACAACTTCACTGATGGCGTACTCAAAAATTACCTAATGGGTGCACAATCTCGGACTGAGCGTTTGGAAGGGACCAAACACATATGTACACAAGTAGCACAATACAGCGTCGCCAGATCGCTCGCTTTACTGTTAGTCTCATTATTTTTCCCACACACCCCATACATTCGGTATCACTCAGGACTGGCGACGACAGCAGGCTTCGGTGCTTGCCGATACTTTCACTAGAGTTCAGAAGCGGCAGTTGCGTCTGGTGGTGCGAAAGGCAAGAAAATAAAGGAAACCACCGTCGATTTCCAGTGGAGGCAGAGGATGGAGGCAACAACTAAATGCAGACGGTGTTACTGATTGTGACCAATTATAAAGTCACTCCCTGGCCAATTGAAACGCTATCTCCGTCAGTCGAAGAGGAAATTCGAAAGAGCACCTTATTTATAAGCTAAAGGACGAGGGGCTGGAACGAGGGAAGCTTTTGGACATACAGTGAGGAGACAAAAGTCATGGAATAAAGATATGCGCGTATACACAGGGCGGTGGTGTCGCGTACACGACGTGTAAGAGGGCAGTGCACTGGCGGAGCTTTCGTTTGTACTTTCCGACCTTATTATGGCCGCAAGAGAGCTTTAACGCGGAATGGTAGCTGCAGCTACAAGATTGGGAATCCCGTTTCAGGTATCGTTAGATAATTCAATATTCCGCCAGCCAGTGGCAAGAGTGTGCGAGAATAGCAAATTTCAGGCATCGCCTCTCGCCATCGATAGTACAGTGGCTGACGGCCTTCACTTAACGACCTAGAGCAGCGGCGTTTCCGTGAAGTTTTCAGAGCCAACAGACGAGCAACGCTGCGTGAAATAAGCGCAGAAATCGATGTGGGACATACGAGGAACTTATCCGTTAGGACAGTACAGTGGAGTTTTTTTGTTAGTGGGCTGTGGCAGCAGACGACAGACATGCATGCCTTTGCTTACAGCACGACATCGCTGTAGCGCTTCTTCTGGGCTCGTCATCATACAGCTTGGACCTTTGACTACTAGAAAACCGCGGCCTAGTCACATGAGTCCCGACTTCACGTGATAATAGCTGACGGTAGGGTTCGAGTGTGGTGCAGATTCATGTTGTCAAGAAGGCACTGAGCAAGCTGGTGATGGTTCCGTAATGGTGTGGGTTATGATTACAAGGGATGAACTGGGTCTTCTGTTACAACTGACCCGAGCATTGACTTAAAATGGTGATGTTCGACTACTTGGACACCGTTTTCAGCCATTCATGGACTTCATGTTCCCACATTACGATGTAATTTTTATGAATGACAGTGCGACTTGACACTGGGACACAGTTTTTCACGAGTGGTTTGAAGAACATTCTGGACAATTCGAACAAAGGTCGCCCGACATGAATCCCACCGAACGTTGATGGGACATAACTAAGAGGTCAGTTCGTGCATCGGCAACACTATCGCAATTACGTAAGGCTATACAGGGTGATTTTTTTTTTTCCACCGTGTGCAAACTCTATGGACTGATCGATGAGAGGATACGGAACAAACGATGTGTAAAGAAATTATGTCCGGAAGTGCATGGTTTTCATGGTACTAACCGTTTATTGAATCATACTTCGCTACAGAGACTGCGGTCTAATACGCGCTGTACCATGCAGTCATAGTTATAGTATGCCTGGTTTCCTCCTGGAGGGTGGTACTTTTCCTCGTATGTCATGCCCTAGCGCCCTCTCCTGCCATAGCATTTGATAACGTTGTGTCCGATTCACTTCTCTGACTGACTCACCCTGTAGTGGATGTGATACAGCGTCGTACACAATGGTTCCGTATTCAAATCGAGAGCTTGCCGACACCGTGTTTGCTTACGGAAAGGCAAATGGCAGCGGTCAGCAGGCAGCAAGGTTGTATCAGGAAACCTGTCCCCGCCGACGACGACCACAGCATTCAGTGTTTGCAACAGCGTTTCGCCGTTTGTCTGAGACAGGGTCATTTCAGGAAGCAGGAAATCATGAAGGACGTACCCGAAATGTTCGGACACCAGACTAGAGGGAAAATGTTATCTCTGTGGAAGGCGACCGCCGCGTCAGTACCAGGCAGTTGGCCCCCTCAGTACAGGGTGGAACATTGTCCGTGGCAGTTGATACTACTCTTATCACTTACAGCATGTGCAGGGCTCACTAGCGACAGAGTTTCCACATCGGGAGCAGTTTTGTCACTGGTTTCTTCACCAGACAACCACGATTGCGGGATCTGCGTCATCCATCCTGGTCACGGATGAGACCACCTTGACGCGGTGTGATATCTTCAACTTCCGTAACAGTCATTGTGGGATAGTATGCAGACGTATGGTGACAGCGAACAAACAACATCGGTGCAGCCAGATATGAATGGCCTGGGATAATTGGCGACCGTATTTTGGGACCAGTGTGCCTTCCATGTCTGCTAACAACTTGTTGCAGGTGATTTTTGCCTCTCCTGCTGGAAGAGCTGTTATTGATGATTGGAAAGGTTATGTGGCTGCTAGACGATGGTGCTCCAGCCCAATTCGCCGTTAACGTGTGGACGCAACTCAGTCCTGTCTTCCCTGGTCGATGCATCGGACGAGGGGGTCCAGTTGCATGGACTGCTCGGTCACCGGATCTCAACCTGTGCGATAGTTGGTTATGGGGTCGTCTCAAAAGCCCATTCCAGATGTGGAGACACTGGAGCAGAGTATTCACGTTGTCTGTGACTCTCTTCGAATGCAGCTGGCCGATGTGAATGTGTGAGACAGAACATACCACGGCGCGTACACGTATGCACTGAGGCACATGGAAACCATTTTCAACACATACTGTGTGGTGTCACCGCCAGACACCACACTTGCTAGGCGGTAGCCTTTAAATCGGCCGCGGTCCGGTAGTATACGTCGGACCCGCGTGTCGCCACTGTCAGTAATTGCAGACCGAGCGCCGCCACACGGCAGGTCTAGAGAGACTTCCTAGCACTCGCCCCAGTTGTACAACCGACTTTGCTAGCGATGGTTCACTGACAAAATACGCTGTCATTTGCCGAGACGATAGTTTAGCATAGCCTTCAGCTACGTCATTTGCTACAACCTAGCATGGCGCCATATTCAGTTACCATTGATATTGTGAATCATGTACTGTCAAGAGCGACGTTCATCATTAATGGATTAAAGTTAAGTATTCCACCAGCTACGTCCGTTTTTCTAAATTCTAATTTCCTTGTCCTGTTCCAGACCTCACGCCAGCCTGCGTGAGCTAAAACGCGTGCATTTCGGCCTGCTGTAGTAACACGGTGTTGGCTCTCCTGCCAACCACAACATACTGTAACTATGGTTGGATGGTACAGCGCATATTACCCGGAGTCTCGGTAACAATCTATGATTGAATAAATGGTCTCTAGCACGGAAACAGTTTCCGGACACAAGTTCATTAGGCTTTTCTTGTTCCGAGTCCTGTCATCGATAAATCCCTAGAGTTTGTAGACGGCGGGAAAAATCACCCTGATGAGCCAGCGTGGCTGAGTATTTCTGCAGGGGGCTGAGACTCGAGTGCGTGCCGCGTCGAGATGCTGCACCAGGCCGCGCTAACAGAGGTTCGACCGAGATATCGGGAGGTAGCCCGTGACTGTTGTGTTGTGTAGTGTTGGGCGGGTTGCGGCACTCACTCGTCGCTGGAGAAGGGCAGGTGCCGGCAGGCGGGCACCGGCAGGTCGTGCAGGCGCGACTGGAATCGCTGGAGCGGCGGCGCGCCGGCCAGCCGGATGGCCTGCCGGATGCCGCGCAGCGACACCACCACGTCGCGCGGGTGGCTGAAGAAGCCGGGGCGGATGCGCGGCGGCGCGCGCGGGTCGCGGCTGCGCAGCCACACGCGGCCGCGGCTCAGCGGGCGCATCGGCAGCGGGAACGCCATCCAGGTGTGCGCGCGCTCCACCGGCGCGAACATCGCCTCGTACACGTCGTCGCGGATCCCGAAGTTGCGCCGCAGCGTCGGCTCCGACACCACCGAGCCGCCCTGCGGGCACACAGGGCGGTTGCAGCACCTCGGCTACTCAGTATAAAATGTCCAGCTACAAACACCTTCAGCCGTCTACACTACCAATTTCAATTCATTTTTGACACCATTTCCGGCTCCCAATTTACAGCGACTTCAGGCAGGCCCCTGTTGTAATGCCACTTCCTCGGACGAGAAATGAAAATCAAAAATTACCTCCAAAACTCCCAAAGATTTCCCCAAAACAAGTTCCAAATTTATTAAGAAACTAAAAACCCGCCTCGATTACGAAAAAAGCACCTAGTGTCAACCCAGGTGTCGGCGTAGATAACTACATCTTCTTCAGAACAACAATAAAACCGACAAGTGCCTAAGAAGATCTTTGTCAATCATTAGAAGTACACCATAGCTATACATTTATAAACGAAAACGAAAAGTAAAACACAGACACTACATGTGTACAAGGTCAAAACTACTACTTAACTTCAATCCCGCGTCCGGCCATCCTGATTTAGGTTTTCCGTGATTTCCCTAAATCGCTCCAGGCAAATGCCGGGATGGTTCCTTTCAAAGGGCACGGCCGACTTCCTTCCCCGTCCTTCCCTAATCCGATGAGACCGATGACCTCGCTGTCTGGTCTCCTTCCCCGAAACAACCAACCAACCAACTACTTAACTTAATAGTGTACGCTCCACCTCATGTGCATAGGTAGCGGGTCGGGCTTGTAAGTGAGCGACACTTTGCAGCTGCAGTTTATTTTTGCGTCATGACCCTTCGAACATTGGCCCATGTGAGGTGGTGCGTACACTATTAACTTAAGTAGTGGTTTTGACTTTGTACATATCTACTGTTTGTGTTTTCCTTTTCGTTTTCCTTTATAAATGTATAGATAAAGGTCTTCTTAGGCACTTGTGGGTGTTATTGTTGTCCTGAAGAAGGTGTAGTTATCTACGCCGAAACCTGGGTTAACACTAGGTTTTTTTCGCAATCGAGGCGGGTTTTTAGTTTTTTAATATATTATCCTACGATTGCTGACGCGCTGCGATGTTGAAGGTTCTTAAGTTCCAAATTCTATGAAAATTGAACAAGGAAACAAATTTCCAGTTTACACTACTATTTGGATATTAACCAGTATCTGAATCAGGAATCTAATACTTAGTAATTTATTAACATACGAAATAAACATAGGATTCCAATAAAATCAAACTCAAAATTCAAAATCATTATAATTAAAATTCGCAAAGTAGAACCAATGTTCCCAAAGAATACTCCGTGTGAGTACTCTTTGAGATTCGCGAGTAATGGCTAAGGATAATTCAATCCATTGTCACTACGTTACGAGAGTCAGCCGAAGCAGGTCGTGCTTTTGAATGCTCGTACATGTAGCCGCAATGAGATTGTTTTGTTTTTTTTCAGAATTGATTATTGCGATCTACTACGACGCAGTGAAACGATACTTTGACTTCAAATATTGCGTTATTTAGAATTCAGATAGAGAACTTGCATACATGAGGCAGAAGTGACTTTTAATTACATAACCTGAAGTTAACACTATTTAGGAAGTGAACACAGATAGACAATTTCATTCGTAATAATTAATGGTCTATGGAACTTGGCGATAGTTACGAAGCATATAATTTATAATTCCCCCGAACACCTGGGAGAGCTTCTTCCTCACGGCTCTGTCAGGAAGTGACTAATATTGTCTAATAAACCAGCATATCGTGTCAATTCACGCATTTATCATTGACGTTTAACAATATTATTTACAGAGATGACGTGGTGCAACATAATTTGACTCAAGCGCTCGGCACTTATATAGAAACTTCTTGACGTTACGAATTAATAGCACTGTTAGGACTGATTATAGATTTGAGATTACAACCAGTCTATATGGAATTTTCTGTCACTGGAACTAATTTCAACATATCATTAATTAATTAAATAGCAACTGATAAACCATCGATTATAAACGATTTAATTACGACATTTTGTGAAGTAAATATTTCGCACAAGTCGCGAGTTCAGTTCATCAATGTTCTGTTTGTAACGTCGATACCGATACATAAGAAATAACAATCTCATTGCTCTACCGCTGAGTGTTACCCAAGACTAAAGATCCGAAGGACGTTGCACTATGTAGATACAACAATAATAACGATGTAAACTGTCTAACGAAAGTTGGGGGAGGGTTGCTTAAAATTTAAGAAATTAATTTACATACGGTGCTAATATGTCGTAAACATAAAACAAAAAACAAAGTGTACAGGGAGTGACATGAAAGATAAATTAAGGAATGAAACGAGAGGGAAGTTGCACGCTGTATGAATATAAAATAGGAAACAAAATATGTATGCCATGTAATAGTGAAAGAGAACATTGTGATCGGAATTCAAAATTACGTGTTATGCATAGATAAACACGGTGTTACATATTAGCAAACAACCAGTATGTAATGGTAATGTGAATGCCCGTGAATCAACTGAAGCAAAACTATCACAGTCATGTACTGATGAGTACATTCTGAAGGTAAAATATTGATTTATACGTTGTCACCTAACAACAACATGTAGAACCACTTATTCGAGGTCAATCCCATGTTAACTGCTTGCATCATCATGTACTATACATTAGTAATAACTAATAAAACAAGAGCATAAAGTTACGTCAACATAATCTATCAATCACAGATTTTAAATGTGCGACATATTTAATAAGAACATTATTCTAGAATGAAATTTTCACTCTACAGCGGAGTGTGCGCTGATATGAAACTTTCTGGCAGATTAAAACTGTGTGCCGGCCCGAGACTCGAACTCGGCACCTTTGCCTTTCGCGGGCAAGTGCTCTACCGACTGAGCTACCCAAGCACGACTCACGCCCCGTCCTCACAGCTTTACTTCTGCCAGTACCTCGTCTCCTACTTTCTAAACTTTACAGAAGCTTCTGTAAAGTTTGGAAGGTAGGAGACGAGGTACTGGCAGAAGTAAAGCTTCTGTAAAATTTGGAAGGTAGGAGACGAGGTACTGGCAGAAGTAAAGCTGTGAGGACGGGGCGTGAGTCGTGCTTGGGTAGCTCAGTCGGTAGAGCACTTGCCCGCGAAAGGCAAAGGTCCCGAGTTCGAGTCTCGGTCCGGCACACAGTTTTAATCTGCCGGGAAATTTCAAGAACATTATTAATGATAACTCTGAAGCTAATGTGGTACAGCATAACGAATTCCCACAAAACAGGTAATATCAGAAAAAACCAAAGACAAACACTTCTACATGACAGACAGCCCTTGTGCAGGGTAAGACAGAGGATAGTGCGACCTACGGTCATGAAAAGAAACCAGTAAAATGGACCTACAATAAAGAACAAATTCACATGTCGTGTGGTAAATACAGCATTATTGTGAGGGGAATATCAAGTTCCTTCTAAAGGCAAAAGTTACGACTTGAGTAGCCACACATGTGCAAAAGAACCAGATATATATATATATATATATATATATATATATATATATATATATATATATATATATAATGTTGTAATTTACCCTAAATGTGCAAGAAACACGTCAAAGGGCAACGTCAGTACGTACGGGGACTAATATTTTAAGGCCGCATATGTACTTAGTACAGAATGAAGAAATAGTTGGAAACATTTGTCTATCATGAAATAGGACAGAATTCAAGGGAATAGTCAATCCGATAACGAGGTCGACCAATGAATCATTGTAAATATAGATAGTTGAAGGTGTTTTTGATTTGATACTTCCAAATTAAATTACCTCGTGCAAACACGTTTCAGCGTGTGTGTCAACACAGTAGGTTCTTACTGTTACTAGACGTCTGAAAATATTAAACGTTTTTATTAAGTTACAACAAAAACTTGCACTGACAGCCTTTGAGAAAAAGGATATCGATTCAAACTGTGTAGTTCACTAAAGAAGATGTGAGACAGACTATGATAATTTCATCGAAATCTTGAGAAATTCGGAACAGAAAGGATATTCGGACAAGGAGCCTCGACATTACGAAAACTATCGTGAACAATCGTAACGGACGCTTACAGATCCTTAGATTCAAAAGAGGAGCAGCTTCGTTTTCCTAACTTCATTGCACTGTCTGCCAAATGTAACAGTAAAAATTGCCTTCACAGCTTTCGGTAAAGTAAACAGGGTATTGTATACTAACCATTTTACGTGCCTGAAAACAAAAACTTCCAATTAGCGTGTATGACAAGTTTCCACTTTCCAGAGTCAGATAAACGTGCATAATGGAACAAGAATGCTATGTGACATGTCGAGAAATGATAGGAAAGATCACAAAAGATGCAGAAACTGGGCCAGAGAACAGATTAGCGTGGAAGAGGTAATTATAACTATAATGAAAACAAAATGGAACGGATGGGGAGGGATATTTTTTTTGGGGGGGGGGGGGGGATGGCAGAGAGACATGTAGTCAAGTGAACCCGTGGTGCTTGAATCAAGGAAGTACACTGGTGGATGGCGAGAGACGAGAGAAGATTCAGAAGACGCCTCAATGGAAGGTGAAAGAGAACATTAGAAAACTTGAAAATTATCCGTCACGTTTGCAACTTTCATACTACATTATTTCGTGAGTGCTAATTCGCAGGTTCCCTGCAAAGCCGCGTTCTGTACTAGGCTATCGATTTCTTGAAATGCAGCCGTCTCTGGCACATGCGTAAAGTGGTCCCGCGAGCCAGTCAGGTTCCAGCCAGCCGCATGGCTAACCGCGTGGTGCAGTAGCGCGTCGAGTCTGGTCCAACATGGTCTCCCTGCCTCGTTCGCTTAATGGGCACTACGGTTTTGGTAAGATGTTGCATGGTTGAGCAGAGATTGAGAACTTTCGCAGTGTGAATTCGTTAGTCATTCACGGATGTCGGCAGTTGACAGGTACCGGTATTTCTGCTTCGTATTCCGAGATTTAGACTGGACAGTTTCATGGAATGTTTCATGACTTCAAAGATTGCCTTCATCTGGAGATGTTACTTGTGTGCCGTTGCGAAGAGAGTAATCTCCGATGCGCAGTACAGAATCGGTTTTGGTATCCGAATAGTGCAGCATTTAAATTTGTCACACTCCCAGTCAAGGGGCTTTATTAAATATTATTCTATATACCCAGACTTCCTTTTGTTTCAAGTATGCAGTCATGGACTGTGCGGCTGGTGCCGGTGGAGGTTGGATTCCTCCCTCGGGTATGGGTGTGTGTGTGTGTGTGTGTGTGTGTGTGTGTGTGTGTGTGTGTGTGTGTGTGTCTCCTTAGGATAGTTTAGGTTAAGTAGTGTGTAAGCTTAAGATTTCACACACATTTGAACATTTTTTGTTTCAAGTACCTCTTGTGTCACGTGTTCTGAGAAACGTTGTGTGCGTTATCGTGACTTAACTTCATTTGGGAAGTAATTATATTCTGTTTTGAATCTTGTTGCCATCATTTTCCTACTCAGACGAAATTACGCGGAGTTGCACTTTGCAGTTAGCACAATTACATTCGACATAGCGTGGACTTTCCATAAGCGGAGAGTGATCCTCCTATCTCAAACTGGTTCTTCGAATACTTTCCTGCTATTCAGCCACTACTGTGAACATTACGCGCCGTCGTCCTATGCATTGTTTTTCAGAATGAAGTTGCGGAGCAGACAGACGTGGCGGAGTTGCAGTTAATCATTTCATGTAAACTGTGACTGTTTTATGTCTTATTTGATGAGGTATGGCAACAGCCTGGGTACACCTTGACAATTGCATCCAACAGTGCTATAAGCACCGTTGTTTACACATTTTTAAGTAAATGTAGATGTTTGGTGTGAGTAATCAGATCGACGTAAATCAATCAATTATTTGCTATGCCCAATGTAAAACTGTTGCGCAAAATTAGCCTTTCCTGTTCTTGGTCGTATGTCCGATATATTACGGTAATTGTACATTTCGTAAATTAATGGACCTTAACCTTGTATACGAGAATGCATTTGAATTCAGGGCCTATTTCGGACTTACTTTCGTAAGTAATCCGTTTTTAAGACTGGACAACGTGCTTACAAACGTATAGGATTGACATGAGAGCATAATCTGGAGAGTAATATGTAGATATATGAACAGTGGCATGTTCATGGAGCTGTAGATATCTAATGATTGCTGCTGTTGAGGATTATTATTATTCTTTCTTTCTTTTCTCAGACCTTATGTCTGGTCAAAAATGGAAAGTGACGCGGACCTTGATCAAGCGTGACTTCCTTTTAACTATACGGTATATGTTATATTGCATTTAGGAACTTTCGGGTAATTGAGCATGTATTAATAATTACGGATTTCTGTAGTTGTATATATAAGTTTGGATGTAGCTGTATTGCATTGATGTACTGGTGGATATTGTCTTGTATGACTCCTGTAGTTGATTCTTCTTCTTCTTCTTATTATTATTATTCATATGTCTTTAACAACAATGGTGTTTGAAAAGCTTGAGCTAAGTAATTTGTTTTCATCCAGCAAAAACAGAAACAGTGTTAAAAGTATGTGGATCCAAATACTTACCATTGGAGAAGCCTTGGACATACGGGGAACAATGCCAGAAGGGCAACAACACTTTGTAATGACACTACTTATCATACTGAAAAAATATGTAAAGAAAAAAACCACACACACACACACACACACACACACACACACAGACACACACACAGAGAGAGAGAGAGAGAGAGAGAGAGAGAGAGAGAGAGATGAGGCACCATAACCAAAGAAAAACACTCCAGTGTCGGTTGCAACCTCAGTTACACGAGCAAGTAGGAGCCACTGCTTAACCATCTTTCAGTCCGGTATAAATCACATACGTTTAGTCTATGTATCTCCGGTTTCATGCCTTTCAGGACAACAACGTAGGAATAAATCGTATGTACATACGACAAAATTTTGGCCATGTAATAAATTTCAAGAGATTTCGTTAATTTTGTGACTACCTACGTAAAAAGGTAATGTTACTGCAGGCGTTATACACCTCAACATTTTTCAGTCTTGACACGGTGTCGAATAGCATCACAATGTCTAAAAGTCTGGAAGATGTTTCTTGGAACAAGCCTTTTCCCCCTGTGTTGAAAATTCGTCCTTAAGGCCAAAGTTTCCTGCTTAGGTAAGGCTCTCATCCATTATAGCACTGAGATTCTTTGCTTTTGTTGGTACTGCAACATGATGGCGAAATAACGCGGAAAATAGAGCTAGTGATTTCCTTTAAGTTCGATGATTTGTATGCCTATGTAGATAGTGAATTTGCAGTGTTACTCAGCACGGCAGCCCCCGCCCTGTAGGGATGGACAAATTCTCAAAAATATCGATATTTATAGAAGATATCGTAATTATCGAGACGAATATATCGATATATCGGTCGGTATTTTCGATATTCAAAGGAATTTTTTTAAAAAAATTGATCGTAGTCACAGAAATGATGAACTAACTTCTAAAAACTGGCAATTACTTCATTGTCTCCAACAATAATGAATAAAAGAGACACAGTGTACTACAGGACGACTTATTTACGAAAAAAACTAATTAATGAAACCAGTAATCTTCAGCGGTAGACATTAATAGGGCTCTTTGTGTAATGTGTTCTCCTGCAGACATGGTTGTTTTGGAAACTGAAATCAACTTGAAGTCTACCCAAACACTGTTATTAAAACGTTAACACTTTCTGCACACAATCAAAGCACATGTGTAACGGCTTTGGGATCGTACAACTATGTACTGCCACTTTGTTCGGTTCAACTTCATACAGTAAGTCACCTCGCGATAACGGCCTAACAGGAGCACATCACCTAAACCAGGGGTCTCCAAACTACGGCCCGCGAGAGCCGGCAAACCGGCCCGCGTTAGCTGGCCGTACGTCCCCGGTATCCGGCCCGCCAAATATTTGAGGTGGTGGTACCTACACTGCCAACAACTGAGTTTCGAGGCCCATCGCGACCAAGGCACCGCGACATTGGCTCTGCTACTCGCTGCAAGACTACATAACTAAACATATTGTTGCGCCGCTGCGTTGACATACTCTACCTCTGTTACGTCTTGCAGTAATAGTGTTGCTAACAATGATTTTGAGATTTCGTTAACTTTGTAGGACGCTTTCGTGAAGAATGAGCAGTGACATGCTTTTTTGTCGGTGAAATTCGCCGGAATAAAATACGCCATAATTTCGGTCAGGTACGTCCACCAATCAAAATTAAATAAAAATCGTAGTTTGTTTCAGTGCTAGCTATTCCCACAACCTTAGATTTTTGCGATTTCATCTTTCCTTTAGCCTTACATTACGGTGATCGTGGAGTGCTAGGGTGCTTTAATCCCACTAGGAAGATCTTGGCCCTTATGACTTCGTGGAGGAGTCAATGTGGCCCGCAGACTAAAAAGTTTGGAGACCCCTGACCTAAACGAGTGGTTAGAGGGCGTCAGGTTGCGTCATTCTTCGGTGTGTGTTGTGTAGGTATTGCGTGAACGGCTTCGCTGTCTCGTCAGCAGGTGGCACGCGCCGTGCGGAATGCTGCGCCGAGATGCGACATTCTTGTGCACACTGTTCGTGCCGGACGTGCCTAACAAGTGACGAACAAGCAGAAGCGAAATGTCTGACGGGAAGTAGTGTCGGCTTCTTGCGAGTGAAACACTTCTGAACGTGCTCTGAACATGAAATGTTGTACTTGTACTTAACCATACACATTTCAGACAACAAAGCCCTTGTTCCATTAAACACCAGTGCAGTAATATGTGCGATATTTGCGCCGAGTGTACGTTACTTTTATTGTGCATCCGTCATTTTCTTGATCCAGGCATTCAGGTGGTAATAAAAGCACACATTCTGCCTCATATTCGGGAGCAGGGAGTGATAATTTCCACCATTTTCACACAGTGCTGTCACCAAACGTGTGCATTTTGCGCCTTGTACCTATCATTTGAAATGGTAGAAGTGACACACGCACGTAACACGCTTTCGTGAATATGCAGTATAGAAACATTGATGTCCAAATGTGGCGCTCGTTTGTAGTACTGAATATGAAATTAAAGCCATTGTAAGACACTTACTATGAGATTACGAACATTGGTTGTTGTTGGAATGGGCAAGAAATCTACTGATGAGAACTGTAGTGACTTAGAATCAATAAAAGACAGACAATAAAAAATATCGCTATCGAAATTCAGCTAAAAATACAGCTCAAGCGATATATCGATAATTCAAATATCGACAGCAAATGTCGATACTAGTCTGAAGAAACATTTGTATTTTCACATTACGACATCTTTTTCCCGCCACCTCTCTCTCCCCCTCCCTGCTTACGCTTAGTAGAGCGACTCACCAGGAACTCAATCTCCATGTCGGCGTGCGCGTCCAGGTTGTCGGGGTCCTCTGTGTCGTAGAGGGCGAGCGCCTCTGCGCCGCCGGGCACCGCCATGGGCCCGCGGCCGTACGCCAGGAACTGCACGTAGTTGTCGCGCCGGCCCAGGATGTCCTCGGCGCGCAGCGACACGCTCTCGTTCACCACGAACATGAGGCCGCCGATGGACGCGTGGTCCTGCAGGTTGTAGCCCACCTGCGGAAGAGTTATCACAACGTACAACTTACAGAATCACCGTTGAATTCTTAACAGGTTGTAACCAGCATACTGAACTCAGCGTCTCTTCTCACGGACAGCTTATGCCTCATCCCATGGATCCACATATTGTCCAAACTCTACGTTGTGCTAGCCATAGTAAACGAGATTCTTATGTCGTAGTATCACTTCATAACAAACTATTGCGTTTGTACTATTCTCTTTGTATTTTCTTCCCTCAGTAATATACTGGGTGACAATTATTGAACTACATGAAAAAAACGTAAAGTAATTACAAACTACGGCGTGCACACACTTTATTCAACACGTGAACGTCACTACAGATATTCCTATTTCCGTTATGACATGTTCGATGTGCCTGCCATCATTGGCGATGGTGTGGCGCAGACGAATGGTGGAATTCTGCATGACCCGCTGAAGTGTCTGAATGTTGATGCTGTCGATCATCTCCTAAGTGGTTGTTCTCAGCTCAGCAATGGTTTTGGGGTTATTGCTGTAAAACTAGTCTTCAATATAGCCTGCCGGCCAGAGTGGCCGAGCGGTTCTAGGCGCTACAGTCTGGAACTGCGCGACCACTACGGTCGCAGGTTCGAATCCTGCCTCGGGCATGGATGTGTGTGATGTCGTTAAGTTAGTTAGGTTTAAGTAGTTCTAAGTTCTAGGGGACTGATGACCTCAGAAGTTAAGTCTCATAGTGCTCAGAGCCACTCGAACCATTTCAAAAATGGTTCAAATGGCTCTGAGCACTATGGTACTAAATTGCTGAGGTCATCAGTCCCCTAGAACTTAGAACTACTTAAACCTAACTAACCTAACGACATCACACACATCCATGCCCGAGGCAGGATTCGAACCTGCGACCGTAGTGGTCGCGCGGTTCCAGACTGTAGCACCTAGAACCGTCGGCCACTCTGGCCGGCTGAACCGTTTCATATAGCCCTACAAAAAGTTGTCGCATGTGTTCAGACTCGGAGAATATGGCGGCCAGTCGAGGCCCATGGCTACCCCATAGCCTGAATGCGGTCCTCAAGCACCATTCTCCTGCTTCGACGGGGTCGAACTCCGTCTTGCATCACCCATATCTTGTCGAAATCAGGGTTACTTTGGATAATGGGGATGAAATCATCTTCCAAAACCTTCACGTACCATTCGGTGATCACCGTGCCATCAAGGAATACCGCAACGATTATTCCGTGACTGGACACTGCACACCAGTCACCCGTTCAGTGTGAACACACTTCTCGATCGAGAAATGCGGATTCTCAGTCCCCCAAATGCGCCAATTTTGCTTACTGACGAACCAATCCAAAGAGCTCCGTCGCTAAACCAAACTATGCATGCGCATACTAATTCCCGTCGTGCCCCGCGACTAACCGTGCAGTTTGAACGTCCCAACGCAAACCGTTCAGAAGTTACGACGATTTTGTTTCATATACTTCAGTAATAGTCACCCTGTAAAAGAGCTGGCATAATACTCTCTTTAAGGGACATCCACAACTGCCGCTAAACTATTTCTTGATGAATAAACACTTAACAAATCCTTTATTCCGCTAAAATCATACAAACGCCCCGTGTTTCAGGCTGCAAACGCCATCTTCAGGCGCTACAGAAAAAACAAGGAAAGCTAAGAGGCATTCTTCGTAAAATTAATTAACATAAACGCAGTTGGTTCATAGATTACAATGCGCCGCCAGTGTCTGCTTCTTTGCTGTTACATTCATGTTTTTTTTTCGGTCAGGCCTCTTTTATTCGGTGCGGTACTGGTTGACTCAGAGAACCTATTCATGTGTCATCCGCACGGGATCTCGCGTGATACTTGATAAATTTGCTGGATATTTTACGTGGTTGTTACGACTTTCTCGTACGCAGTCAAGGTACAACCCTATGTCAGGACTTGTGAGGGCCCTTTTAATATTAATTAATTTCTATGAATAAACCCTCTTAGCTTTCTATGTTTTTTCGTACCGTCTGAATACGGGATTTACACTCTGAAACCAATGTCGTGTGTAGCATTAAAAGGTTTGTCAAGTACAACTGGAGGGGATTTTTTCGTCCTGAAAAGTAAAAGCACTGTTGAAATTGATAAATTTATAGCAGTCACTCGCAAATAATCTGTTTATTGCAGATCTAGCTAGATTTCAGCCGCTGTGTGCGTCTCATCTATGGTAGAATAACGTACCTCTGCTGGTGCAGAAGTCCAAAAATCACGTGGTTTGTATTTTTAATTTGATCTGCCGTTAAAATGAAGTCAGATGTATTTTAATAGATAATTTTAGTAAAGTTTTATTTATGTAAGCAAGAGAATTGTATATTATTTTTCTGGATTTACTTTTTTCGACAGCAACGTTGTTGTTGTTGTTGTTGTTGTTGTGGTCTTCAGTCCTGAGACAGGTTTGATGCAGCTCTCCGTGCTACTCTATCCTGTGCAAGTTTCTTCATCTCCCAGGACCTACTGGAGCCTGCATCCTTCTGAATCTGCTTAGTGTACTCATCTCTTGGTCTCCCTCTACGATTTTTACCCTCCACACTGCCCTCCAGTACTAAATTGGTGATCCCTTGAAGCCTCATAACATGCCCTACCAACCGATCCCTTCTTCTAGTCAAGTTGTGCCACAAACTCCTCTTCTTCCCATTTCTATTCAATACCTCCTCATTAGTTATGTGATCTACCCATCTAATCTTCAGCCTTCTTCTGTACCACCACGTTTCAAAAGCTTCTATTCTCTTCTTGTCTAAACTATTTATCGTCCATGTTTCACTTCCATACATGGCTACACTCCATACAAATACTTTCAGAAACGACTTCCTGACACTTAAATCTATACAAATTTCTACTCGATGTTAACAAATTTCTCTTCTTCAGAAACGCTTTCCTTGCCATTGCCAGTCTACATTTTATATCTCTATTTCGACCATCATCAGTTATTTTGCTCCCCAAATAGCAAAACTCGTTTACTACTTTCAGTGTCTCATTTCCTAATCTAATTCCCTCAACATGACCCAACTGGCGTGACACTCTGCACTCAAAGTGACCAGCAGCTGTTCCAGAACATGCGAAAGTTGTTTTCGCTCCAGCGAAAAGGAGGTCGTGTGGTCAACACGAGACGCATTTCATGGAGAAAAACTAGCACAAGAATGAAATGTTAGACGTTGCTACACCCTGCTCCCTAGCCACTCAGGTAAACAACGCGCTGTACAGGTGGAAAGACGACAGATAAAGTTGAACCGGGAAGTAAATGAAGTAAGAATTTCTCGTATGCACGTGCAGTAGGCAAACGGGATGAAATGTGAGGGGAGAGGCCTGTAGCGGGCCTCCGCCTCACAGTGTGAGAGACACGGAGGTGAGACTTACGGCGAGGTCCTGTATGACGCGGATGCCCATCTCCTCGAGGTGTCGGCGCGGCCCCACGCCGGACAGCATGAGCAGCTGCGGGCTGTTGATGGCGCCGGCGGACAGCACCACCTCGCGGCGCGCGCGCACGTAGCGGCGGCGGCCGGCGCGCTCCAGGAAGACGCCGCGCGCCCTGCGCGTCTCGGGGTCGACGTCCACCCTGGTGACCAGCGAGCGCTTGCGCACGTGCAGGTTGGGCCGGCCGCGCGCAGGGTGCAGGTAGGCGCGCGACGCCGACCACCGCGTGCCGTTGCGCAGCGTCACTGCGGGGGCAACGGCGGGGCTCAGCTGGCGGGCGTGCGGGGAGGGTGCTCCGGCCGAGCGGGTCGCTGCTGGGGTGGCAGCAGTGTGCGGGAGGAGGACGAGGGCGGCTGTGAGAAAGGCAAAGAGGAGTGGGGCACGGACCGGAGTCCATTGAAAGTGGGCGAGGAAGCGTTTCCGGCTGGTTCTCGCTGTCAGGTATATGACATTAAGAAATGAAATACTACCGTGTACGGCATACTGTGTCTAACGCACAGTATGAAATCTCAGATACCGGCTGGTATCGGTTACATCATTTGTAACTTCGTATAAAAACCAGTCTTTACTTGGCAATACAGCGTCTGATATGCAATTCTACTGGACACAAATTTTTCGTGTGTGTGTGTGTGTGTGTGTGTGTGTGTGTGTGTGTGTGTGTGTGTCTGTTAATTTAACAGAGACATAACAAAAGTCACGGACTGCCGTCACAAACTTTTTGTTAACAGGTTACCGGTTTCGGTCTTTAATGACCATCACCAGATCTGTTTCATAAAAACAAAGTCCTAATGTACTGCCATTGTGGCAGGGTTAATTAAGCTGCCAGATGCCAACCCTACTACGAGACAAAAAAGAAAACGCTGTTGCCTGCAGTACCACGGAACTGTTTACCGCATTTTCATTGCCGCTTGTGTTTTACGACCTTGGACTGTCTCTGTGTTCAACCAAGTGTATACTACTGAACTTGCAGTCCACTTCATGCGTGGTTTTGCGCTATGTAATAAGGTAAAAAGGCTGAGCTTTCGTGGAGCCTCATAGAATTCAAGCAGAGATGTTTTAGCGGTAGAGGTAACGAATGTCGAAGTCTGTAAACTCAAATGGTTCGTACTTTTGTCACTACTGAATGATCATACGTTGTAAGCGCATAAATGTGCGTCATCAGTCGCACAAGAGTTAACTGCTGGCGTCTCGTGTAAACTATCTCCACGTAATCGTGAGCAGCTACTGCCACTTCACTGTGTTTCACATCCTCTGGAGTTTATTTCCGTTCAGAAAATTCTTTCTGAACGATTCAGCTTTCACAAACATTAGTGCACAGCGTATTACATGCGACTTGTACATTCGTGCTCACGGTATTCGTTAGCGCTGTAACAAAGGCTAATATTTCTTGGGCCAGTGCTATATTCCTCCGGAAACGTTACCACTATCTGGAAAATAAGCGCGATACCAAGAACAACAAAATGCAGTTTCCAACCTAAATACGTAAGACTGTTTGCCGGAGTATGGGGTATTTAGGCATTTATTTTCCGCTTGTTATATATTCGTTCAGGTTAATTATACAGATTATACCTAACAAATCACAAATTAAGATTTACGAGGTGCTTTCTGGCAGGTATGACAGTGGAAGTAGTTAAACCGAGTAGTGGAGCAGCTTTCCTTCTGAAGAAAGTGAGGAGTAAACTGGAGGACTGGAAGACAGCTGAAGAAGCTGAACAGCTGTGAGGACGGAGAAAGCAAAAGCAAGTACTCCTAGTGAAAGGTTTCAGACTACAAGCACTTTGGCGCCGGCTTCTCAACACACATTCAAAGCTGTATGAATGCCGAACTTACTGCCCGGATAGTCGCACACGTTAGCACGCTGTTTCCGAGAATTGGGGAGACGCGCCAGCCCCAAATCCGCCCAGCGTACTAGCGACGGATGCTAGTGTGCTGCCCAGCCTGGATTTGGTTTTAGGCGGGTTTCAGCATCCCACCAGGTGAACATCATGCTGGTTCCCACGTCTCGCCTCAGTTACACGATACGCAGATATTTCGAAAATCTTCTCACGCTTACGTGGACCCACAGAAGGGGGCACACAATTTACATATGGGGCAGGAAAGGGGGGGGGGGGGAGGGAGAGGGGGGGTAGTTCCCGGTAGGAACGGCACCCGACCACCTTCTACTATTAACATTACCAGTTAACTTGCCGACCTCGTGAAGATACAGGATAAGGCCAGGATACAGATTCGCAAGTCACGTTCAGCCATTCAAAGCAAACCAAACGGATTTTCTTTCCGACTGTCATTTGTTACACTCGATAAGCCAAGTAAATCGCAGAATAAAGAGTGCCGCAGTAAACAAGGAAATGTATCACCTCACCCGCAGAAAAGCTGAAGTTATTGTTACTCTTCTCTTTCAGGAATACATTGTCCAAATTCTACCAGAAGCTCTATTAGAACCTATGTTTCTTCTTTTAGTCGCGAGTCGATTTCTGAACATCATAGCTCATTACGAAATGTGGAACTTTTACGTCATGTGGTCAAAAATTAAACACTGATACTGTGCAGATTAACATGCTTTTCCTGTACGTTCCGACCATCGGCAGGAGTCCATATATGAAAACGAACTGCATCCGTTCTCGACGCTTAGCTGTAAGGTACTCAAACTGTTCGCAGCAAAAACCCCGCAGAACGTGAACTGTATCATTTCGTCTAATTTACGGCCATCCGAAGTAATGGTTCTCGTAACATTGGTGAATGAGACTGGAAGCACTAACAGTGTCTGTTACAGGATTTATTTCACTTATTCATGAAATAAGAGGGGACTTCAAAGGGTTAACTACTCCCGCCGTCCCAAGCTTAACGCCGTTGGGCAACTAGACTGTTGTTCTCTGCAGACACAGTTCTGCTATGGTACGGGTAACATGTGCACCGCGGTGCGGAAGTGAAATGACGCGGCAACTGGAAACGTACTCCAAATTCTAAAGTACGCGGGGAAAGTACGATTCTTGTGAGAAAATGATGCAAGTTGCACAAATTAACGGTGAAGTTCTAGCTGTACGTAGACCAAAACCAATGTTGCGTCCAGGCAAAGTGAACTGATATCAAATCGGGAAGGATGGTCATCGGCATCCACCACAGACGGAAGTATCCATACAATCGAGGAACAAATTCACGCCGGACGGGGTGACCGAGCGGTTCTAGGCGCTACAGTCTGGAACTGAGCGACTGCTACGGTCGCAGGTTCGAATCCTGCCTCGGGCATGGATCTGCGTGATGTCCTTAGGTTAGTTAGGTTTAAGTAGTTCTAAGTTCTAGGGGACTGATGACCTCAGAAGTTAAGTCCCATAGTGCTCAGAGCCATTTGAACCATTTTGAACTACTTCGCAGCAGCCACAGATTTTCCGACAATGGGAACGCATAGCGGTTCTCGGATGGCTCTGTGAGCGAGGAGCGGATTTCTGTCGCCGTGGAACTGAACGATCGTAGAACGTTCCAACCGCTGTTTGCAGAGATTTGGCGATTGTGTTGAAAAATAGTGTCACGTATCTTTATCTGTGTGTAGTCTAAGACATCATGCAATAAAGTGTACCTGGCCTGTCATAACAATGTGTAACTTACTTCTTGAAGTCCCCTCTTAATTGATCTGTGGATCTCCCAAAACGCCAGAAAGATGAAAAATCTCGCAATGTTCTCGTTGTGAAGCTGACAGTGAAATAGGATGACAAACGTTGCGATAAGAGCGGAAACTCTGTATTGAGTGGACACGCACATTGGTCCAAAAATTAGTTGTCTCTAGGAGAAATCACACTAACATCTGGTGACACTGCATTCAGCTTTGATTATTTGCCGAGGAACAGGATCCACAACTTTCTCAAGGTACGCCACTCATTGATGATAGAGCTCCATGGAGCTACATATGTGGGGACGTTGAGTGCTAGATTTGACCACCTGTCCCACATAGTCAGAGATCTTTACTATGGAAGTAACATCGGCTGTTTTAACGGGTTATTGGAGCTGTAATAAGCTGCCGGAGTGTTCATAAAACCAGTCCCATGAGCACGGCTGCTGCCATCTTGGAAGAGGGAAGTGTCCACAGCATACTCATCATGAAGATATAGAGGAAAAGGCAGCACTTGCCACCGACACTATTGAACTAAACATCTCGGTAACGTGAGGGAGTCGGCAGAAGCAGTGGTACAAAAACCACCACCATACGTCACAGAACGACCTCCGAACTCCATACATAGAGGGTTCAACACTTCATCGGGGATTGGGGCACTCCAGGCTTCGCACAATTTCAAAAGAGGCAAAAGGGCGGGTCGTCCGATCGCATTACCTGCCTCCATTCAGTTTCTGTGTTTGGCCCACTGAAGACGTGGAGCTGTAAGTGCCGCTGTGCACAGTGGTCTTTTCTGAGGTGATCGTAAACCGGGTATACTAAGCCGCCGTAGTTTCTTTGACCACTCATACAGGAAAAGCTCTCTGCTGGCTCTCGTTTGAGTGTCTTATTGCAGGAATAAAGTTCCTTCATAGGAAATCGACAGTGTGCGTGCAACGGCAACAAATCGTCACGGAACATCACATCGATGTCACAGCAGACGTTCAAAGTGGCGTCCACGGGTTTTCAGGTCGTAGGGATAGTAGCGGTTATCATACAGAACACACAATTGTTATTCGGCTTACACCAAGTTGGCGGACCACTTGCCTGGAGCTTATAGTAGGTTTCTTCTCAGGATGCTGTAGAATTCGGTCCTCCAAATGTGATGTACGCACGGTTCGCCTCTTCCCTGCACTCTCGTCTCTCTGAAAGGACCCATGATCACACAAACGCCCACAACAGCTTGAAATGTGGTGTGATGTTGTTGGTGTCTGTCAGGGTACTTGTCTCGGTATAGCCGCGCTGCCTCACGACCGTTTCCATCTGATTGGCCGTACGCAATCACCATCTCGGCTTATTCCCGACACGAACACCGGACCATTCTGCAGCTTACCGTACGCTTCGTCTGTCCCACAGCTTGCAACGCAAAAGGAACAGACGCGGTCAAAGGAATTTTTCTTTGTAGCGCCATCTATCGTGGCAACGATTCATTTCCGGACACATGTTCATAGGACATTTTTCCCTTCATGGTCAAGTGGTTCAAATGGCTTTGAGTACTATAGGACTTAACTTCTGAGGTCATCAGTCCCCTAGAACTTAGAACTACCTAAACCTAACTAACCTAAGGACATCACACACATCCATGCCCGAGGCAGGATTCGAATCTGCGACCGTAGCAGTCGCGCGGTTTCCCTTCATGTCCAGTCAGGAATCCGTCCATGTAGTTTGTCGGTTTTCTACATCTGCATCTACATGGATACTCTGCAAATCACATTTAAGTGCCTGGCAGAGGGTTCATCGAACCACCTTCACAATTCTCTATTATTCCAATCTCATATAGCGTGCGGAAAGAATGAACACCTATATCTTTCCGTACGAGCTCTGATTTCCCTTTTTTTTATCGTGTTGATCTTTTCTCCCTATGTTGCTCGGTTTCAACAAAATATTTTCGCATTCGGAGGGGAAAGTCGGTGATTGGAATTTCGTGAGAAGACTCCACCTCATCTAAAAACGCCTTTGTTTTAATGATGTCCGCACCAAATTCTGTATCATTTCAATGACACTCTCTCCCCTATTCCACCATAATACAAAACTTACTGCCCTTCTTTGAACTTTTTCGATGTACTTCGTCAATCCTATCTGGTAAGGATCCCACACCGCGCAGCAGTATTCTAAAAGAGGACGGACAAACGTAGTGTAGGCAGTCTCTTTAGTAGATCTGTTACATTTTCTATGTGTCCTGCCAATAAAACGTAGCGTTTCGTTAGCCTTCCCCACAACATTTTCTGTGTGTTCCTTCCAATTTAAGTTGATGGTAATTGTAATTCCTAGGTATTTAGTTGAATTTATGGCCTTCAGATTTGACTGATTATCGTGCAACCGAAGTTGAACGAATTCTTTTTGCACTCATGTGGATGACCTCACACTTTTCGTTATTTAGGATCAGTTGCCAATTTTCGCATCATACAGACATCTTTTCTAAATAGTTTTGCGATTCGTTTTGGTCTTTTGCTGACTTTACTACTCGATAACAGCATCATCTGCAAAAAACTGAGATGGCTGCTCAGATTGTCTCCTAAATTGTTTATATGGATAAAGAACAGCAGAGGGCCTATAACACTACCTTAGGGAAACCCAGAAATCACTTACCTTTTACTCGATGACTTTCCGTCAATTACCATGAACTGTGACTTCTCTGACAGAAAATCACGAATCCAGTCACATAACTGAGACGTTATTCTATAAGCACGCAATTTCACTACAAGCCGGTTGTGTGGTACCGTGTCAAAAGCCTTCCGGAAATCCAGAAATACGGAATAAATCTGAAATTCCTTGCCAATAGCACTCAACACTTTATGCGAATAAAGAGCTAGTTGTGTTTCACAAGAACTGTGTTTTCTAAATCCATGTTGACAGTGAGTCAATAGACCGTTTTCTTCGAGGTAATTCATAATGTTCGAACAGGATATATGTTCAAAAATCCTGCTGCATATGGACGTTAATGATATGGGCCTGTAATTTAGTGGATTACTACTACCACCTTTCTTGAATATTGATGTGACCTGTGCAACTTTCCATCTTTTGGTACGAATCTTTCGTCGAGGGAACGGTTGTATATAATTGTTAAGTACGGAGCTGCTGCATCAGTGTACTCTGAAAGTAGGCTAATTCGTATACAGTGTGGACCAGAAGACTTCGCCGCGCGGGGTAGCAGTCATCTCTCGGGCATGAGTGTGTATGTTGTTCTTGGCGTTAGTTAGTTTTAGTTACGTAGTACGTAACCGTAGGGATCGATGACCTCAGCAGTTTGGTCCCATAGGAAGTTCCCACAAATTTTCAAATTTCGAGAATACTTGCTTTTAGTAAGTGATTTAAGTTGATTCGCTACTCCGAGGACATTCACTTCTACGTTACTCATGTCGGCAGCTGTTATTTATTCGAATTCTGGAATATTTACTTCGTCTTCTTTTGTGAAGGCATTTCGGAGGCTGTCTTTAGTAACTCTGCTTTGGCAGCACTGTCTCCGATAGTATCTCCATTGCTATCGCGCTGCATTGATTGCATCTTGCCCGTAGCATACTTCTCGTACGACCAGAATCTCTCTAGATTTTCTGCCAGGTTTCGAGACAAAGTTTTATCAACGTTCACCCTGTACCTCTGTCACTATTTACGGTTTCTGAGGTCAAGTGCATGATCCTCTCTTTCGGGGTTACTTTGACCCCTGGTCATTGGCATCCCAGTATTACAGATACACAATTTATTACACAGTGTTGATACCAATGACAGTGTGGAACTAAGGAAGACATATATTAACCATCAGTCTATAGACGAAGGCTCATTTGGAAGTTAAAATTGCAAGCTATTGTGGTCCAGGCAGTGATTGAGGTGTAACATATAATGTCAAATATCTCCGGAAACAAGGAATGAATTTTGTTTGGCCACAAACTCCAGATAAATGAAGAACTGGTAACCTTAATTCAAAGTGAAATGGATGTTTTGAAACGTGGACTTGGGTCTAACAGGGGTGAAATTGGAGGTATTAAGCTCAGCTAAATTTGGTGCTATGCGTGTGGTACTCCATACTGGTATCTTACACACATCAAAAAAAGTTTTGCATCACCTTGGTTCCAAGAGTTCCGGAACCTATACAGAAAATTGGAACAGATATCAATATAAACATCATTTCCGCCATTTTTATTGCACATAAAAACCACACATTGCATGCTGTACCAGCATACAGCGAGACCTTCAGAGGTGGTGGTCCAGATTGCTGTACACACCGGTTCCTCTAATACCCAGTAGCACGTCCTCTTGCATTGATGCAAGCCTGTATTCGTCGTGGCATACGATCCACATGTTGGTCCAGATTTGTCCCACTCCTCAATGGCGAATCGTCGTAGATCCCTCAGAGTGGTTGGCGGGTCACGTCGTCCATAAACAGTCCTTTTCAATCTATCCCAGGCATGTTCCATAGAGTTCATGCCTGGAGAACATGCTGGCCACTCTAGTACAGCCGTTACGGCGCCTTCCATGGCCACCAGCGGCGTACGTCGGCCCCACGTAATGCCACCCCAAAACAGCAGGGGACCTCCACCTTGCTGCACTCGCTGGACAGTATGTCTAAGGCCTTCAGCCTGACCATGTTGCCTTCAAACACATCTCAGACGATTGTCTGGTTGAAGGCATATGCGGCACTCATGGGTGAATAGAATGTGATGCCAATCCTGAGCGGCCCATTCGGCATGCTGTTGGGCCCATCTCTAGTGCGTTGCATGGTGTCGTAGTTGCAAAGATAGACCTCGCCATGGACATCGGGAGTGAAGTTGAACGTCAGGCAGCCTATTGCGCACACTTTGACTCGTAGCAGGACGTCCTGTGGCTGCACTAAAAGCATTATTCAACATGGTGGCGTTGCTGTCAGGTTTCCTCCGAGCCATAATGCGTAGATAGCGGCCATCCACTGCAGTAGTAGCCCTCGGGCGGCCCGAGCGAGGCATGTCATCGACAGCTCCTGTCTCTCTCTGTATCTCCTCCACGTCCGAACAACATCGCTTTGCTTCAGTCCGAGACGCCCGGACACTTCCCTTGGTGAGAGCCCTTCCTGATACAAAGTGACAGTGCGGGCGCGATCGAACCGCGGTATTGACCGTGTAGGCGTGGCTGAACTAGAGACAACACGAGCCGTGTACATCCTTCCTGCTGGAATGACTGGAACTGACTGGCTGTCGGACTCCCTCCGTCTAATAGGTGCTGCTCATGTATGGCTGTTTACACCTTTGAGCGGGTTTAGTGACATCTCTGAACAGTCAAAGGGACTGTGTCTGTGATACAATATCCACAGTGAACGTCTATCTTCAGGAGTTCTTGGAACCGGGGTGATGCGAAACTTATTTGATGTGTGTGTATATTTGTAATTTTGATGATGAATCACACTATTTGATTTGTGTGCAATACTATGTCATTTTGTGAGGGTTAAAAAAGCACTTAAGAAAAATTTAAATTAATGTATTTATTTCGGGATAGTCAACGAACGTTTCAGGGTGTTTCGGAAGTATGTACCACAAAGGGGATGGTATCTGACAGCTGTGGGGGAAGTACAAAAATGGCTCTGAGCACTATGGGACTTAACATCTTTGGTCATCAGTCCCCTAGAACTTAGAACTACTTAAACCTAACTAACCTAAGGACATCACACACATCCATGCCCGAGGCAGGATTCGAACCTGTGACCGTAGCAGTCATGCGGTTCCCGACTGAGGGCCTAGAACCGCTAGACCACCGCGGCCGGCGGGGGAAGTACAGGCTGGTCGATGTACCCCGAATCGATATTAAGTCTGACGATGTACATTCTCTTCAATTACTTCGTCTGCGGTCTAGAAAATGTGTTGTACTAATTATTATGTAAAATTTTCACACAAGCCCTTATATTCACTAATATAAATATGAACAGAAGTTAAAAAGTGGTCGTGATAATCATGTTTGAACCTGAAAATCCGTCAATGTGTACCTGGTTTACGGTACCAGACTGCAAATGTCCACTTCGCGCGTTTCACAGTGCGGTGTTGGCTGAGAAACTGGTCGGGATGGACCTGCACACCCTGACAGCAGCAATTCTTGGCGGGTTTGAAAACTACTGTGACAGTAGTCTCCGGCCCCTGTGGGTTAGGCTCTCTTTTTGCGATCAGTGGTCTTATGCAGTATTATGTGCCTGTGAGTGACACAACTCTTTGCAGACGTTTTGGGCAGTCCTCTCTGATGCACTAACTCTATGAAGGCTTCGTTCGTGGGCACGTCCAGATGCGGCAGCCACGCTACCACGATTCCAGGTCGACCCATATTCCAGCACTGATTCAGTACAGCCGTCTGGCCATAACGCACCACTCGATTACCGTGACTCGGGTCAGCGGTGGAGGATGGCATGACGGCCTGGAACCAGTTCAACACGTACATCGCTCTAAAACTGTCAGTGTGATCTTTTAAGAGCAGTGGCTAACATTTTGTGTGATGAGCTTATTTACATCGTGCATGATAGTCGTCTGTGTGCACGTTGCGTCCATGCCAAGGAGAGCGGCAGTAGCAGCGGTGAGGTGGGGTGGGGTGGGGTGGGGTGGGGTGGCTCGAGCTGTTACCTTGCAGATAGGAGGAGCCGATCTGCGGCAGTAGCAGCGGTGAGGTGGGGTGGGGTGGGGTGGCTCGAGCTGTTACCTTGCAGATAGGAGGAGCCGATCTGCGTGGCGCCGTTGTAGTCGTTCTGCGGGAAGCCGAGCAGCCTGGCGGCCTCCAGGAAGGCCTCGGCCAGCGGCGTGTGGTAGGGGGCGTAGTCCACCGCCACTGGGCCCTCCGTGTTGTGGAAGACGCGGTCCGCCGCCAGCTCAGGGATCGCCGTCGCCTCCGACTTGAGGAAGTACCTGCGCAGTGCGACAGCACGCTGTACCTTGCACACCGACATAAGGGAGATAGTCCCATACATTCCATCACCACCATGGTATTCAAATGGTTCAAATGGCTCTGAGCACTATGGGACTCAACTTCTGAGGTCATCAGTCCCCTAGAACTTAGAACTACTTACACCTAACTAACCTAAAGGCATCACACAACACCCAGTCATCACGAGGCAGAGAAAATCCCTGACCCCGCCGGGAATCGAACCCGGGAACCCGGGCATGGGAAGCGAGAACGCTACCGCACGACCACGAGCTGCGGACGTCACTCTTGACAGTGCCAGTAAAACAGAGTTACTAAACACGGTTTTTCGAAACTCCTTCACCAACGAAGACGAAGTAAATATTCCTGAATTCCAATCAAGAACAACTGCCGAGATGATAAACATAGAAGTAGATATCCTCGGTGTAACAACGCAGCTTAAATCACTTAATAAAGGCAAGGCCTCCCGTCCAGATTGTGTATCAATCAGGTTCATCTCAGAGTATGCGGATAAAATAACTCCATATTTAGCAATTATATACAACCACTCGCTCACAGAAAGATACGTACCTAAAGACTGGAAAATTGCACAGGTCACACCAATACCCAAAAAGGGAGTAGGAGTAATCCGCTGAATTACAGGCCTATATCACTAACGTCGATTTGCAGTAGGGTTTTGGAACATATACTGTATTCGAACATTATGAAGTACCTCGAAGAAAACGATTTATTGACATATAGTCAGCACGGATTCAGAAATTATTGTTCCCGTGAAACACAACTAGCTCGTTATACTCATGAAGTAATGAGTGCTATCAACAACGGATGTCAGATTGACGCCATATTTTTAGATTTCCAGAAGGCTTTCGACACCGTTCCTCACAAGCGTCTTCTAACCAAACTGCGTCCCTTCGGAGTATCGCCTCAGTTGTGCGTCTGGATTCGTGATTTACTGTCAGAAAGGTCACAGTTCGTAGTAATAGACGGAAAGTCATCGAGTAAAAAAGAAGTAATACCTGGCGTTCCCCAAGGAAGTGTTATAGGCCCTCTATTGTCCCTAATCTGAATTAACGACATAGGAGACAATCTGAGTAGCCGTCTTAGATTGTTTGCAGATGATGCTGTCATTTATCGTCTTCTAAAGTCATCAGATGATCAAAACGACATGCAAAATGATTTAGATAAGATATCTGTATAGTGCGAAAAGTGGCAATTGACCCTGAATAAAGAAAAGTGCGAAGTTATTCACATGAGTACTAAAAGAAATCAGCTAAATTTCGATTACGCGATAAGTCACACAAATCTGAGGGCTGTAAATTCAACTAAATACTTAGGGATTACAATTTGGATCGATCACATAGATACTATTGTGGGTAGAGCAAACCGAATACTGCGATTGACTGGCAGAACACTTAGGAGGTGCAACAGGTCTACCAAAGCGACTCCTTACACTACGCTTGTCCGCCCTATTCTGCAGTACTGCTGTGTGGTGTGGGATCCGCATCAGGTGGGACTGACGGATGACATCGAAAAAGTACAGAGAAGGGCAGCTCGTTTTGTATTATCGCGAAACAGGGGAGATAGTGTCACAGACATGATACGTGAATTGCAGCGGCAAACATTAAAACAAAGGCGTTTTTCGTTGCGACGGGATCTTCTCGTGAAATTTCAATCAGCAGTTTTCTCCTCCGATTGCGAAGACATTCTGTTGGCACCCACGTACATAGGGAGAAATGACCATCACGATAGATTAAATGAAATCAGGGCTCTCGTGGAAAAATTTAAGTGCTCGTTTTTCCCGCGTGCCATTCGAGAGTGGACCGGTTGAGAGACAGCATGAAGGTGGTTCATTGAACCCTCTGCCAGACACTTTGTTGTGAACAGCAGAGTAATCACATAGATATATATGTACAGATTCGGCGAACTTACTGACCAAAGTAGGGTTTGGCAAGCACGAGGGTAGGCGGCAGTAACTCCCCACGTATACCGGTGGGCATTATCTTGCCAAAAATGTAAGCCCAGGACGTCGTTCCATGAAGTGCAACAATTTACACTGAAGAACCAAAGAAACTAGTACTCGAGCACATTTGGGTCAACATTTGTAAAACTTTAATTCCTCTTTCTCAAACGCCACCCTATGGGGAAAGAGGGAGAATTTTAGTTTTAGCGAATCAAAATTTACGAAGTCAATAAGTATTTTTATTTATCCGTAACAAGTTTGCACGCAGAAATGAGAACATGGATTTTCTTGAATTACAGCGCCAACTAGCAAGAATCAAAACAAATGTTTCAGACAAAATGTAGAATCTGGTTTTGCAATAAGAAATAGGGGTTCCCAGTTGAAATTTTAAAGTTGCCTCCCGCCCCACCCCCAGGAGGCTGGGGTGGTGGGCTAATTTTAGAACCAGCAGATGTCCCCCACCAAAATAATCAACTTTGGATTCTACACATTTTTTCGTGTGAAGCTTTATTTTTCGAGTTATTATAGTTTGTCAACTTAAAATTTACACCCTGTGTAAGACACGTGTCTCTCGCAGTTGCTAGATCGGTCACTGCTGGTATAATGGCAGGTTATCAAGATTTGACGGGGTTCGACGTGATGGTGTAGTCGGCGCACGAGTCATGGATGAAGTGGGAATTGACCCGTACGACTAATTCACGGGTGCACCGTGAATATCAGGAATACGGTAAAACGTAAAGTCCCCGACATCGCTGCCGCTGGAAAACGATCCTGCGAGAACAGCACCAACGACGACTGAGGAGAATCCTCCTACGTGATAGAAGTGCAGTCCTTCCGCAAATTGCTGCAGATTTCAATGTTAGGCCATCAACAAGTGCGAGGCCTTACGCCCCGCCTGGGCCCGTCGACACAGACGTAGGACTGTTGATGACTGGAATCGTGTTGCCTGGCCGAACGAGTCTCGCCTCAGATTGTATGGAGGCGATATGATGGACCCTGCATGTCAGTCTCTGTAACGGTGTGGGGCGTGTGCAGTTGGGGTGATATGGGACCGCTGATACGTCCACATACGACCCTGGCATGTGACACATAGATGAGCATTCTGTCTGATCACCTGCGTCCAGTCATGTCCATTGTGCATTCCGACCGACTTGGCAATTCCAGCAGGACAATGCGACACACCACATGCCAGAATGGCTACATAGTTGCTCCAGGAACACTCTTGTGAGTTTAAAAACTTCTGATGGCCACCAATTCCCAGACACGAACATTATTGGGCATGTGCAGTTGGGGTGATATGGGACCGCTGATACGTCTACATACGACTCTGACATGTGACACGTAGATGAGCATTCTGTCTGATCACCTGCGTCCAGTCATGTCCATTGTGCATTCCGACCGACTTGGCAATTCCAGCAGGACAATGCGACACACCACATGCCAGAATGGCTACATAGTTGCTCCAGGAACACTCTTGTGAGTTTAAAAACTTCTGATGGCCACCAATTCCCAGACACGAACATTATTGGGCATGTGCAGTTGGGGTGATATGGGACCGCTGATACGTCTACATACGACTCTGACATGTGACACGTAGATGAGCATTCTGTCTGATCACCTGCGTCCAGTCATGTCCATTGTGCATTCCGACCGACTTGGCAATTCCAGCAGGACAATGCGACACACCACATGCCAGAATGGCTACATAGTTGCTCCAGGAACACTCTTGTGAGTTTAAAAACTTCTGATGGCCACCAATTCCCAGACACGAACATTATTTGGCATACCTGGAATGCCTTGCAACGTGCTGTTCAGAAGAGATCCCCACTCTCTCGTACGCTTACGAATTTATGGAGAGCCCTGCAGGATTCATGGTATCACTTCCCTCCAACGCTACATCAGACATTAGTCGAGTCCGTGCCACGTCGTGTTGCGGCAGTTCTGCGTGCTCGCCTGGTCCCTAGACTGTATTAGGCAGGTGTACCAGCTTCTCTGGCTCTTCATTGTAGTTAGTCTTTGTTAAATCTGTGTAGTAGCAATTAGGCACCACTGCAGACGTCTGCTGACACAGGCCTTAACAACTTTCTTCCTCTGTGGGTAGCTCCAAAAATGGGCAATTCTGTTGATTTAAATCTAACTCCACGATTCCATACCAGAACATAAAAATCTGCAGTATGCCTGCGTTGGTGTAGAACATGCTTACGGTTTATCTCGTACATTTACCGTCAGAAATCTAACAACGACAGTAAAGCTGATTACGTTAGAGTTACTCACTGTTTCTTGGCAGATACATAAGGATTCCTGACGAAAAAATTGCTTGAAGAATGTCTTCTAAAAGGGAAAAAAGACGAGTTATAAATCATTAATATTAACATTAATCAATGAAGTTTGTTATTCTGATTGGATCACAAACTATAAAATTAATTTTGGGCTATTCTCAAGTCCTGCATATTAGAGTATATAAAATTCATCATCTGTTGATAGCGAGCGTGAGAGACAAATCCTAGTCATTTTTTGTGGAGCATAACTCAACAACAGTGAAGCATTTTATACTCCAAGGCGATTAGTGGTGGTTGAGGCTTCAGTCACTGGGCGAGTGAGCGCAGCGCCGCCGCGGCATTTGGTGCCAGCAGGTGGGTCCTAGACACATGTGGCGTTGAAAGGCAGATAGTCTGCCGAGAAATCTTTCGCAGAAATGTTATTGGACGGAAGTGTTATTACCGGTGTGTCGGAACGTTAAATACGGAGTAAGTGTGGTACCATCAAACTCTGGATTGCAGTATTCAGACTAAAGGCGCTCTAAAATTTAGGTAACGAGCTGATTCGACCACAAGACATCGCATTCGGGCGACGCGCTGTTTACACGTAGACCAGGGGTGTAGGCGTAACATAACGACTTCAGCAGAAGACAAGACATTCTCAAGGAATTGCCGCAGCCTACGGTGTTGCCATATTGTGCAGATAGCCGGACTTGAAGTATTGTCAGCGTGGTCAGTTTATTTGACCATATTACGAGAGCTGCAGACTTACATTCCAGGGCGGCTTGCCATCGGTCAGATTTTATGTCAAACAGTATAAGTCCAAATCACTGTCAACTGATGAAAAACACAAAAGTGGCATGGCATATGATGTCCATGCTGCGAATGCCTGTGGATAAGTAGTTAGCAGATTTCACCCGCTGACTGTGATGTGGACGCACATCTTAAGGAGACACAGCTGCAAGGGAAGTAGCCATATTAGTTAATTTTTATTGTTCTTCTTTATGTTTTATATTGGTCGCTTTTAGAGGATTTTATACAGCAACACTGATTATGAGAGCTTGAACTTCCAGACAATTTTTTTAACTCTATACATAGTCAACATTTTAACAGTTAACATTTGAATGAAACTGTTTCCCTGTCCCTAACTAGAGGGGATATCGGAGTATCTGTGTGGAATAATTTATCCTTTGTATTCTAATTTATGCTTTGTATTCCATAGAGTATTTTCAGTAATATGCGATTCTACTGTATCATTTCTCCTCATTAGCGGTTTTCTAATTATGAATAATTTTTATTTGACCGTGAAGTGCCGGACTGAATCCGTAATGATCGCACACAGAAGTTTCTCGCTGATAAGCTGTTGTACTGATAATTACTTCCTAACTTTGAGATGACAGGTGGTTGGACACAAACATAACAAATGTGACACGTTAGCTGAAGTACCTCAGTCTATCTGTATTTACACTCACATACTGGTTGACATTTAAAAGAGACCGGATTGAGAAACATTTATATAAAACAAATCTAGTAATTAAATATACGTTTAGTCTGCATTTCACAGACGACAAAATGCCCTCCTGTGGTAAACGGTCATTTAAGTATTAGTGTGAAAAACAATTAATTTCATAAAAAAAGTTTCTAGCAGTTCACTTTACAGCAATTGTTTGAAAAACAATATTTAACTGAACCCGATCCGAGAAATGTAATTGAGCTCAATAAAACTTTAATTTCGTCACACACAATAAAGGTACTGTTTTAAGTAGACTTTATTCATCACAGTACCTGTACTGAGTAAGACTGAATTTGGCATTTTACGTTTTGGAGTCAGCTTCGTCGTATGTTTCACAACATTTGGTACATTTACTAAAGCATGTTGGTTCCTTATTTATAAAAGTGTGATGCATTAGTTGATTACAGAATACATCAGATTTTAGGACGACGTTTTTAATGTGTTACAAGGGTGAGTGGTTCGTCCTCGTTTGTTTCTAAGTGATCAGCCTGTCACATATTCATGTGTATCTAGTTATCTATTTTAACTCTCTTCTTATCTTTCTTAGATTTACTTAACAGTTTTAGAACATTTGAGCAGTTTTGCCGCTATCTTCCAGGATGTGAGCTAGTGTGAATATGAGGATGATAAGGGACGAGTTTGGGTAAAAGCGCGCACACACACACACACACACACACACACACACACACACACACACACTATATCCGTAGCTGTTAAACACAGAACACTTCAAGCACATGGAACGTAGGACCAGGATACATTCAATACTTACGTAATGACACACATAAGATCAATGTCAGTGAGTGAACACACAATTATTCAAATAAAAACAGCACACTTGAGAGAGACTGGCTTCATAAAGTGAAAAACTGAACTTTGCATGATAGCTTCCCGACAACACGTCCAATGACTGCATAACATTTGTAAAAAAAAAATAGTTATAATCATAATTATTTCTGTGAGCAGTTGGTTGGTTTGGTTGTTTTGGGGAAGGAGACCAGACAGCGTGGTCATCGGTCTCATCGGATTAGGGAAGGATGGCGAAGGAAGTCGGCCGTGCCCTTTCAGAGGAACCATCCCGGCATTTGCCTGGAGTGATTTAGGGAAATCGCGGAAAACCTAAATCAGGATGGCCGGACGCGGGATTGAACCGTCGTCCTCCCGAATGCGAGTCCAGTGTCTAACCACTGCGCCACCTCGCTCGGTCTGTGAGCAGTTCTGTTGCCTCTGTTGTAAATGTTACGTAAGTTCCCACAGTTGTAGTCCATTAAGCATACTCTTAAGACAAAGGAAAGCAAAAAAAAAAAAAAAAAAAAAAAAAAACACGAGCCGCCGTGGTTACCGTGTGCATTCGCTACGCGGAACATCCAACACTGCATTCTTGCAGATGCACTGGTCGTGTGCATCGGTAGAAAATAGGAAGAGGAAAGTTCGTGCGCAGGCCGCGGTGGCCGAGTTGTTCTAGGCGCTTCAGTCTGGAACCGCGCGACCGCTACGGTCGCAGATTCGAATCCTGCCTCGGGCATGGATGTGTGTGATGTCCTTAGGTTAGTTAGGTTGAAGTAGTTCTAAGTTCGAGGGGACTGATGACCTCAGATGTTAAGTCCCATAGTGCTCAGAGAACCATTTTTGAAAGTTCTTGCGAGTGAACGTATAACAATAATAATAATGATAATAACAAACTAATAATGAATGAAGTTTATTGCATTACAGGAGGAGGTTGACTATTAAAAATAAATGGAAAATAGGCTGGTCGTTCATGATCTTTAATTTCAGGTTGTACACAGGCGAAGTGCCAAATATAAGCCGAATCGGTTTGTTCGTGTTTGATGAGGCCTTCCTCTTGTACCTTGTCGGTGGAGCATGAAATATACAAAAGGGAGGAAGATTAAGCTGTAACGTCGTGTCGAAAAGCTCCAATTGGTGCGGATGGTGAAGGAAATCTACTTTGTTTATAATATTCCGGCATTTACTGTTGCAGATTAAGGGGAAGTGGAAATGGCTGGACGGAGATTTGAACCGCTATCCTGCCGAATGCAAATCTGAGGTCTTACCAGTGCGCCATCTGACTCGGAGAGTCTTTTGGCAGAGGGCTGTGAGGTTGATTGCTTGGTAACATGTACCAGAATATGCTTGTAACAAACTAGAGTACCGCACACTCCTCAGTACTACTGGTACCGTATGTGGGTGAGACATTTATTGAGGAGGGGGGGGGTCATGAATTGGCATCCCCTCCCCCCCCCCTAAAAAAAACATTTTATTAGAAGTGTTCGTATATTTAGATATACGAGGAGACTTCTAAAATTAAGTTACGTACTATTATGGCTGGTTAAAGAGCTTTTATTAAATACTGAATTACACTTCAAAGTGAGGTAGATACAGAAGACTCGTTCATTAAGTAACACAATACATTCTATTTCTGAAAGCAGTTCGGTTTAGTCAGGGTTCTAATACACCATATTATCTTCCACTCATTTGGTTACGAAATCCTAGTTTTCGAAAGTAATCTCCGTCCAATTCGACGGCCTTACGCCATCTTACTGAGAGGGCCTTCGTGCCGGCGTGGTACCACTCCACTGGCCGACGTTGGAACCAACGTGTTGCTGCATCAACAACCTCCATATAATCCATCCACGTATTGCTTCTCGTGGAGTGCATCCTTCTCGGGCCAAACAGATGGAACACGGAAGTTGCGAGACCCGGACTGTACGGAGGATGAGGAAGAACAGTCCAGAGTTTTGTGAGCTGCTCTCGGGTGCGCGGACTTGTGGAGGCCTTAGGTTGTCATGGAGAAGTAGTAGTTCGTTCACATTTTCGTGGCGATGAACACACTGCAGTCGTTTCTTCATTTTCCTGAGAGTAGCGCGAACATCTTCAGAGTTGAGTACCTCACTACCAACAGAGGCGTCCCGTTGAGCAGCGAGGTGTTCGGTTGTGATCTGTCCATCACTTCGAATCAGAGTGTCGTCACGTTCCAACACTGCAGGAGTCGCAGCTGCGTGCGGCCGGCCGCCCCTCTGCAGGTCGGACAGGTTCGCGCGACCTCGTTGCGAAGATGACAGACGCGTCGCCCAACGGCTCGCCGTGCTTTTGTTCACTGCCAGGTAGCCGTAGGCAGTCTGCAAGCGCCACTGAATATCTGCGCTGCTTTGGTTTTCCACCAAAAGAAACTCAGTGACAGCTCTCTGCTTGGAACGCTCCTCTGCTGAAGGCTATGTATAGTGCCGCCACCTGTCGGAACTTCGTGAAACTACAGGGGCTGCAGCAGGAGTATTACTCGACGTTCCACAACAAATTCCGCATTTTTCCACCCGAAATTGGCGGAGAAAAAATATGTTGCATTAGTTACTGAACGTCACTCGTATTGTCAACGTAATTACCAGTTCTCCGTAAACAAATGGCGGAACGTTGTGCCAATCGTTGAATTCCTGGACGATAGAAATCCTCTGAATCATTCGTAAACCGTTGCGTGGACACCGGGATGTTATTGTCCTGTAACCACTCCGCCACAGGCCGTTCATTATGAACCGGTGCTCGATCGTGTTGAAAGATGCATTCGCCATCCCCGAGTTGCTCTTCAATAGTGGGAAGCAAGAAGGTGCTTGAAACATCAATGTAGGCCTGCATTGTGATAGTGCCACGCAAAACACCAAGGGGTGCAAGCCCCCTCCATGAGAAACACGACCACTATCATAACACCACCGCCTCCGAATTTTACTGTTGGCACTACACAGACTGGCAGATGACGTTCACCGGGCATTCGCCATACCTACACCCTGCCATCGGATCGCCGCATTGTATACCGTAATTCGGCACTCCACACAACGTTTTTCCACTGTTCATTCGTCCAGTGTCTACTCTACTTACACCAAGCGAGGCGTCATTTACCATTTAACGGCGAGCTGTGTGACATACGAGCAGCCGCTCGACCATGAAATCCAAGTTTTCTCATCTGCCGCCTAACTGTCATAGTACTTGTAGTGGAAGCTGATGCAGTTTGGAATTCTTGTGTGATGGTCTGGAGAGATGTGTGCCTATTACACATTACGACCCTCTTCAACTATCGGCGGTCTCTGTCAGTCAACAGACAAGGTCGGCCTGTACGCTTTTGTGCTGTACGTGTCCCTCACGTTTCCACTACCCTATCACATCGGAAACAGTGGACCAAGGGACGTTTAGGAGTGTGGAAATCTCGCGTACAGGCGTATGACACAAGTGACACCCAATCACCTGACCACGTTAGAATGCCGTGAGTTCCGCGGAGCGCCCCATTCTGCTCCCTCACGATGTCTAATGACTACTGAGGTCGCTGATATGGAGTACCTGGCAGTAGGTGGCAACACAATGCGCCTGATATGAAAAACGTATGTTTCTGGGGGTGTCCGTATTCTTGTGATCACATAGTGTCATCCCGAACGTAGGTGGAGATTAGTGAAAGAAACCGCACTCGCTCCCATTTACACGCTCGGAATGATAGCAGGAACAACGGCGAGTCAACAATTAAATTTTATATAGTATGAAGTATGACGTCGTCAAAGTTATAACAGTTTGTTGTTTGTTACTCTTAAAGTTCATAAATCAGTTGCATGAAAGATGTACTTTAAAAAATTTTCGGACGAATACTGTTCAAATCCAATATTTTAGTGAACTGAAGTTTCTAGGTAGTCGTGCTAAAGCAGTGTAAACAATTATATTATTATTAATCTATTAAAACATTTTTATATTCTACTGTAATCATTACTAAAACAGGAGACACCTGTGACACGTTCAACCTGAGAATTACACAACGTATTTTTTTCTGTCTCTCTTTTTTCTGTAGATTACAGTCTGTCACGCGGTTAAAGACCGAATACATTAGCAAGCAAAACAGAAATAGAAACAAAGATTCATTGCCTATTGTGATTTCCAGTGCTTGTGCGCACTATAGAGAAGAACGAACGCCACAACTCGTTATCTATTCAGCACTGAGTGAGAAAGGAGCATCTATTTACACGAGACTTTGCCTTAATAACGGTACACACTAGTACATGTTCGACTGCAGCTGTCTTCGGCTGAAAAAAAAATAAAATAAAATTAAATTAAAAAGAACGGTGTACTCCCTCAGGAGACACCCTGTGTTAGTGACAAACAGCTATCAGTGCTCGGGTTTGCTCTCACCCACACAATGTATCCGGTAGCGAAGTACTCAATGCACGTGAAGTAACGGCTAATTATGATGCTTGTCGACTGCACTGACAAGGATAAAAGATATCACATTTGGAGAAAGAAGAATGTTAGTTTCCTTCTCATCTAGCACCAAAGACTATAAATAATTAACTACATACTGTACTGTGTTTCAGATATTATTTGTCAGTGGATAACATGTTTAGTACCTAAATTATGTCGTATATAGAACGAACTATTAAATCTTATAAAATATGCGTGTAACTAATGAGCGAGTAAAGACTACAGGAAAATGCCATCAGGTCAGTAAGGAGATTTACCGTTGCACAAAGAACGTGTTACGATCCTGCGTTTTCATTACTCTTTGCGAGGAATGCGTTTTTGTGATATTAAGCAGTGAACGCGATGGCGAGCACACATGAACGAAGCTTCGGATAAACTGTGTGAAACTGGTACCTCTGGAATCGACGATTATACTGGGTGGTCGGAAAGAGTCCAAGAAGCTTGTAAGGGTGTTAAATGGTTCAAATGGCTCTGAGTACTATGGGAATTAACATCTGACGTAATCAGTCCCCTAGAACTTAGAACTACTTAAACCTAACTAACCTAAGGACATCACACACATCCATGCCCGAGGCAGGATTCGAACCTGCGACCGTAGCGGTCGCGCGGTTCCGGACTGCGCGCCTAGAACCGCGAGACCACCGCGGCCGGCTGTAAGGGTGTTAGAAGGTAGGTTGTGTTGAGAAATAACTGTTAAGAAAGCAAAATCGATACGATCCGCCGTTTCCGAGTTACGTACCACTGAAGTTTGCCAAAGAGGTTGTTGCGCATGCAAATTCAAGCAGCCTACCAGAGACCGCGTCGCTAAATGTGTTCTTTGTGCCGGCCTGGGTGACCGTGCGGTTCTAGGCGCTACAGTCTGGAACCGAGCGACCGCTCCGGTCGCAGGTTAGAATCCTGCCTCGAGCATAGCTGTGTGTGATGTTGTTAGGTTAGTTCTAAGTTCTAGGGGACTGATGACCTCAGAAGTTAAGTTGCATAGTGCTCAGAGCCATTTGAACCTACGGCTGGACCATAAAAACTCTCTAACACACATTACTAAATACATAAACAAATTAAATAAACATACATCAAAGGAATAGCAACAAAAGGTAGGCCAGTAGTCTGTTGTCTCTGTGCTTTATAAAACACCGTAAATATTTAACCAATTTCTTCATGCGTAGTATATATCGGATATAAACAGACATAGATGAATAAATATATTTAATAGCATGCTGCTGCCGTTCTTTCGTGTAACTGTGGAGTAATTATGGCCTGACGCGATCGATAGTAATCGGCAACTTTGACCTCCAATAACTCAGGTACTACTCAAGTTACGTGCCTGTAATTTATACCAATTTAGGTTTACACTAATAGCTTTCTAAACACACGTCGGTCGACGAAATCGGATGAAGCGTTTAGATTTTGGAAATTCGTTGCTGGGTGTTACTTGTATAATTTACCGTCAAATACTAAACGTTAAACTAATAAAGATATTGAAAATCTGATTACACCATCTGAATCGTCGTGGGAATAATAGTAATGTACACGTTTCTTTTTGAAGTATCATGATTCATCTGGCTATTATTAATTTCTATACGAACTGTGAAGTGTGTGCCATGATGGTTTCACAAAGTCCGCCATCTTTGGCGCTCTTTCATCGAGACAGCATCGCTAAGGAACTCCCAGCCACGTGCTCGACCCGGACCACGCGCTCGGCTGACGTTCATCACCACGTGTGTTCTGGCGGGCCCCGGCTTGCCGTGCGGCCGCGCCAGCTCCCAACTTAGAATATCTCCGAGGCGCCTCAACTCGCCCGCAACCTCACATCCTCGTGATGCCAATTGGGGAGCTACAACACCGAATAGTAGCGACTCCGGTCAAAGAAAACCATCATAACGACCGGGAGAGCGGTGTGCTGACGATACGCCCCTCCTATCCGCATCCTCAACTGAGGATGACACGGCGGTCGGATGGTCCCGATGGGCCACTTCTGGCCTGAAGACGGAGTGTTTTCGTAGGCTTCTCCCGGCTATTGTGAAGACGGGGGCAATTCCCAGTAGCCTATGGAAGGGCGCTTCGTCCAGCCTGGAAATGGTGGGTCTGACGTTCCATACTCCTTCCATTGGAACTGTGAATGAGGACTGCTGTGCTGGCCAAATGACTAAAGATTTCTCCATTGCGGAACGTATTTCTTCACCACTTGATGGAAGTAAACTTTCCAGAAGAGCTGTCAGAAAGCAACCCTTTGCAGAGACTTTATGAACGTGCCTCCATTCTACTACTGACATAGACTGAGTGCAAAGCATGGCAATTAGATAATTTCTTGCAATCTACATCTATATCTACATCCATACTCCGCAAGCCACCTGACGGTGTGTGGCGGAGGGTACCTTGAGTACCTCTATCGGTTCTCCCTTCTATTCCAGTCTCGTATTGTTCGTAGAAAGAAGGATTGTCGGTATGCTTCTCTCTGATTTTATCCTCATGGTCTCTTCGCGATATATACATAGGAGGGAGCAATATACTGCTTGACTCTTCAGTGAAGATATGTTCTCGAAACTTCAACAAAAGCCTGTTCCAAGCTACTAAGCGTCTCTGCTGCGGAGTCTTCCACTGGAGTTTATCTATCATCTGCGTAACGCTTTCGCGATTACTAAATGATCCTGTAACGAAGCGCGCTGCTCTCCGTTGGATCTTCTCTCTCTCTTCTATCAACCCTGTCTGGTACGGATCCCACACTGCTCAGCAGTATTCAAGCAGTGGGCGAACAAGCGTACTGTAACCTACTTCCTTTGTTTTCGGATTGTATTTCCTTAGGAGTCTTCCAATGAATCTCAGTCTGGCATCCGGTTTACCAACGATCAACTGTATATGATCATTCCATTTTAAATCACTCCTAATGCGTACTCTCAGATAATTTATGAAATTAACTGCTTCCAGTTGCTGACCTGCTATTTTGTAGCTAAATGATAAATGATCTTTCTTTCTATGTATTCGCAGCACATTATACTTGTCTACATTGAGATTCAATTGCCATTCCCTGCACCATGCGTCAATTCGCTGCAGATCCTCCTGCATTTCAGTACAATTTTCCATTGTTACAACCTGTCGATATACCACAGCATCATCCGCAAAAAGTCTCAGTGAACTTCCGATGTCATCGACAAGGTCATTTATGTATATAGTGAATAGCAACGGTCCTACGACACTCCCCTGCGGCACACCTGAAATCACTCTCACTCCGGAATACTTCTCTCCATTGAGAATGACATGCTGCGTTCTGTTATCTAGCAACTCTTCAATCCGATCACACAGTTGGTCTGATCGTCCATATGCTCTTGCTTCGTTCATTAAACGACTGTGGGGAACTGTATCGAACGCCTTGCGGAAGTCAAGAAGCACGGCATCTACCTGGGAACCCTTGTCTATGGCCCTCTGAATCTCGTGGACGAATAGCGCTAGCTGGGTTTCACACGACCGTCTTTTTCCAAACCCGTGCTGATTCCTACAGAATAGATTTCTAGTCTCCAGAAAAGTCATTATACTCGAACATAATACGTGTTCCAAAATTCTACAACTGCTCGACGTTAGAGATATAGGTCTATAGTTCTGCACATCTGTTCGACGTCCCTCCTTGAAAACGGGGATGACCTGTGCCGTTTTCCAATCCTTTGGAGCGCTACGCTCTTCTAGAGACTTACGGTCTACCGCTGCAGTGGTTTCGAGCTCACGAAATCCAGAAGTCGGGCGGCTGCCAACAAGGCCGTAGAGGGGCGTATGACCCGTGATGCCGGCGGTTATGTGTCCAGCATATCAAGTCTAGACTGAGTCATCTTCACCGGTGAATAAACTTCTTCATACAGTACGGAAAACTTGAAAGTTGCATACAATTGTATGCATACAATTGTAATTAATCATTTTCTGGTTATATGGGTGAGTTTTGTGGTTATGCAAGCGTCCACGTGCTGCGTAAACGGAGGCCTTACAGCAGACCGCGGTCCCAGTAGCGAGCTGGGTGTGGTGTTCCGTGAACGAAGCGGACTTGGCGAGGTTTAGTTGAAACTGTTACATTCCATCCATTTGTTTCCGTGGAAATTTGAGTGTGATGTTTTTTTTCCTGTTTCGTTTTCGGCGCATCAGTTGCTAGGCGGCATCTGGGTGCTGTGTATTGACCGATAGCGATGTACATTTTCCATTTCAGTGATCGAATTTCGGAATCTTGCTGGAAATTGTCAGATTCGTACAGAGCATTTGGGACCACAGCGAGGCTGGGGACCTTCATTTAGACTGACTTTTTAAGTGTAGTACTGCAGAGGATTAATCCCGGCCTGTCGAAAAAAGCTTCCGAGTAAGTCTGCGGTGTAGTGTCTCGCGAAATTTGTCTCGCCAGCAGTGAGTGGATTCCGGCCGCGGCCGCTACTGGTATTTCTCACGAAGCCACGGAAGTAGCTCAGTAACTTGGAACGTGGTCTAGGCACTGGATGTCACAGATCGGTCACGCTGCCCATGTCACCGTTGGAGATGTCGCTGTGCAAATGGAATCCCGGAGGAACCACCGCGGCTGAACCAGAACCACGCAGACTTCGGTTACTGACGGAGAGAGACCGCCGAGTTTTTCGGGGCTCGTTGTCAACAGTGGCATAAAATCGACGGAAGGAATCATTTGTGAGTATCAGTGTTACTAGGAGTCCACTAACACTGTGAAAAGAATGGTTAAATTTTTCGAGCAGCTCCTCCTAACGCCCACATTTCTGTTGTCAGCGCTAAGCGACGATTGAGGTGGTGTAAAGAGCGACGGCACTGAATGACTTTAAGGTAGTGATGTGGAGAGGTGAGCCACGCGATACCTGTGGTAACCCGATGGAACGGTTTGGGTTTGGTGAATGCCTAGGGAACTGCAATTTTTCCTAGTGAGGGTGTGATACCCTTATTCTGCTTAAAAAAGAAAAAAAAATGCAAAATGTGGTAGGAAATGAAGACATTTTATGCTGCGCACGGTAAACGAACAGTTCATTTACATCTACGTGGCTACTCTGCAAATCACACTTACGTGCCTGGCAGGGGGTTCTACATCTACATTGATACTCCGCAAGCCACCCAACGGTGTGTGGCGGAATGGAACCAGTTTCAAAATAATTGTCTATTATTCCATTCTCGAACAGCGCGTGGAAAAAAAGTGCGAGCTCTGGTTTCCCTTATTTTATTGTAGTAATTGTTTCTCCCTGTGTAGGTCGGCGTCAACAAAATATTGTGGAATTAGGAGGAGAAAGTGGGTGATGGAAATTTAGTGAGAAAATGTTGCCGCAAGGACAGACGCGTTTGTTTTAATGATCTCCAACCAAATCCTGTACCATGTCAGTGACACTCTCCACCCTATTTCTCGATAGTACAAAACGTGCTGCTCTTCTTTGAACTTTCTCCATGTACTCCCTTAATCCTAACTAGTAAGAATCCCAATGCGCACAGCAGTACTCCAAGAGAAGGCAGAGAAGTGTAGTGCAGGCAGTCTGTTCAGCAGGTCTGTCGCATCTTCCAAGTGATCTGCCTATAAAACGCAGTCTGTGGGTCGCCATCCCCACAACATTTTCTGTGTGTTCTTTCCAATGTAAGTTGTTTGTAATTGTAATTCCTAGGTATTTAGTTGAATTAATGGCCTTTAGATTTGATTGATTCATCGTGTAACCGAAGGTTAACGGATTCCTTTTAGCACTCGTGTGCATGACCTCACACTTCTCGTTATTTAGTGTCAATTGCCAACTTTCGCACCATACAAATACCTTTTCTAATTCGTTCTGCAATTTGTTTGATCTCCTGATTACTTAACTAGTCGATAAACGACAGCATCATCAGCAGATAACCTAATACAGATCCTCAGATTGTTTCCTGAACTGTTTATACAGGGTGTTGCAAAAAGGTACGGCCAAACTTTCAGGAAACATTCCTCACACACAAAGAAAGAAAATATGTTATGTGGACATGTGTCCGGAAACGCTTACTTTCCATGTTAGAGCTCATTTTATTACTTCTCTTCAAATCAAATTAATCATGGAATGGAAACACACAGCAACAGAACTTACCAGCGTGACTTCATACACTTTGTTACAGGAAATGTTCAAAATGTCCTCCGTTAGCGAGGATACATGCATCCACCCTCCGTCGCATGGAATCCCTGATGCGCTGATGCAGCCCTGGAGAATGGCGTATTGTATCACAGCCGTCCACAATACGAGCACGAAGTGTCTCTACATTTGGTACCGGGGTTGCGTAGACAAGAGCTTTCAAATGCCCCCATAAATGAAAGTCAAGAGGGTTGAGGTCACGAGAGCGTGGAGGCCACGGAATTGCTCCGCCTCTACCAATACATCGGTCACCGAATCTGTTGTTGAGAAGCGTACGAACACTCCGACTGAAATGTGCAGGAGCTCCATGGTCCATGAACTACATGTTGTGTCGTACTTGTAAAGGCACATGTTCTAGCAGCACAGGTAAAGTATCACGTATGAAATCTTGATAACGTGCTCAATTGAGCGTAGGTGGAAGAACATACTGACGAAACTGAAATGAGCTCTAACATGGAAATTAAGCGTTTCCGGACACATGTCCACGTAACATCTTTTCTTTATTTGTGTGTGAGGAATGTTTCCTGAAAGTTTGGCCGTATTTTTTTGTAACAGCCTGTATAGATAACGGGGCCTAAAGCACTCCTTTGGGGATCAGCAGGAATCACTTCTGTTTTATTCAATGACTTCCCGCGATTAACGACAAACTGTGATGTATCAGACAGGAACTCGCGAATGTAATCGCAAAATTGAAACTATATTGCGTAAGCACGCAATTCGATTAAAAGCCTCTTGTGAGGTAAGGTGTCAAAATCCTTCTGGAAATCTAGAATTACGGAATCAGTTTTCGGACAGGATACTCTCTGTATGAGCACGACAATGCACCCTGTGGTGAAACAGCATCTGTGAGGCATTAGTTTGTTTACCGTAACATTCTTGCAATGGACTGGCTTTCCGAGAGCGACGAGACAGAACGTCGACTTTGCGCCAGACCGCAGCATCCAAAATAACTAACTTTTCTCGTTTCAGCTCTTGAGGAAGAATGGGCTACCGTTCCTCTAGGCATTCAGACGTTTCATTGAAAGCGTCCACAGCAAAGTTAGAGCCGTCGTGAAGGTGGAAATGCTCCATATTAATGTCCACTAATAGGTGTTCGGCCACTTCGATTAGATAGCGTGTGTGGTGCTGTGTGCTTCCACGAATACTCGGGATCGGTTTTGCGTCCCCCGAGCTGTTAGCAGCGCTGCAGAATGGTTGGCTCTGAGCACTATGGGACTCAACTGCTGAGGTCATTAGTCCCCTAGAACTTAGAACTAGTTAAACCTAACTAACCTAAGGACATCACAAACATCCATGCCCGAGGCAGGATTCGAACCTGCGACCGTAGCGGTCTTGCGGTTCCAGACTGCAGCGCCTTTAACCGCACGGCCACTTCGGCCGGCGCTGCAGAATGAACAGAGGCGAGCGCGGCCGTACTCACGGCAGGACGTCGGCCCAGCCCCAGCCGTCGTTGCCGAGCCGCTCCCAGTGGTCGTAGTCGCGCCGGTTGCCCCTGGTGTAGATGAGGTAGTTGAGCACGCTGGTGCCGCCCATCACCTTGCCGCGCGGGAACCGGCAGCGGCGGCCCTCCATGGCCAGGCACGACGTCGACGACGGCTCTGTCCGGTAGTTCCAGTTGGCGTCCGTGAACTGCACCCAGCACACACACCACTTCATTAAACCACGGCTGCTCGTAATGCAATTCTTAGCAAGTAGAAGCATGATCGCTACTCCATCGTCTCAACCTTACTGTAGTCAGTATGTTGTTGTTGTGGTCTTCAGACCTGAGACCGGTTTGATGCAGCTCTCCGTGCTACTCTATCCTGTGCAAGCTTCTTCATCTCCCAGTACCTACTGCAACCTACATCCTTCCGTATCTGTTTAGTGTATTCATCTCTTGGTCTCCTACGATTTTTACCCTCCACGCCGCCCTCCAATACTAAATTGGTGATCCCTTGATACCTCAGAACATGTCCTACCAACCGATCCCTTCTTCCAGTCAAGTTGTGCCACAAATTTCTCTTCTCCCCAATTCTGTTCAATACTTCCTCATTAGTTGTGTGATCGACCCATCTAATCTTCAGCATTCTTCTGTAGAACCACATTTCGAAAGCTTCTATTCTCTTCTTGTCTAAACTATTTATCGTCCACGTTTCACTTCCACACATGGCTACACTCCATACAAATACTTTCAGAAACGACTTCCTGACACTTAAATCTACACTCGATTTTAACAAATTCCTCTTCTTCAGAAACGCTTCCCTTGCCATTGCCAGTCTGCATTTTATATCCTCTCTACTTCGACCATCATCAGTTATTTTGCTCCCCAAATAGCAATACTCCTTACTACTTTAAGTGTCTCATTTCCTAATCTAATTCCCTAAGCATCACCCGATTTAATTCGACTACATTCCATTATCCTCGTTTTGCTTTTGTTGATGTTCATCTTATACCCTCCTTTCAAGACACTATCCATTCCGTTCAACTGCTCTTCCAAGTCCTTTGCTGTCTCTCAGAGAGTTACAGTGTCATCGGCGAACCTCTAAATTTTTACTTCTTCCCCGTGGATTTTAATTCCTACTCCAAATTTTTCTTTTGTTTCCTTTACTGCTCGCTCAATGACATCGGGGATAGGTTACAACCCTGTCTTACTCCCTTCTCAACCACTGCTTCCCTTTCATACCCCTCGACTCTTATAACTGCCATCTGGTTTCTGTACAAATTGTAAATAGCATCTCGCTCCCCGTATTTTACCCCTGCCACCTTCAGAATTTGAAAGAGAGTATTCCAGTCAACATTGTCAAATGCTTTCTCTAAGTCTACAAATGCTAGAAACGTGGGTTTGCCTTTCCTTAATCTTTCTTCTAAGATAAGTCGTAGAGTCAGTGTTGCCTCACGTGTTCCAACATTTTTACGGAATCCAAACTGATCTTCCCCGAGGTCGGCTTCTACCATTCGTCTGTAAAGAATTCGTGTTAGTATTTTGCAGCCGTGGCTTATTAAACTGATAGGTCGATAATTTTCGCATCTCTCAACACCTGCTGTCTTTCGGATTGGAATTATTATATTCTTCTTGAAGTCTGAGGGTATTTCGCCTGTCTCATACATCTTGCTCACCAGATGGTAGAGTTTTGTCAGGACTGGCTCTCCCAGGCCCGTCAGTAGTTCTAATGGAATGTTGTCTACTCCCGGGGTCTTGTTTCGACTCAGGTCTTTCAGTGCTCTGTCAAACTCTTCACGCAGTATCATATCTCCCATTTCATCTTCATCTACCTCCTCTTCCATTTCCATAATATTGTCCTCAAGTACATCGCCCTTGTATAGACACTCTATATACTTCTTCCACCTTTCTGCTTTCTCTTCATTGCTTAGAACTGGGTTTCTGTCTGAGCTCTTGATATTCATACACGTGGTTCTCTTTTCTCCAAAGGTCTCTTTAATTTTCCTGTTGGCAGTATCTATCTTACCCCTCTAGTTATATACGCCTCCACATCTTAACATTTGTCCTCTAGCTATCCCTGCTTATCTATTTTGCACTTCCTGTCGATCTCATTTTTGAGACGTTTGTATTCCTTTTTCCCTGCTTCGTTTATTGCAGTTTTGTATTTTCTCCTTTCATCAATTAATTTCAGTATCTCTTCTGTTAGCGAAGGATTTCTATTAGCCCTCGTCTTTTTACCTACTTGATCGTCTGCTGCCTTCACTATTTCATCTATCAAAGCTACCCATTCTTCTTCTACTGTATTTCTTTCCCCCATTCTTGTCAGTCGTTCCGTAATGCTCTTCCTGAAACTCTCTACAAACTCTGGTTCTGTCAGTTTATCCAGGTCCCATCTCCTTAAATTCCCACCTTTTTGCAGTTTCTTCAGTTTTAATCTACCCTTCATAACCAATAGATTGTGATCAGAGTCCACATCTGCCCCTAGAAATGTCTTACAATTTAAAACCTGTTTCCTAAATCTCTGTCTCACCATTATATAATCTATATGAAACCTATCAGTATGTAAAGAAGCAAATTATTACGAGTTGGCGTCTTGCATTGAAAGTGTAGCTTGCCGTGGAGCAGATTTTGGTTCTCACACTGGCGCAGCTAACGCTGGCTATTGGCCCGAGCGAGCCGTGCACTTGACACATTTTGCATGCAATACGTTACACATACACTCAGTGAATCTGAAGAAGTACTAGATATTTATCGATCTTTCCCACACTCAGTATACCAAACACAACAATATTGTAAAAATTTCATATCATTGAGTTCAGTACTTTCGGAGATATAATTTTTTTAAGTAAAACACACAATAATCCTGCTGACATCGTGAAACTGAGTTAGGGACTATAATGCATTCATCCACAGCATCAGCTGAAACTACAACCAAGAGGATAGGTTCATATAATCTTATTTTCTTTAGTTTCATTAACACAGATTTCTAACGTAATTAAAAGTACTTTGGAAAATTATTTCATCGTGTTTTGGTTGTGTGAGAGTTCTGAAGAGAATGAGAGAGTGAATGGAGGACATACGTAAAGTGAGAATGTGATATTTTATTAAAACCATGTATATGTATGCGTGAGAAAGTTGTTGTGTAATAGAAGAATTTGTAACATATGCCCGAGTGAGCTTGACATTGTAAAGGCAGCCAGAGTATTAAATTTATTAGTAATTTATTTTGTGAAAAGAAATCGTGTTTTTTTTTTCATTAAATGTTATTTAGTTTCGGAATTACGAAATTTCTAGTCTAAATTACTTGTGGTAGTCTGATTGGCTGACATTAGGAATACCGCGAGCAAAAATGTGCTTGAGATGATCTGATTCGCTGCTTAACATACTAGCCAATAGGAATTCAACATTTTCCGCGCTTTTGAATAGGGTTTTGTGCCTCAGAGCTATGACTCGATACAGTCGCTCGGTAGCCGTTTCCGTGCTTTAAACCGCGCTGATCACATTTGTACCAAAATGAAGAAATTCGTGCATTTGATTGATTCTTGTGTCGCAGACGAAAAGCGACAACAGTGTTGAATATTTTGTGAAATTTTGACACTTGTGAGTGATACATTTAAGAAGATATTTGTTTGCAAACATTTCATGTCGTATATGAACTCCACGTGGCGTGTTTCCTGCGGATTACGAGACATTACTGCGGGTTCTTCTTTACAAGAAGCCTACTGGACGACTGAATGTGTTAACTCGCAAGTAGCAGTGGATCAGTGACAGTTTAGGACATTCAATATATCAGGTCGAACTAAATGTCTTCTGGCTGCTTTCAGGTGTGAACTTGTAACAGAGACAGTCGATACCATTGCGTAATTTGTGTCGGATATTAAATATGGACCTGATAGCTATTTTCCGTGTGTTAAAGACAATAAACCAAGATAAAGGAAATTTTAGAGATTGTTTCAAACGCGTGATGGAAGCATCCTGAACGCTCAAAAGTTTAAATAACTTTCAGCTACTGTCCATGGACTAGAGTTGATGTGGCCAGTGTGTGGTAGGTATTTAGACGAATTTTCGTCAACGCTGCTTTTGTCGGCTAAATCATCATCTACCATCGCAGAGTGAAGGGGCAGACAACCTGAAACCTATCCAGTTAGGTGGACTGACTATTTAAGGACAGTAAGAGAAGAACCAGCCCCACCGCAAGTAGCCAGATGATTCATGGACAGTGCTGGCGATACTCAGTCTCGGACAGCTCATGATCTTAAAGTGGCGTTCCATTGGCATCTGTCAAATTTGGTGTGATTCGTGGTCGTTACATGCATTTGTTACCATACAGTTGCATTAAATTACAGGGACTCTACCACTCTCAACTTGTTAGTAGATACTGCGCAAGATTTACGAGACATGGACATCAGAGAAGAAAACATAAGAAATCGTCGAGATTTTGGAAGCTCCAGAAGAAGACTGGTAACTAATGGCCAGAAGAAAAGAATACAAAAATGTAGTGGCTTCAAGAAGAAATGTTGAGGACGGAAACCATCAAGGCAAGTTCAAACGCGGTCCTTAAGTGGACAAAACGAAAAATGAAGTATAATAATAAAAAGTGGATCCAAAGCAGCCAACCAGTTGCGAGAAAAGGTGGTTTTCTTCAACCTTTGACGACGGTTTCGAAGGATACAAACATGTCTTCTCCAGAAATACATGTAACTAAAATTTCACGCCAAATAATGAAATGACCTGACGTACGTCCAATGAAAATATGCCGTCAGCACACGTCATTGAATACATTACTAAATACGCTTGCCCCTATGATCAGGACTTGTCTGTAAGAATGTAGAAATAAAACCAATCAAATGAAATGACGGGTCATATTATGAGCTGACCTAGTCATCTCAGCATTAAAAACTGACTTACACACGTGCATTTTGCAACTATAACGACCCGAATGTACCTGAATCCAGTATCACACAACGGAAAAACGTGCGGATGATCTACTAGGCAGCAACTAAATATCGTGTCTGTCATGAAAACTATGCTGTAGGGATGAACTGTTACAACATTTGGCAATGCAGATGGAGTTGACAACTGGTCACGCTTGGTTCGCAGGTACCACATTTATCTGACAAACCCACTGTTCAGCTCTGTGTCTGATTTCCTACTTCCTGTGGTCTTTCGCCACGGGCAAATTTACATTACTCGAGTTGGTTTAAACGACGTTTTATCACAGCTACGGCACCACGAAAATCGTATCAGAGGTGCATCAAACACCTTGCGGGAAAGGCATTACATCCTAGCCATAAAAATAGCTCTGAGCACTGTGGGACTTCACATCTGTGGTCATCAGTCCCCCAGAACTTAAAACTACTTAAACCTAACTAACCTATGAACATCACACACATCCATGCCCGAGGCAGGATTCGAACCTGCGACCGTAGTGGTCACGCGGTTCCAGACTGAAGCGCCTAGAACCGCACGGCCATACCGTCCGGCTCCTAGCCATAAACCGTACACCACCTGCTACCCACATGTAGTTAACGTTAGTCCGATATGAAAAGTTTTCTTCGTTTGATACTGTGGAAGTATCACGCATTTATGTAAAGTATTGGAGGGAATTGTGCTTTGAGAACTTGTCTAGCGAGCTGTCACCGTGCTGTGATCAGCGCATTGCTTCCTACACTTCCCAATGCTGGCACAGGGATGTTGCGAAACCTGCTCCAGCGAGACAGCTGTGCTCTTAGCTCTACTATTTAAAGTCATTGACGGCGTCGGCGACTTCTTGACGAGATGCTTCCGCAAGCCGATGCTTTAGTCCAGTCGGCAGGCACCGTCTTGGCTAACAGGTTCCCGCGATAAGCCAAGACTAGGAATAGCCCGAACTACATGGTAAACACGTTACGCATCACGATAGGCTCATAGCGTCGTATGTTTATCTACGAACCTGCGCCGCGCATTTCGCCGGTTGATTCTACAGGTAAAAATTTCTGTAACGGACATTAATGTTTGCTCAGAAGTGCAGCACTGCCTGAATAAACCGCGCCATGGTGAGATTTCGCACTTAACTGCCACGAATCTAGAGTTGCAACAGCTTCAAGTTGAACTGCAGTTTCTGAGAAATATTGATGTTTTACAGCTACCTATTCGATCAGCATTTGACAAATCTGTACACGATGATATATTAAGTCTTGGTGCCGAATTAAGCCCACATGGAAATGGTTGACCTCTTTGAGTTACATACCTGACAGAAGCGGAACGATATGTTTAACCTTCTAGACTCCACTAGCTAATTCACAATAGTTTGCTCTCTCACAGTGGATTCAGTTTGTTTGTGCTTTTATTTAGCGTTAGAAGATAACTTACTTCCTGGTCTCATCTAACAGGAAATGTGTAACTTCTTGTTCTGCTTGTCCTTTAATGGATGTTGACGACCACACGATGTATCATTATATGAACCGCAGAATGTAGTAGTTGATCTGAAATGGTAATCCTGTCTAGTGCCTTATGTTATCTAACCAAGGTATTCTTCTTCTTCTTCTTCTTTTTGTCCTCGATGTTCCCTTCTATTATCGACAGTGGAAGTTTATATTTGATATTCAGAAGTTACGTCCTATGTATGCAGTTGTCCTTCTTTTAAGTTATACCTTAACTTTGTTTCCGTTTTTTTCTGTTCGGTTTTTTTTTTCTTCAATACTTTGGTGAAGTTATTCTTGGTTCCCGCGGTATTTTTAGCATTCTACAGTACATTGAAAGGCCTCGGACATCTTTACTGTTCACGTACGACGTCGTGCTGAAAAGTAATTTCTCCGAATTTTTTATGTAAAAACTCTTAAAACTTTTTAAATAAAAAAACTCTTCATGTCAAGACATTTGCACCCGACAACCGCTAGAGGGCTCCGAATTACAGTGTGTAACGTGATGGTGTACTCACAGGTGACAAAAGTCATGGGACAACTCCTGATATCGAATCGGACTCTTTTTTCGCCCGGCGTTGTGGAGTAACTCGACTCAACAAGTCGTTGGAAGTCCCGTGAAGAACTATTGAGCCATGGTGGCTCTGTAGCGTCCATAATTGCGAAAGTAGACCGAAGCAGGGTTTTTTCACACGAACTGACCTCTCCATTAATTATCATCATTGTTCGATGGGATTCGTGTCGGGTGATCCGGATGGCCAAATCATTTGCTCGAATATTCGAGAATGTACTTCAAACCGATCGCTGGGGCCTGATGACATGGAGCACTGTCAAACTTAAAAATTCCATCGTAGTTCGGGAACATGAAAAGGGAGCATAACCATTTTCAATATGAAAAGGAAACATAACAATTTTCAGTCAATGACCGGTTCAGTTGGACCAGAGGAACCAGTCCGTTCCAAGGAAACATGGCCCTCACTACGACGGAGCCACCACGACCTAGCACAGTGTCTTGCTGACAACTTGGGTCCACGGCTTCGTGGGGTCTGCGCCGCACTCAAACCTTGCCGTCAGCTCTTAGGAAGTGAAACCGGGACTCATCTTACCAAGCTGCGGTTTCCCAGTCGTCTAGGGTTCGACCGATATGCCCAGGAGAGGCGCTGCAGGCGGTGTCGTGTGCTGTTAGCAGAGGCACTCGCGTCCGCCAACTCACCTGCTGCCACAGCCCTTTAACGCCGAATTTCCCTGCACTGTCCTAACGGTCGTGTTCGCCCTACATCCCACATCGATTGCTGCGGTTATTTCAGGCAGTGTTGCTTGTCTGTCAGCACCGACAACTCTACGCAAACGCCGCTGCTCTCGGTCTTCAAGTGAAGGCCGTCTGCCACTGCGTTGTCTTTGGTGAGAGGTGACGCCCGAAATTTGGTATTCTCAACTGCCCTTCCACGTTCAAAGTCTGTTAATTCCCTTCGTGCCGTCATAATCACGTCGGAAACCTTTTTACGTGAACCACCTGAGTACAAACGGCAGCTCCGCCAACTCGCTGCGCTTTTACATTTCGTGTTCGCGATATTAACGCCATCTGTATATGTGCATATCGCTTTCCCATGTCTTCTATAACCGTAGTGTTTAAGGTAACTATCTCGTACCGAAAAACAGTGTGCTGTAACTGAGTTTCGAATTCTAACAAGGGAACCTCCCCATCGCACCCCCTTCAGATTTAGTTATAAGTTGGCACAGTGAGTAGGCCTTGAAAAACTGAACACAGATCAATCGAGAAAACAGGAAGAAGGTGTCTGGAACTATGAAAAAAAATAAGCAAAATATACAAACTGAGTAGTCCAATGTGCAAGATATGCAACTCAAGGATAATGTAAGGTCAGGAGCGCCATGGTCCCGTGGTTAGCGTGAGCAGCTGCGAAACGAGAGGTCCTTGGTTCAAGTCTTCCCTCGAGTGAAAAGTTTAATTTTTTATTTTCAGACAATTATTTGTCCGTCTTTTGGAAGTGATTATCACATCCACAAGAAAACCTAAATATGGCAGGGTAGAACCACCTTTCTACCCATTCACCAAGTGTAAAAGTTAGGTGGGTCGACAACATATTCCTGTCATGTGATGCACATGCCGTCACCAGTGTCGTATAGAATATATCAGACGTGTTTCCCTGTGGAGGTATCGGTTGACTTATGACCTTGCGAACACGTGTTTTCGGTTCCCATTCGAGAGGCACGTCCTTTCGTCTACTAATCGCACGGTTTTGCGGTGCGGTCGCAAAACACAATCACTAAACTTATTACAGTGAACAGAGACGTCAATGAACGAACGAAGAGATCAGAACTTTGCGAAAATAAAGAAAGTAAACTTTTCACTCGGATTAAGACTTGAACCAAGGATCTCTCGTTCCGCAGCTGCTCACGCTAACCATGGGACCATGGCGCTCATAAGCTCCCAGTTTCCTTGATGTTGCCTATCTTGCGCGTGGACTACTCAGTTTGTATATTTTGCTTATTTTTTTCATAGTTCCACACAACGTTTTCCGGTTTTCTCGATTGATCTGTGTTCAGTTTTTCAAGGCCTATCCACTCTGCCAACTTATAACTAAATCTGAGGGGGGTGCGATGGGGAGGTTCCCTTGTCAGTGTTCGTCCACACATGGAACTAACTCTTATTGAGGGGAACCGTATGTGACCGCACACGAGCGCTGCGACGCACGCAACAATCCGACGCCTTCGGTTCTCTGTCGTAGATCATACTCCACAGACTCCCGAGTTGGCCCAATCCGATTTTCATCTGTTTACAAAACTTAAAGAACACCTTCCAGGACTTTACTTTGATAGTGGTGAAGCGATGCAAGCAGAGGTGAGGTAGTGGATCAGTCAACAAAGGCAAACATTTTACATCGACGGTACCAACAAACTGGCCTCTCTTTGGAAGACATTTGTTTGTCGCCAGAGGCACAATGGTGAAAAATAAATGTGTAGACTTGAAGAATAAAGATGAAGAATGTTAATAACTTTTTTATTTAAAAAACGTTCCGAGTTTTGACAAAAATATCAGAGGCTTTACATTCCAGCACGCTGTCTTATTTAGTGTTCATTCTTCACAACCACATAGAAGTATGGACTATATGAAGCATCTTCCAAATCGAACCCCCAGGGTTTAGGTATAGGTTTGCACCTGTAACAATGCTCTTACGAAAGCGTATCGTGTGTTCCCTATGCGACATTTTATCTCCGCATCCCATTCCCAATCTTCACAGGGCCACGCTCCAACCTACTTAAACCTGTCTACTCTTTGTATTAAGGTGTCATTGAACCGCAGATACGCATTTGTAAAGGAGTCAAGCATGACCGTCGTAAGATTCGTCTTTTGTGTTGATATTCAGACCCAGATTACTACTACAGTATCCTACTATGTTGACGAGTTCTTGAAGATAATGTAAATTATCAGCAATCTGTGCTGTATGACCAGCATAGCAGATACTGTTGCTGAAGACTCTATTAACCAATGTGCCCCTTTGTACATCAACAAGTGCTTCCTGAGAAGTACTCCCTGAGTACAGATTGAATAACAGGGGTGGGAGAATGCATCCATGTCGGGTCCCTCTGTAGATATTAACCAAGTCGGTGACCTCATTACTGAAGTTAATCTGTGCTGCTTCATTACCATACCAATTCTTTATGCGGCGCACTTCTTTCTGATCTGTTCATTCTTTTGAGAATTTTGAAAAGTTTACGATGATTTACTCTATCGAAAGGTTTTCCATGATAAATAAAACAGATACCTACATTTTTATCCTGATCGTAACAGTTTCCCACAAGAACATGTAGTGCTGGGTGTGCTCTATTTATACCTCAACCTTTCCTACAACAATGAATTTATCACATTTTTCCCATAAACATTAACGTATGACTTTCAGAGATATTTTAAGGGAATGGCTCGTAGGACTAATGAGCCTACCATCTTCACATTTTCGCGCATTCTTTTTTTGTTTAATTTTTTATTTTTTTCCTAAGAGAATGAAAGCTGATAACCATTAAGCGCGCAATGATCTGTATAGTAAATTTTGTTAAAAAGTTAGTGTAAAGCTCTAATAGCTTCTTCATCTAAAAGTGTAATCCGTTCCACCGAAATTTTTTCAGACCCTGTGGCTTAATTGCTTTTTGGTTAAGTAAGACTCAACTTCGTTGGAATGCAAAGAAGTGAATCAAATGATTTAGGCAGGAATAACTGGAATGTGCCTATAAATCAGTTAAACAGTTCTTTGGAAACAGACCAATAAAATTCAGTGGAGTTCAGAATGAAGATGGACTATTATTGCATGAGCAGAAATAATAGTAAGAAGGTGGAAACAATACTGTGAAAAACTGTGTCCAGAAAATAATGAAGGCGTGGAACTGGAGAACGCTAGTAAGTCGATCCGAAAGAAGAGACTGTATTTTGCGCGAAGTGTTCGACCTTGCAGCCAGGCAGCTAAAATCTAGGAAAGTTGCTGGAGTTGATGACACACCAGCAGAACTGCTGGAGGAGAGCATTGACAAAGCAGTTCTGTCTCATATAAGCTGTATACGAGACCAGGAAGCTCCCAACAGACTTTATAAAAACGCATCACAGTACCAATACCAAAGAATGCATCTGAGAAGCAAAGGTGCAGAAGCGTAAGAAGCAGTGTCCGGCTTACAATTAAAACTTGAGGAAAGACTGAAAATGGCTTTTCATCGACTTGGAAATAGCATTTGACAGGTGAGACTGGCGACAGCTTTTGAAGATGCTGAGAGAGACTGGCGTAAAGTATAAGGACAAAAGTGTAGTGCGAAGACTGTGTAGACAGCAGGTGGCTGTGATAAAATGTGGAGAACACGGAGAAGGAGCCAATAGCAGGAAGGGTTTACGACAGTTCTTCTCTCTCTCTCTCTCTCTCTCTCTCTCTTTCTCTCTCTCTCCTATATTGTTCAGCGGTTACATTCAGAGGGGAATAGGTGAAGCTAGGGAGAAAGTAGAAGCTCTAGGAGGAATTAGAATTCATGGTAAGAAAACAGTCGTGCTGAGATTTGCTGATGATATCAGTGTGTTAAGTGAAGATGCAGAACAATTAAAAGCGATGCCGTCCCAGATGAAAACCATACTCAGCTCTTCTTACAGTAGGAAAATTGCCGAAGCTAAAAAAAAAAAAGAAAGAAAAATCGGCCGAAATCGCACATACCCACTTAACAATGAGCGACTGGATACTGTCGAATCCTTTGCTTACAACGGGAGTAAAATTACATCAGACGGAAGATCAAGGAAGGACAGTGCAAGCCGAATCCACTGGAAAAAAGCTGCTTTTTAGAAGAGATAAAACCTTTTCACATGTAAAAGCATATACAAACATCTCAGGAAAGACCTCATAAAGACGTTTGTTTGGAGTTCTCAGCTGTACGAAAGTGAAACATGGTCAGCCAGAGAAGCACAAAACATAAAATAACCGCCTTCGATATGTGGTACTACCGCAGAATGCTCAAGATTTCCTGGGCAGGCATGAAAAGAAGAGGGGCTCTACAGAGTGGAGGAAGGGGAATCTTGTCTCCTGTAGCTCATCAAACAACACACGGGTGAGCCGTCTGCTGAGACATGATGGCATCGTCAAAAGCTTTCATTGAAGGAACAGTAGAAGGGAGACTAGAGCACATCAACAGAAGCATGAAGGACACCAGATGCACCATCTATACCCCTCTCAAGAGGAAGACCGAAGACAGAAATGCATGACGAGCTGCTGCTGTCCAACCTGATGGTTAAAGACTGTAGGGGAAGAAGGAGGCTTTTTCGATTTCGTCTTTCGTAGTTGAGGATCCTACTACAGTATCATTCCTGGAAATCTCAGCATTTGGCCTAGCATCTGAAAATATGTTCATAACATAGTAAGGAGTAAGTAAACTTCTCCAAAAAGTTTAGTACCAATCTTATGACTTGAATGGTTCGCGGTTTTCTTCCCCTATCAGAAACTATTTCTCAGTGCTGTTCCGACCCTAGGAAATCGCTGTGTACAGCCATCTGTAAAGTGGAGGTAAGAGTAAACCTGCCTTGACGATGCCGTTCCGTAGGAAATATAGTGTCTGTAATCGTGAACGGGACAAAGCGACTTTGTATGCTGTCCAGTCTTTCAACATGCCGCGCCTGATTTGTTATCGTGGCAGACGACGAAGCAATCGAAAACGATTGTCGATAAGCATCTCAGCGGTCGGAGAGACTATTTTATTTACACGTCAAGTTCCGTAGGACCAAATTGAGGAACAGCACACGAAATTACAACATAAAAGTAATAACGGATAAAAGTAAAATGTTTATGAACCCGAAAAAAGTCAGTCCATAAGTTTAAGTAAACGCAATAAACAATACAACAAGAATCAGCTTAATTTTTCAAGGAACTCCTCGACAGAATAGGAGGAGTGAGCCATGAGGAAACTCTTCAGTTTGGATTTGAAAGCTCGTGGATTACTGCTAAGATTTTTGACTTCGAGTGGGAGCTTATTGAAAATGGATGCAGCATAACCAGAAATGACAGTAAGGAATATATAGGCCAATGTCAAAATACCCAGACTCGTGAACGGGGGTCGACAAGAGGTTCGTGAACTTACACCGTTTATTGCCCGAACCTCCCGAATCTGGGCCAAAAATAGACGGGGAGAGTTACCCCAAAATATAATATCATACGACATAAGCGAATGAAAATAAGCAGACTAATTTCCGTGTCGAACGATCGCTCACTTCAGAAACCGTTCGAATAGTAAAAATGGCAGCATTAAGTCTTTGAACAAGATCCTGAACGCGGGATTTCCACGAAAGTTTTCTATCTATGTGAACACCTAGAAATTATGACTGTTCAGTTTCACTAATCATATGCCCATCCTGTGAAATTAACTCGTCAGGTTTTGTTGAATTGTGTGTCAGAAACTGTAAAAACTGAGCCTTACTGTGATTTAACGTTAGTTTATTTTCTACAAGCCATGAACTTTGGTCATGAATTGCACGATATGAAGCCGAGCCAATGTTTCACACAACATCCCCTACTACCAAGCTAGTGTCATCAGCAAACAGAAATATTTTAGAGTTACCCGTAATACTAGAGGGCATATCATTTATATAAATGAGGAACAAGAGTGGCCCCAACACTGATCCATGGGACACTTCCCACTTGACCATACCCCACTCAGACAGCACATCACAGCCATTCTCAACATTGTGAATAATGACCTTTTGCTGTCTGTTGCTAAAGTACGAGGTGAACCAATTCTGAGCTACTTCCCGTATTCCGTAATGGTCCAACTTCTTGAGCAACATTTTGTGATCAACACAATCTAACGCCTTAGTTCAGTCAAAAAATATGTCTAGCGTTCGAAACCTTTTGTTTAGCCCGTCCAGTACCTCACAGAGAAAAGGGAATATAGCATTTTGAGTTCTTAAACGACTTGTAAAGCCGAACTGTACATTCGATAGCAAATCGTGTGATATAAAATGATCAATTATCCTTACAAAAAATGGTTCAAATTGCTCTGAGCACTATGGGACTTAACATCTGAGGTCATCAGTCCCCTAGAACTTAGAACTACTTAAACCTGACTAACCTAAGCACATCACACACATTCATTCCCGAGGCAGGATTCGAATCTGCGACCATAGCGGTCGCGCGATTCCAGACTGAAGCGCCTAGAACCGCTCGGCCACTTCGACCGGCAATTATCCTTACATATACAGCCTTTTCAATAACTTTAGCAGACACTGATGGCATAGAAATAGGTCTAAGATTGTCTATATTATCCCTTCCACCCTTTTTAAAAATCGGCTTTAGTTCTGAGTACTTTAATCGTTCAGCTGACTGACCATTACTAAAGGAAAAATTACAAATAATGCTAAATACAGGGCTAACATGTGCAGCACAGTACTTAAATAATCTGCTAGGCACTCCGTCATAGTCTTTTAGTACGATACGGGAGAAGGCAGTACACCAGATCTAATGTCTGAAAATTCGGCGGCAGATGACCCGTCTCTCTTGAAGCATCACGAAACACTGGGGACATTCACTACTGTCAGGTGACCGACGGAACCGCATGCCCCAGGAGGTTGTGGGAATAGGAAGCATTGTGTTGGAATAGATGGACTCCGACTGTCTTTGTACATGGACGTTCAAATTACGAGAAACTTCAAAAATAAGGCGAATCCTAAATAAATTGGTACACAGATATCTAAACTTTTCTGGGCACCAAAAGGAAAGAAAGAAAGCAAAAAAATACTTTGTTTTACCGCACGTGATGTTACAGAAACCATAGTAATTGGTGGTGACCGTTGTAAAAATCTTGTAATGGGTGGTTTGCACCGCTGCAGTTGGTCTAACTTCCTCTCAGGGAGACAGAATACTGAAGCAGGACAACAGATCATCTCATGAAACAATCAGTCTCACAGTTTCGTTTGAGGATGGAAAGTGTAGTCTCATTGTAAGACTAGAGAATAGTTTACGGATCGTGGAGAAGGTCGTCCGCCATGAAAGGTGAGCAAAACGAAGAACATGTACAAGTATGGGTCGAAGTGTTCGTGCCAGCAGCTTTTCACTGCTACGTTAGATACCTACGTGATGTCATTCACCCTGGAACTGTGTCGCAGCCCAAAAGAAAATGATTTGCTTAGTCTAATACGCGAAGTGTCTGTAGCCCAAATAAACGCCGCCATAATGATATTTGTCACTTGCTACTTATATTTTCTCGAGTGCCAGATGACACACGGCTGGTGATAATCCATCCCCGTCTGTCACGCCTGACACAATTCAGGGGCTTACTCGAGTTATTAGTTTCGCTTCGTCCGTGTATTTGACGTTCGAGCTTCCACTGTTTATGCTATTTCAATATAGCAGACCCGACTAGGAGAGAGGATTGGTGTTTAACATCCCGTCAACGTCGAGGTCAGCGGAGACTGAATTAAAGACCGAATTAAAAGGAGGAAATTGATTTGTTTAAGGCGCCATCAAGGTATTCGTCTCAAATGATTAAGAAAAATCGCTGCAAGCGCTATACAAGGATTTGAACATTGTTTCTCCAAAATAGCAGTCCAAGCTCAGTTAGGGTCTGGATTAGCCACTATGTGCAGTTGCATTTCCTAAATGATGTTAACATGTGGCCACCTTGATTGAAAGTAAACACGGAAGTTGCTGTCTCCTGTTGAAAAACCACATTCTCCAAGCGAAATGCTGGTTTTATTTCCGCGCAGACCTGCTACCTACAGATTTTCTCTACTTTCACTGGGACAAGATGGCCACACTCCGCGAGCGGCACTCCGAATAAGCAGCAGGAGAATTCCTCTGGCGCTTTCTGCGGGCCTTTTCACTTTCAGACGTGGCCGTTCCTCGCGTGGATGACACGGCCGTGGAAATGAATGGTTCCCCTGCAGGCGTTGGGCAGATGGAAATTTCAGTCCACTGGGCGTCGGCTACGCTTTGTCTGTTGGAGCCTTGGATGGAGGCTCCCGACGGGAAGATGAATGGACTGTGACTGTGCATGTCTGTTTGTGTGTACGAGAGAGAGAGAGAGAGAGAGAGAGAGAGAGAGAGAGAGAGAGAGAGAGAGAGACGGCCGGGGGGGGGGGGGGGGGGGGGGGCAGAGAGTAAAACGGGCAGACGACCAAACGAACTAATAAATTATTCCCTAGTATTTTCTTACACTACTATGTGTATGAACACGAACATGCAAACGCGCACTCACGCACACAGCTTGTCTCGCAAATGGGATACCGACTGGCTAAAACATGAGAGAATTTCTCTGCCTAGTATAGAGAGAACTTTCACATCAGTGAAATATATTTCTTATCTCGGTACACCCTGCGCAATTTGAAAACTTGATCTGCGGGATATTTTTGTTCGTATGGCTTTCTGAAGTAGTGTCGTGGTGTTTTCGTTCAAATAGATGAACCGGAATACGCTGATGTTTGGCATTCTTTGTTTTGAAGGGTACACCGTCAACGAAAATTTCTGCACAGTTAGTAATGATCAATGAGTATCGTTCTTCGTATTTCAGCCCTTAAAAAACTAGTGAGAATTCAAACGCAGCCGCACATTTTTCGATCATCATATAGCTCCAGGAAGCTCCCAAACAGAAAAAGAAAACAAGCTAAAATAGCGAGATAACGTCCATTATGTTGTTGCTATGGGACATGGCATGATTATGTGATAAACTGACGCAGTAAGAATTTCAAAGGAGAGTGGTCTACTTCTTACATGGCGAATGAAGTGTGAAAAAAGCTGATATATGTAGAAAGGCTTCATACAATATGTAAAACGCATTTGTTGAATGCTGGCAACAGGAAACACTAGGAAGCCCTCCTCCGCAGTGTTTTGCAAAATGAAAACCAATTGATTTTGTGACGCAATTTCTTTCTGTAAATGCGGCGTGATTGTGCTGCTTCGCGAGAGAAACTAAGCACCAGTTTCGAAAGTGGGCTCACGATAGTGTGCTACACAGAAAAGAGGTGAAGCGGATATCGTCTGCTAGATTATAGCCAATGTTTACGGGGTTGCAAAAGGGATTCCTCTTTTTAGTCACGCAGCATAATCTTCATCAGTTTCTCGGCAGATGTCAAAAAGATATCCTACAATGCAAAAATCCTATTTGATCAGTGCAAAGCACCTACCACAAGGGTATTTTGACAACGGTAAGTGAGATATTTCATGTTCGAATTGTTGGAACAGCCACAATACTAACGATATTTGGCCCTTCTGACCTCTACTACCCACATGTCTAAAGAAATTTGCTATTGGAGATTGTTTTGAGTTCGGTGGATATGTTAGAGCAATTACAGGTAGGCAGTAGCAGACCCAGAATCGCACGTCTCGAGTTGGACCTACTCACTGGACAGAATCCGCTTGTGACGAGAAAAGCGGCTGCGTTTTTAACCTAACAAACCCATATGGCTGTTGCACGACCGCTCCCTCAGTTACATACAGCAACAGCCAGTGAACATTTGTACGTACCTTGGAAAGTTATGAATTCTTCTGTTGTTATCCATACAGGGAGAAGTAAAGGATTAAATCGTGAATTAATCAACAAGAATGGTGGCAAACATTTCCTGTCTTTCCAAGCAACTACACCGTCCGTCCAAAAAGTTCTGAGACTGATTTTATTTCTGGCGTATAAATTGACGTCATCGCAGTAAGTACTGTGACAGCTCGAACTGGCCGGCCGCTGGTGGCCGAGCGGTTCTGGCGCTACAGTCTGGAACCGCTCGACCGCTACGGTCGCAGGTTTGAATCCTGCCTCGGGCATGGATGTGTGTGTTGTCCTTAGGTTAGTTAGGTTTAAGTAGTTCTAAGTTCTAGGGGACTTATGACCTCAGCAGTTGAGTCCCATAGTGCTCAGAGCCATTTGAACCATTTGACAGCTCGAACTAACAACTGTAACCGTAAAAAAGTGCATTCGACTAACCAGTTATAAGCTCTCGAACATCTGTTTTGTGGACAAAAAACCATCACAGGTAACGAGACTTGATGATACCAATACGAACCTATTATGAAACGACAACGTGCAGACCGGATCTCTGACGGTTCGCCAAGATCGAAGAGGGTGCGAATGTGACAGGCAAGATGAACAACATTTCATTGGAAGATTTTTCTAGAAGTTTCACATGGTTGCATGAACGTTCTGTGCGTTGTATTTGAGGGAGAGGACCTGGAGCCTTAAAAAGGCTCCTTAATTCCTCTCTATTTTTTTATTACACCGGTCTCGAAACTTTTTGGGCTGACGGTGGTATATTGTAGTCTTTCCCGAGATGCCATTACATTCATCGATAGCTGAATTAGACATACCTACCTAGGAACGTGAAGCGACTTCTAAAACTCTCACGATAGAGCCAAGGTATGATGGGAAAGACTTGACGAGACACAGCATGCGTTGAAGAGCCAACTTGACTCTTAACTCCGCAACAGCAGTACAGGATAAAGGGCGACTGGTCGAAGTTCCATCTAAGGCTCACACATCTCGCCCAGTGCCATCACAAATGTGCTCAATAGGACTGCGATCAGATGAGCATGGGCAGAGGGAATATAATATATATATATATATATATTGTGTGTGGGGGGGGGGGGGGAGAGGGAGAGGGGGGAGAGAGGGAGAGAGAGAGATGGGGGGAGGGGGGAGAGAGGAGGGGGGGAGAGGGGGCAGGGGGAGGGGGGAGGGGAGAGGGAGAGTGAGGGGGTAGGGGGGGAGAGAGAGAGACGGGGGGCACGGGATTGAGAGGCCCCATGTCCATGGAGTGTTACCAGATCAATCCGATAATGCGCTGAAAGTACAGGTCGTCAGTGGAGTGCGTTCGATGGACAAAGAAATGTGAATGTACATCTACATGGATACTCTGCAAATCACATTTAAGTGCCTGGCAAGGGTTCATCGAGTCAGTGTTGTTCGCCGGCAAGAGACGATGGTAGACGCTCTGTGGACCTCAACTCACCTCATGTCAATGTAGGCCGCATAAAATTACGTACACCACCTGCCTGCACAGTGGCCTGCTGGCGAACGCAATGCAGTGTTAACCGAACGAGGTGGCGCAGTGGTTAGCACACTGAGCTCGCATTCGGGGGACGACCATCCAGATTTGGGTTTCCCGTGGTTTTCCCTAAATCGCTCCAGGCAAATACAGAGATGTTTTACTTCGAAAGGGCCCAGCCGACTTCCTTCCCCACTCTTCAACCATTCCGAACTTGTGCTCGAATATCCTTTATATCAACGGGACGTTAAACCCTAATCTTCCTCCCTCTTTCCCTCCATCCCTCGCAGCGGCACACATACGCTGCCTGACCAAATAAAAGCGAAGCATCCGTGGGAAAGGTCGAAAGTTATTAGAACTTAGTACATGTACACGCCATCGGAAAATATGCAAATATTTACAAGTGTTTTTGACAGCTAGAACGGCCACCAGAATGCTTTAGGGTTCATTACGGACATCCTGCATCTTCGTGCGGCGGGTTTCGTGGTGCCATTTTTCAACACGTCAACGCGTGTCCACACGAGGTACGTGCCTCTATGAAATGTCTGCGGGATGCTGAGGTCAGCAAGATCTCCAGACGCGTCCCCTGTAGAACATGTGTGGGAACAGCTCGGACGTCGACTCCGCCTGAGTGTCAGTTTCCACGACACCGAGAATGCGGTGTGTTATCAGGAACATCACAGTGGCACAATAGTCAGTGGCATCTAGAGTGCTCTCTCGCTTCCCACGCCCGGGTTCCCGGGTTCGATTCCCGGCGGGGTCAGGGATTTTCTCTGCCTCGTGATGACTGGGTGTTGTGTGATGTCCTTAGGTTAGTTTGGTTTAACTACTTCTAAGTTCTAAGGGACTGATGACCATAGATGTTAAGTCCCATAGTGCTCAGAGCCATCTAGAGTGCTCTCAATAGGAAAGGATTCAACTTCACACATTCTAGGGAGAAAGCCAGAAGCAGTTAAGCAAGTACAGACTCAGGGTTGTCAAGCACAGTTCCACATGTGAATGCCAATTCTGACGAAAGTTAAAATAGACGAAGCACTTACACGAATTGTGAAAAATGAATTCTGCATTTAGAGTTCCCATCTAAAATTAGATCCAGGCTACTCGTGTGAGTTCTGTATTGAGGAATTTCATATAGCCTTGAATACACTAATGGGTAATGAATTTCAGCAGCGCTGTCTCTGTATTTAACGGTATCTGTCGATGCAGTATTCATTCGGCCACACATGCATGTCCAAAGGATCAAAGGCCATGTTAAATTATGTATATTATCTGTGAATTCCGAATGCGGTTATACTACACATAAATTGAAGCGTGTTTGTACGCAGTTACATAGTTAAAATAATATACCTTTTGTTGTAACTGACTTCTAATTAAATTTTGCAAGTAGATAATCGTAACGTGTATGTACCAATTTTACAAAATTTAGCCTACTTGCGCTATAAGTGCATTAAAATTTGTACACAGATAATTATCGAAACTGAAAGTTTTATTGCTGTGTCTAAACTACCGTTGGTTATGTGCTACTGACACATATGAAAATTTTCATAAGTTTCTTTTAAATCGCGTAGCTGTTGCATAATCGTATGCGCAATTTGCTAATGCTTTCTGTAATTTAATAATGCTGTCAATCCTTAGTGGTATCTCTTCCTTTGGACACGCATGCACCGAACTAAATGGACGGTCTTAAATACACAGACGCTGCACTAGTGTATGTCATGTCAAAGAAAGGCAATCTGATGAGAAACACAACCTGTCTTCCTATGCGGGAATCGCATGAACTATTATGTGCGAGCACTGTGGAGTGTAGACACTAGGACCTATGGAAATTTCGTATTGTCCTGGAGGCATGCTCGGAGATTCGAAGTGGTTAAGGCGCTCTCGCGGCGCAAGAGGTGATTCCGGGTTTGAGTCCTGGACTGGCGTAAGTTTTCGTATTTTTCTATTAAATTGCAATTGGCGAATACGTTTCAGAATTAGTAAATAATGTTGTTCGCTTTTATGGCACATTTCCAGGGTTTCTTCAAGTCACCGGACATAAAATAAAATTGTGACCCACTGAATTTTCACGAGATTCCGAGAACTGGAAAATTACCGAAGCTTTTCGAACAATCTAAGGTAATTTCCATCCTGAAACCAGAGAAAGACTGAACCCATGCTTCTCAGTATCGACCGCTATCGCTGTTCAGCATGACCTGTCAGGTACTATCATGGCTAATTCTAAATCGCAGTCAAGAAGCCTTTGATCCTCGTCGAACAAGTGGCTTCAGAAAACACCGGAGCTCCTGCGACGAGGTCTTAACACTGACAGCTCTAGCAGTAGCTGGATTTCAACGAGGTCTCAAATCAGCTACAGTTTTTGAGAATCTTACAATAGCCTATGACACTGTGTGACGGGAGAAATTGGTGTCGAAGTTTACTGAATTTTACTGAAATCATCCCATGCCAAAAGCTGACGTTTCTAGTGAACAACATGCTCTCTTGTCAGAGCGCGCTTTAAGGTGTTACTGAATGGACAAGCTACTAGACGGGGGACTGTAAATAATGGTCTACCTCATGAATCAGTTTTGGCGCCCACTCTGTTTGACCTCTACATCCATGACATGTCCAGCACGGACTCTGTAAAAATCCGTATGTTGATGACCTGCCGTTAGCCTTCTTCAATAAAGATATTGTGCACTGTGGGAGTGTGCTGGCAAGTGATCTGACGAAGTCGAATAGCTACTTCAGTAAATGGAAACTTCATCTTAACCCAAATAAAAGTGAGGTTAATGCGTTCCATCTAAATAACAAATAAGCTCAAAGAACCCTCATTCGACATTCGACGGAATCGGAGCAGTGCATAACTACAACCCAGTGTATATAGGAGTCACTTTGGATCAGTCCTTGACATTCGACAACAATGTATCCATTTAACTGACAAATTTGGCTCAAGAGTGAATCTACTGCGCAAGATTGGCAGAAGCAATACTCTACTGTGTGTTACACTCGCTCTTGTGTGTTCTGCTGGCGAATATTGCGTTTCTGAGTGGGGAAAACAGTAACCACACAACGAAGATTGATCTGCACCTTAATGAAGCCATGAGTGTTGTCAATAGGACTGTGAGATCTACCCTCATATAAAGATTACCTGTTCTAGCTAATATTGCTCCAGAAGATCTACGGAGGAAAGCTGCTAAGATAATCTTGCTCAAGAAGGTCACATCTCTTAAGAACTCTCCCTTGTACGATGTTTTACGAGATCTACCAACAGCTCGTCTGAAATTCCGCAAACCACTTTTGGCTGACTCAGGAATTATCAGTTCTTTCGAAGTGACCTCCAAGTGGAATGAACATCCAGCCAGTAGTGCACACCTGGTTCAAGATCCAGCAGAGAAGGTTGAGGAGTTCCAACTATCGCAGCAAACCCGCTCAAGGCTGAGCTGCATTACAGCGGTCAAGGGAGGTGTGGTTACACTTTGAAGAAGTGGGCTTTCTGTTCGTCTGCTGACCGCAACTGCGGCGCGGAGGAGCAAAAAACAGAAGACGCAGTTGACAAGTGCCCACTTCAGGCATTTGACGGTGATCTGTGAGGGCTCAGAGTGCTCAGACTGCTCCGGACTGGTTGTCACATTTGAACATTTCCATTTGGTTGTAGATTCTTCTGTTTACTTGTAAAACCATACAATAAGTACACAGAGACCAGTTACAGTATTTGTGGGCCAAGTTACCTCAGGGGAGAAGACAATGGATGTGGCGTTCTTCCCACCCGATATAGTACTCAATTTCGTAATCAGTGAAATCACATCGCATGCCCCCTTTCGACGTATTATTACCCTTACACTGAACTGTGACAACGAGTATCGCGACTCATCATTCCACGTGACTTTCATGCATTTCCTTCCAGTATGGATCTAATGGTGATATTCGTGCGCCCTCTTCGAGGTGTTGTTGGAGCACATTTTCTGACAGCGTTGGCGCCTGACAGTGCACCAGCTTAAGTCGTGCACCGATATCTGTTTGTGTGCAATGTGATTATTGTTAAGTGCGTTCTATTTTTTTCTACATGCTTCACAACGTTCATATGAAAATGTAATGGGACACAAGCTGTATATTAGCGTAACTCTGTGCAGAAAATCGCTTAATACAGTGCCCGAGTTGGTCAACGTGTAGAACATCGAATATGGTTGACCTGCGCGTGTAGAAAGAAGGTTGGCACGTAACACTCGTGTACGTCGCAGCGGTCGCGCAACCTGGCTGCTCTCCCACGTGGCTGAGAAGCCGCCGACTGCTCGCAGGTGCAGCAGCTGAATATTTCCGCTGTCGCGTCCGGGGCCTAGTTCCCAGGTCGCTGTATGTTTTTCTGCAAGACTAACATTTGCTTTCCTCGCTAGGAGTGTTACTCAAGTGTTTCAAGACAGGGATTTCCTCGGCATTATTAAAGAACCACGGCACTCTTCCTCAGCGTGTCGACAGCCAGCCACGAATGAAAGCTGCAAAAAAATTTGCTGGAATTACAAACATTGCAGCGGCTCTTCACGATGATAACGTGTCCCTTGATCCTAGACAACCTGGTATCGTTTCTCGCTTGACCTCCACTCTAATTGGTTCGCGTTTTAAGAGCAGCAGAGACGAGCGACTTTTCGCGAGGAACGCACGATCTCGTATCCGTGCGAGTAACTTTTTGATGAGGCAGAGTGTGGGCACCATCCGCTCTTCTACGCGTGAAGTTAGTCCAAGTGAGATCAGAACTGGTCTGTTATGTTGTGGGAAGTTTGCCTAAGACAATGGTGTACTAGGGAACATACGCTACACTGTTATTCGAAAAGTGACTCAAATGATGTTGGAGAACACCACTCCTCCCCCCCCCCCCATACTACCATACTTCCTCTCCCCGCCCCCCCTCCCCCCTCCCCCCGCACACACACACACACACACACACACACACACGAAGAGATTGGACAACGGCATTTTGTGGATGAAGGCACCGGCATGGAGAACGCTATGCAGTTGTCTGGCTGCTAATGGGTTCTGCATTAAGGTCACAAATCATGATTTTACTATACACAGTGCAGCTGAAACTATTTTTGCTATCAGCGACAAGGACTGTTACGGAGTAAATGTACGGGGAAGTTTGTGAGTCTTCGTAAAATTAAGACTTACCTTGGTGGTTCTAAAACTACTGTAGCAGTCCTGTTCTGTTACCTTCGAAGCTTTGTCTGGTCGCTTTAGTTTACGCCCTTGAGTGTAATAATTGCTGATAAACAAGTATACCAATTTATGAACCATTCTTCAAAGTCATTGAAATATAATTTGTGTCCGTTAAGCAGAAGAGAACACAATGTACTGATCTCTGTGGGACCCCACATACCGTGTTACCCCATCCTGGGGTTGGCTTAATTCGTTTACTGCAGTCGTTGAAAAAGGTTGTTTGTTTTCTGTTATGAGGACCGCATCTATGCCAGAGGAATGCAAATAATGGCGCAGTACCTTAGTTTGGCAAGTAGAATTTCAGGATCTACGTAATTAAAGATGTTGGCAGCATCACGCATCACACACACACACACACACACACACACACACACACACACACACACACACACACACTCTTACACTTATATAAAAGAGGATATTCTTATTGCTTTATTGCTTCCTGTGTGTAACATCCTATACGAAAGTCAAACTATGAGGCCATCAGGAAATTCTCAGAAAAATGAGACAGTATTTTTAAATAATTTTAGAAAACGCTGCACTGTGTTAAACAGGTCTGTATTTATAGGCGGTTTGCTTTTTCCACTTTTATAGACGGGTGTTAGTACAGCAGATTTAAGTCTGCCAGGAAATACACCCCGTGTCACTGACTGGATACGGTCAAGCAGCACCAGATAACTAACTACACATGCAGAAAATTGGCAGCTACGGGGTGTTGACCGCTAACAGTTCCACTTACCGCCTTCAACGGGCTGGCCACTCTCGCCATTAATCAACACAGCAACAAACTGGAACGCACTTCAAACTCAAGAGGGAAAGATGCACATAGAACAACATTCGCAACTTAATACGAAAATAAATGAATTTGATTGGCATGAATTAACGCTAGCTAATCCAGTATCGCCTTCAGCCAGCTAACGGCTCCACGCTATGCTGTGAGGTCTTTCTATTTACTGAAAACGTCCACTCTTACAAACAGTCCAAACAGTCGCCGAGAAAGACACGAAAGCGCCAGAATAGAAATCTACACTGCGAATTGTCTCTCTTCCGTACTGCACTTAGTAACCTTATTCATCCCTCAGGATCACCAGCTCCAGAGTTCTTAAGTTCACTACGAAACCGTTAGATCGGTTGGACAAAAATACGGAAGCTCGGCGAGAAATGCATGCTTGTAAGAAAATGCAGATGCTAGAGTAGCCTCCAGGTTGCGCTGTGGTGTCGAACCACGAGCGGCACCTGTACAATGCAACATCCTCAGTGCCTCGGAAGTATCAGTCGCGGTCAGAACAATGTGCTACGTAGTTGTGTTGCTTCATGTCGGAGATGAGCGGTTTGGTACTTGGGGGAAATTGTTGGCGCTCCTTTGGTGGGTGCTTCCGTAACCAGGGCAGCCGGAGCGTCAGGTGCTTCAACAACAATCGAAGATTTATGCCGCATACAAGGAAAACAGAACAGGAGCTTCCAGCAAGTCACAACGCGGACGAAAGTGTGTGTTGAATGGTCGTGACAGACGGTCATTCAAGAAGATTGTGACGAAGAAAAGTGGATACAACAGCAAAAGTCAGTGCAGGACTGACTGTCGCACTCGATAATCCTGTCGGCAGCGAAAGAACGTGAAAAGAGCTCCATAATCAGGGAACTGCAGGTCTAGCTGCAATTCCGAAACCATTTATCAGTGATGCAAATGCCCGTAACGGAAAACTGTGGTGCCGAAGCCACAAAAGCTGGACTATGGAGCAATGGAAGAACGTAATTTAGTCGTGTGAGTTTTGTTTCTCGCTGTATCTAGCTTCTAGCCGAGTTCACGTTTCAAGAATGCATCATGACAAGGGTCCGGTGACGATTTTCGCAGCCGTATGTTGGTGTTCAACGATGGAAACCGTCGTGCTGCAAGGTCGCATTACTGCCAAGGATTACGTGACCATTTTGGGTGATCAAATCCATCCCAACCTACTACGTTTGTTGCCCAATGATGATGCTGTACTGGAAGACGACAGGGCGCGTGTCTACACAGTTCGTGTCGTCCAGGACTGGTTTTCTGAGCGTGAGGATGAAGTGTGGCATCTTCGCTGGCCATCACAGTCAGCAGATCTCCATATTATTGAGCCTTTATGGTCCAGTTTGCAGACAAGGATGCGTGATCGCAATCCACCTCCATCATTTTTACCTGAGCTTGCCACTATTTTGCAGGACGAATGGTGTGAGATGCAGTTTGAAGCCATACAATAACTGTATTTATCGATTCCGAAACAACTAGGAGCTGTTTTGAATGCCAGCGGTTTCGCTACACCGTATTGGGCACGTAATGTGATGTTTTCATGTTTTTGTCCAACCTGTATGTCCGCACCAGAGGGCGCATGACCTCTACAGCCCACGGGAGCTGCTTCCTGAGTTCTCGATTTCGCGAGCTCCAGACCGCACCACGAAATTATTTAACAATTAGTGCTTACACGCAGTCTGACTGAAGAGCAGAATGCTGGCATTTCTATTAGGCTAATGACGCTTCCGTAAGGTACTGCTTACTTCCTTGAGTCAGTAGTTTCTGCGCAACATTGGAAAATATTGCCCGTCACGAGGGAATTACTCAGTTTGGGGCAGGTCTCGTGTGCTTCGACCACTATCTACACTGTCAGGAAAAAATTGGCTAACTCTTTTAGAAGTTTTCAATTCACTCAAGATTTATTGTTGCAACGGTGCGTATGGCATACATGCAATGACTGCATTTACAGATCAATAGCACAACCAGTTCTGAGGTACCAGGTGAAAGACGCGTGTTAGTAAGTGTTGTAGTCTCCTCATGCGGCAATGCAGGGACTGACTTTCGCATCCAGCCGATCGTACAGATAGCGGGCACTGTCCTGGGACATGATGTCCCACGCCTCCTGAATCTCTCCACGTAGTTCTTTAAGAGTTGTCGGTTGACGAGTCGCATCCTGTCGCGTCATCTCTCTCACATGCTCTATGGGAGGTGTGTCTGGCAACTGTGCTGGCCAGGGAAGCTGCTGCACGGCTTGCAGAGCACGTTCAGTTTCACGGGCAGTATGTGGGCGAGCACTATGCTGTTGGAACAACGTGTCACCTTCCTGCTCCAACAAAGGCAAAAGAACAGATCTAACAATATTTTTCACATACCAGATGCTGGTTAGCGTCCCCTCCAGAAACAAGAAAAGTGAAGAAGAGCTGTAGCTCATCGCACCTCAGACCATTAGGCCGGCGGTGTGACCAATGTCTGTCGGAGGAATGCACTCTACGAATCAGCGCTCACCAGCTCTACATCGTACGCGCAAACGACCGTCACTTGCGCACGGGCAGAATCTGCTTCTGTCGCAGAAGACCGCGGCTCGCCGTACCACCTTCCGAGCGATGCTCTAACGGCAGCAGTCGAGCCGTGCACGTCGATGCTACGGCCTGGGTCGAAGACGGAGCCGAGGTGTGCGTGGCCGTAATCTCCTTGCGAATGACCGCTTCGCAAAAGTTCGTGTTGACACGTCAGAAGCCCTCTTATGTGTGCTGTGCTTGCTGTACGATCTGCCACTACTCCCCTTGCAATGCGACGGTCCTGGCGTGCGTCTGTGCTGTGTGAACGACCAGAACCTCATCTGGAGATGTGAAAAGCTCACGTGGCCACTGATAGCAGCATCGTTACACAACTGACGTAGTACGTCCAATTTGTGAGGCAGTTCTCTGACAGGACCATCCGCCACTCGGAAGGCCATCATTCGCAGCAGTTCAACTTTAAGAAATGGCTCAGTTGGCCGCAGGAAGCACAAATGCGTCTCCGTGCCATGCTTGCCTGCTCGCGTCACACGTTTGCACCAAACTGAGTCTTCTGCCTGTGAGCATTCCCTGTTAAAGGGCAGACAGAAATGGCGCTCTGGTAATTATGCTACTACGCTCTCTGTTGGTGCACGACTTTGAAACAATTATCAGTACATCTGCAATCCCTGAGGTGGGTATGTCGTCATCAGATGAAAATCAACGTCTTCTTTCCAGGTGCACTATTTTTTTCCGGCAGTATACAGGGTGTTACAAAAAGGTACGGCCAAACTTTCAGGAAACATTCCTCACACACAAAGAAAGAAAATATGTTATGTGGACATGTGTCCGGAAACGCTTACTTTCCATGTTAGAGCTCATTTTATTAGTTCTCTTCAAATCACATTAATCATGGAATGGAAACACACAGCAACAGAACGTACCAGCGTCACTTCAAACACTTTGTTACAGTAATTGTTCTAAATGTCCTCCGTTAGCGAGGATACATGCATCCACCCTCCGTCGCATGGAATCCCTGATGCGCTGATGCAGCCCTGGAGAATGGCGTATTGTATCACAGCCGTCCACAATACGAGCACGAAGAGTCTCTACATTTGGTACCGGGGTTGGGTAGACAAGAGGTTTCAAGTGCCCCCATAAATGAAGGTCAAGAGGGTTGAGGTCAGGAGAGCGTGGAGGCCATGGAATTGTTCCGCCTCTACCAATCCATCGGTCACCGAATCTGTTGTTGAGAAGCGTACGAACATTTCGACTGAAATGTGCAGGAGCTCCATCGTGCATGAACCACATGTTGTGTCGTACTTGTAAAGGCGCATGTTTTAGCAGCACAGGTAGAGTATCCCGTATGAAATCATGACGGTGAATCGAGGAAGTACAGTACATACTGACGAAACTAAAATGAGGTCTAACATGGAAATTAAGCGTTTCCGGACACATGTCCGAATAAATCTTTTCTTTATTTGTGTGTGAGGAATGTTTCCCGAAAGTTTGGCCGTACCTTTTTGTCACACCCTGTATTTAGGGTGATTAGCTAAAGAGCAGCCCGTTGCGTGCAGGCTGCAGATAACTTCTTTCCCTGACGGGCACAATATCGATCGCAAAGAGCAGTGAAGTGCTGGACAGCGGCGCCAGACGGCACGGCGCGGCACGGCACGGCACGCTACCTGCAGCAGGTTGGCGGCTATGGGGATGTCCATGACGAAGTTCTCCTGGCGGCCGGCCTCCACCAGCAGCACGGACCAGTGCGGCACCTCGGAGAGGCGGGCCGCGACCGCGCAGCCGGCCGTGCCCGCGCCCACCACCACGAAGTCGTACTCGTCCAGCAGCTGCGCGTCGGGCACGTCGCGCGGCTCCGAGTTCCAGTGGCGCGTGCCCTGCTGGAGCGTGCGCAGCGCCGCCTCCAGGATGCTCGGCTCCTGCCCCTGGGCGGCCACCACCGCCGCCGCCGCCGCCGCCACCAGCGCTGCTGCCAGCCCTGCACCAGGACAGAGCCAGCGTCTCAGAATCTTCTCAGTGGCTGACAAACACGAGGGACCTTCAATTAGTAATGCAGCTCGTGTTTTCCCCGGCCAGTTTCGTTTGAAAACAATGCGGGTTTTGCTGTGGAACAATGTGGAATATGCCCCCTTCAGCCCCTATAGTTTCAAGAAGTACCGATAAGTGGCGGCGCTATACGTAGCCTTAAAAATGGCGCCATTAACAGAGCTGCGATCCAAGCAGAGACCTACCTAGTGGTGAACAAAAGCACGGAGAGTCGTTGGGCGACGTTACTGCCGTCATCGCAACAACGTCGCGCTAAGCTGTTCCATCTCCAGCGTGCCGGCTGGACGCCCAGAGCTGTGACTCCTGGAGTGTTGCAATGTGTGGACACCTCATTCCAGGTAATCGACGGATCACAAGCAAACACCTCGCTGCTCAGCTGGAAGTCTCTGTAGCTAGTGCCGACACACTCTTCCACCAGCTGGTACTCAAAGGTGCATGCCCGCTGGGCGTCGCCGCCTATCAGGACACCTTACGGGGCAACGAAATACCATCTGCGCAGAATGACCAGTGAAGGGTCAGTCCGCAGGAAACAGTACATGGATGATGGGGAGGTTATTCGTGCAGCAACATGTTGGCTCCAACGTCGACCTGTAGAGGGGTACGACGCGGGCACACAGGGCTCCCAATACGGTGGCGTAAGGCCGTCACATTGAACGGAGATCATGGTTGAAAAACAGGGTTTTGCACCCAAAAGAGAGGCAAATAATATGCTGTATTGGAATCGTCAATAAAACGAACCTGCTTTCAGAAAAAAAATGTGTTGCATTACTTATTGAGTGCCCCTCATAGTAAGAGCTGTAGTCACATGTGGGGCCTCATAATAAGATGACAAGATTAAAACTGCAGCTTTAGACAGTCGAGCCATCACTTTCATTTTCTGCGGGGACGTAGTAGTTAGTAGAATGTTAGTACATGTAATAACTTCTATTTACATATTAAAACTGCTAACTTAAGTTACTGAACCTGTCCTCTATCTGATGACTTTTGTTACATATGACTTTTTCGCATGTAATAAGAGGGCTTTTTTTTTCACCTTCGATAAATCCCGAAGTCTGGTGAAGCTTCACGTAGATCAGTTTCACAGTGACTTCAGTATGCCTGTCTATCGCGTCACGGCGCTCTTTCCTGATCTAAGCGCAAAGTGAGCGCATGAAGATGCCTACAAAATAGTTTCCCCCGCCAACTGTGAAGTCGTGCTGAGGGGTTTTGCCTGATGTCATGCGGCCCACATGACATAACTGTCTAGGGCTTCGTTCACTACGTTTCCGCCCGCACCCTGCAAGGGCAATGAAGGTGCTGCTGCAGTGTTTGATGACCCACCATACAGCTCTGACTTGGGTCCCCCTGATGTTCGTATCTGCTCACATGAACGGCTGGCCGTGAGGAAAGCACTTTGGCACAGACAACATAGGGAATTGGCAGAAATCGTAGGCAGCTGCCTTCTATGAAGTGGGTATTGGGAAGTTGGTACGACACTAAGTCGGATCAGCGACTTTGTAGAGAAGTAGTTACGAGGTGTGGCTAAACCATTTTTTATTTTCACTTTGGTTTCCATTTCACTGTTGTTTTCTATCGAAGGCAGAAAAACAATAGCCCTCGAATGTCATTGCCTTCCTCGGACCTGTCAACTGACTGAACTAATGACATTTCTGGTCACGCCGCACGCAGATCCGTTTATTTAAGCACACCTGACAAAAGATAATAATCCTCTTGCGGTGTTGCGCCTCGCCTGGCCACCGCTTTCACCAACAACTGGCATCCCGTGGTGATGGTCATTCAACACTAAATAATCTAAGCTAATCTGGGGCTATAGGTGAACGGGAAGGACAGTACCACAATCAAAACGGTAGTGAGATCTCAAATTCGATTCCATAATTGCGATATGCCCTTCATCCAGGATTTACAAAGCGACATAAGTCGAATATTAAGGAGAGGAATAGGGAGGAAAAGGTGTACTTGTGTTGAAAGTCAACCTTACAAGTTGTCAAGAATCAGTTAAAGTAAAAGTTATAAAAATGCAATCAGTGAAGTCCCCATAGATAAATAGAGAGAGCAGTAATAGAGCGCGATGGAGCGCTACGTAGCCTGCAGCCTGTAGTCAGAAACACGTCGTCATGTAGTGCTGACGGCTGCTGACTGCCGTACGTGAAGTCCTCTGTGATTGACGCGGACACCAGGTACTGCCTGGTACGGGGCAGCGACGAAACTGTGGATCAGTTATCCCGCTGAGTGCTGTTTAACAACTCTGTCCCGTAAGGAAACAGCAGACTGTCAGGGTAGGCACCATTTTCTATTGCTCCCTATACGTCCGTTCAAAAAAAAAAAAAAAAAAAAAAAAAAGCTGTGTCGTAGCAGCGAGCTATAAGAACTGTCCAGATCTGTTAGGTTGCTATCACCTGACTGGTCCTACCCGTGAACAACCTTCCAGGAATCTATCCCTGCGCTCTTGGCGTCTTTCATCAAGCTAAAGAACTTTTTTCCCTGACGGTCACCGCGTCTTGGCAACCACTAACGATTGAATGTGAAATGCATTACATTAAAATTACTCTTGCCTAAAATTACTCCTTTACGGAAGGAAGAATTTTAAGTAATTCCCGTCTCACACTTGTCTCGATGACTCGGCGAAAATCGGAAGGCTCGGTCTTCACTTATTTATAGCTTAATTCCCTAACAAATGGCACTCTAAAACTAAAAACGACAGAACACGAAGGAGTTATCCGAATGGGACAGTACAGACAAACAAACGATTACAATTTCAGAAAAAATGGACGATTTACTCAATTGGAAGCGCTCTACAAATTGAGCAAGTCAGAAGTCTGTAACGCGTTGGTCTACTTTTGGCCCATATGGAAGAAGTTACTCGGCTTGGCAGTGATTGGTAGAGCTCTCGGGACATTCTCCCGAGGGACAGCGAGCCACGCTCTGTCCAGTTAGTGCGTTAGCTCCTCAAAATCTCAACAGGGTTGGAGGGCCCTATTGGTCTAAGGAGTGTCAACTGGGGAGGGATCCGGTGATCTTGCTGGCCATGGTAGGGTTTGGTAACCACGAAGAGAAATAGTAGACACTCACGCCATGCGCGGGAGAGGATTGTATTAGTGAAAGTTAAGCCGTGAACGGTTTCCCATGAAGGGTAACAAAACGGAGTGTAGAATATCGTCGACGTAGAGCTGTGCTGCAAGGGTGCCGCCGATGACAACCACATAGGTCATCCTATGAAATGAAATGAAATGAAATGGCAGCCCAGAGCTTGACTCCTGTTTGTCGGGCCGTATGGCGGGCGACAGTCCACTTGTTACCCCGCCGCCGTCCACTGCGTCTCGACACACATTTTCGCTGACCATCGGGGCTGAGTTCGCAGCGGGACTCACCACTAAAGATAATCCTACTCCAGTGCAGTGAATGAGAGTGTCTCGAGGCGCCCCGGACAGCTGCGAGGTAGCACGCTGTCGTCCTTCATACAGCCCGAGAACCACGAGCGGCGGTCTGGGATCCCATTCTTCACATCAGAACGCCTTTGGGTGTCGACCGCAGCAGTACTCTCGGAGCACGCCGGTATGTTGACGATATTCTACGCCCCACTCTGTTGCCCTTCCTGGCAGGCCATCCTGAGCTTACATTCTAGCAAGACAGTGTGCCTGTCCGCGCACGGCGAGTTTTCCTACTGCTTGCTTGCCTTCATGCTTGCCAAACCCTACGTTGGCCAGCGAGGTCGCCGGATCTGTCTGCAATTAAGAACCCCTGGAGGAGCTGGGGCAGGGCCCTCCAACGAGCTCGCGATTTTGACGATCTGACGCGCCAGTTGGTCGGAATTTGTCTCTATAATCCCTCAGCAGGGCACCCAGCGACTCTATCAATCAATGCCAAGCCGAATAACTGCGTGCATAAGGGCGGGAAGTGAGCCAATGCGTTTTTGACTTTCTCAATTTATGAAGATCTTTCTATTGAATAAATCATACAATCTTTTCTGAAATTGTAAACATCTGTTTGTCTGTATACGTACGTCACATTTCCGTCGAGGTAATTGCCTCGTAGTGGTTTCTTGTTCCCTTAAAGTCTAAATGTAGTGCGACTCTCCAGCATTCGCCACACTAATACCGTGTAACGTCGGCTCTAGCCTGGATAATGGTCTGGATTCCGCGAGGAAGATTGCCCTAAAGTTTCTTCTGTTACGTCACATCTAGCTGAAGTCTGTCGTGGTTGATTACATCTTACAGTGGCACGAAACTTTCGAGCTGTTGACTGCTGCATTTCACCCTGTACTCAAAACAGTGCTAGACATTTTCTATGGAATTAACATCCGGAGAAGTAGCGGCCCAGTCGAGATGCGAGATCGTGCCTGAGTGTCCGTCAAACCAGCAACGTATGCGCGGAGCTCTGTAATCGGGGCTGCAAGGAGGGCAACCCTTAATCACCGAGAATAGAGACATAACAATCCTGGATCGCGTAATCTGTATGAGTGGGAGTATGCTATTGAACGAAACAGCATAAAACAACTCATCATTGGAAATTTGGAAATTTGTGGTACGGGCTTGGCTCTGAGCACTATGGGACTTAACTTCTGAGGTCATCAGTCCCCTAGAACTTAGAACTACTTAAACCTAACTAACCTAAGGACATCACACACATCCATGCCCGAGGTAGGATTCAAACCTGCGACCGTAGCGGTTGCGCGGTTCCAGACTGAAGCGCGTAGAACCGGTCGGCCACCAGCGGCCGTCTTGTGGTAAGGCCTATGGCACCAAACTGCTCAGGTAGTCGGTCCCTAGGCTACTTAATCTAACTTAAACTAACTTAACCTAACTTACGCTAAGGACGACACACAGACCCATGCCCGACGGAGGACTCGAACCTCCGACGGGGGGAGCCGCGCGGACCGTGACAAGGCGCCCCAGACTGCGCGGCTACCTCGCGTGGTCGCTCGTCATTGAGTCGGCCGTGCAGTCCACGCCTTGAATCGTTGGAAATGGGATCATACCCACTACATTCCCTCAGTCGGCTTCTATCCAGTTTCTGAGTGATGTGGCTCAACGAAGACGTGCAGTTTTGTGTGTAGCTCTCAGTAATGACCTTTTTACGCAGTACCACACTCCACTGCATGTAGTTCCCTTCAGAAACTGGTTGAGACAGCACCGCATTCACTGAGAACCCGTTTCTCGCTGGTTTGGAGCCTCTAGTCATTGACAAGGCGTGACACTCGTCACTATGCTCTGGCAGGACCTGCGGGACGATTACCCGTAGGTCGTGTTACATGCCTGGAAGTGGTACAGGGTCACTCCGTCGTTGCGGACAGAACATTCTCGCAACTGACATCGAAGTATTAAAAGAAAAACAGTCCTGAATATGAACAATATCTGTAGAGCAAAGGTATGATGCTACGAGGAATAGGAGGTGATACGTGAGAACGAAGTCTTTCGCGGCGGTTCTGTTGTATAAATCATTCTCGGACTTCTTGCCGCGTCAATTCAGGTTAAAACCTTAAAACTTTGAGCTTTCGACGATTAGCAACATCGTCTTCATCAGGAGCAGCTGACTGTCCAACCTGCTGGGATCCTGCAATTAAAGAGGCTGCAGAAATAAGACTGAGAGCTTCAACTGTGACCGCTGATACAGTCTTGGCAGCGCATGGAAGCGAGGAGAGGCAAAGATATTCGTCGGAATGTTTACGCTACAGCGGGAGCGGTGGCGCCACCAGCGCAGACGTCGACGCCATCTGCGACAGCATTACGTAATTACAGTGACAAGCCGTCTATGTGATATATAAAGCCACCACAGCAACGTTCATTCCTGAAGAAGACAATGGAGGTAATCGTCGAAAGCTCGAAGTTTTACCCTAAGTTGACGCGTGAAAAAGTTCGAAACTGTTTTATACAGGAAGTGATACAGACAAAAAAAAACTCATCTTGGTCATTTAAAAGAGGGAGGACCGTCTCTAATGACCTTGATGTCGACGGGCGTTAAAACCCAATCTTTTTTCCTGCATTCCTTAAACAGAAAGGATGAACGTTTGTATTCGTACCTCTTCAATATCCATGTCGGTCTTTCGTCACTAACTGCATGTGCGCAAACTGAAACCACTGACGTCAGCAATATTATGTCTTTGATTATTGCCGTCCGGTGTGGCCGAGCGGTTCTAGGCGCTACAGTCTGGAGCCGAGCGACCGCTACGGTCGCAGCTTCGAATCCTGCCTCGGGCATGGATGTTTGTGATGTCCTTAGGTTAGTTAGGTTCAAGTAGGTCTAAGTTCTAGCGGACTGATGACCTCAGAAGTTAAGTGCCATAGTGCTCGGAGCCATTTGAACCATTTTTGAACTGATTATTCACAAATGCTCAAAAAGGAACGAGTCATTTAATTTCAAAAAGTTTGAAAATTTTTGCACTTTGTTAAAATGTAGCAATGTATGAAAGATACGGAAAAAACTGTAATTATCAAAATTCGATACGAATAGAGTAGACAAAATTTCAGACAGAGCCTCTATAAACAACTGTTATGGACCTAAATACTTCGCCCTGTACTGCTGTAAATACAAACAACGTTAGCGCGCTCGGGCAGTTCCAGCGACACCAATTGTTTCTGTGGCATATGTGACTCTGAATTTCATTGCTGATTTGCTGAAGAGACCGTAGAGACGCATCCAGTCCCACATGATATTTCCATTGTTGACGAGGGGACCAAAATTACACCTGCACCTTAGATCCAAATTCTTTCGAATTGTTTAAATTTAATTTCAATATTACCATTCACGATACAAATTTTCACGGAAATACTGAGAAATTTGTCACATTGTATAGGTATTTCTTTTCGTATTATTAGGAAGAGTTGGTGGTCGCTGGGAACAGTATTAACGCTGTGGATTATCAGTCATCTCCCATGGAAACACATAGGTCGTCTTATTTTTACGTCGTGCGTTGAACACCATTACCTGCGGCAAAATCATAATGGAACTCAGTATGTCATGTCGGTCATTCACTGTAGACTACTGTAGTGACTGGCGTACCTCGTTGCGTATAGTGGACGAGACAGGCCCCTTTCTGTCTCAAAAGGCAGTGGCCCGCGTGTGCGTGTGCGTGTGCGTGTGCGTGTGTCGACGTTCTCGTGCGGAACACGCGTCTGGCTTCCGGGCTAGCACCGTCTGCATGCCACAGCAGGAACGCGAGCGCTCCTGTTTTGTGCGTGTGTCGTATTTTACTACAAGTCCTTTATTTAGCCTGGGTGTGGCGAGATAGCGAATGAGAAACGCTCTGGACGTCATAGTTTCCTTTCGAGACTAGTGAAAGCGCACGTTGGACTGGATTCGAGAGAGAAATAAAGTAGGCACCAGTTGCGGAAAAGACTAACGATGTCTATTGGTTAGGTAACTCAGGATTACCACAAAAAATGATCACGAGAAACACGGAAAACTTTGGCAGCTGCTGCCAGAATGTTGGATTTGCCTCTCTTGTGCGAGACTGGAAACGGACAACCTCACGTACGTACGGCGTACTGATTCCTACCTGATTCACGTATTTTACACTTTGTCTCTTTTATAACACTGAGCACAGTTATATAATACATTGCGAGATACGCATATGCACCGAGTATCCCTTAGGTTGAAATTGAGTGTGGTAGCATAACAAGTCTGGGTGAAACCAAGTTAATTGTTGGATGTTTCCACCGACCACCTGACTCCGCTGTGACAGTTCTAGAGTCATTCAAAGAAGGTCTGTGGTCAGTCTTACATAAATACTCACATCATGCCATACTAGTCGGTGGTGACTTTAACCTAACGGGTACAGACTGAGACGAAATCGTTGGAGGGGCTACAGACAGATAATCTTGTGAAGTGCATATGAACACATTTTCTGAAAACTGTCTCGAGTAGCTATTTCGGCAGCTCACACGCAGTGGAAGTATCTTGGACCTTTTAGCTACAAATACGCCGGACGTTATCGATGGTGTCAGTATAGATACGGGGATTAGAGATCATGATGTCGTCATAGCAACTATGGTTACAAAAGTTAATAAATCAGTCGAGAGGACTAGGAGAATGTTTCTGCTAGAAAGAGCGGATAAACACTTGTTAGCATCTCGGACAACGAACGGCAATCATTTACTTCCAGAATGATGGACGTAGCGGAATTATGGGCAAACTTCAAACAGATTGTAAATCGTGCTCTGGACAAGTGTGTGCCTAGTAAATGAATTAAGAACAAAAATACCCACCTTGGTTTAGCAACGAAATTCGAAGGAAATAAAGGCTGTTGCACTCTCGGTTCAAAAGAGGATGAGCAAATGACGACAGGCAAAGATTAGTAGAGGTTCGTGCGTCTGTGAAAAGGTTTATGCGCGAGGCATACAGCATCTACCACCGTCATTGCCTTGGCTAAAGATCTGTCGGAGAACCCGAAGATACTCTGGTCCTGTGTTAAATCGATAAGCGGGTCTAAAACTTCTATCCAGTCACTCGTGGACCAGTTTCGTTTGGCAACAGAAGACAGCAAAAGGAAGGCCGAAGGTTTAAGTTCCATGTTTAAAAAATTGTCCAGGCAGGAGAATCGTACAAACGTACCGTCGTTTGACCATCGCACAGTGTCCCGTACGGAATACATAGTAATAAACATCGCTGGCGTAGAGGAACAACTGAAAGACTTGAAAACAAATGAGTCGCCAGATCTGAAGGGAATCCCAATTCGGTTTTGACAAAGAGTTCCCTACGTCATTGGCCCCTTACTTAATCTGCATTTATCGAGAATCTCTCGACCAATACAAAGCTCCAAGCGATTGGAAAAATACGCAGGTGACCCCTGTATATAAGAAAGGTGAAAGAACGGACGCGCAAAATTATAGACCAGTATTCTTAACATTGGTTTCTTGTAGAATTCTAGAGCATATTCTGTGTTCGAAAATAATAAATTTGCTAGAGACCGAAAAGCTGATATCAACGAATCGGATCGGTTTTAGAAAGCATCGCTCTTGCTGAACCCTGCTTGTTCTTTTCTCACATGATATCTGCGAACTGTGGATGAAGGGCAACAGGACAAATTGCATATTTCTACATTTCCGAAAAGCATTCGACGCGTTACCCCACTGCAGACTGTTAACGAAGGTACGTGCATACGAAATAGGCTCCCAGATATGTGACAGGCTCTAAGACTTCGTAAGTAACAGAACATAGTGTGTTCATCGGAGACAGGGGTAACATCAGGGAAGTGTTATGGGACGGTTGCTATTTTCTCTATACATAAAAGATCTGGCAGACAGAGTGGGCAGCAATCTGCGATTGTTCGCTGATGACGGTGTGGTGTGTGGGAAGGTGTCGTCGTTGGGTGACTGTAGGAGGACATGGACAAGATTTGTAGTTGGTGTGACGAATGGCAGCTAGCTCTAAATTTAGTAAAATGTAAGTTAATGCGGATGAACAGAAAAACAAACCCGTATGTTCGTATACAGCATTAGTAGTGTCCTGCGTAACACAGTTTATTTTATTTATTTATTTATGCGTATGGCTAGGGCCCCTCCGTCGCGCAGACCGTTCGCCGGGTGCTGGTCTTTCAAGCTGACGCCACTTTGGCGACCTGCAGTCGATGACGATGATAGGATGATGATGATGACAGCACAACACCCAGTCCCTGGGCGGAGAAAATTCTCCGACCCTGCAGGGAATCGAACCCGCGCCCAGAGGACTGACAATCCGTCACCCTGACCATTTAGCTACCGGGGGCGTACGTAACACAGTTAGTTGCGAAGCGATATGAAATGGAACGAACATGAGAGGATTGTGGTAGGGAAGACGAATGATTGACTTGGATTTATCGGGAGAATTTTAAGAAAGTGTGGATCATCCGTAAAAGAGTACACCGGAGTGTTTGGGATTCGTACCAGGTCGGCCTGAAAGAAGACATCGAAGCAATTAAACGGCGAGTGATTTTCATTTCCAAGAACGCTACTGAAAAAGTTTAGAGAACCGGCATTTGAAGCGGACTGCAGAACGATCCTACTGCCGCCAACATTCATTTTGCGTAGGGACCACGAAAACAAGATACTAGAGATCAGGGTTCTTACGGATGCATATAGACAGTCGTCTTCCCTCGCTTTATCTGCGAGTGGGACAGGAAAGGCAATGAGTAGTTGTGGTACTGGGTACCCCCGCCACGCACCGTACGGTGGCTTCCGGACTATGTATGTAGATGCAGAGGACCTCCAACGACTTGTTGAGTCCATGTTGCCGCACAGCGGCGTGCAAAAGGAAATCTGACACGCTATTGGGCTCACTCGTAGGTCAGGTAGGTGGCAGACTTAGATTCAGTGGCAGGATATTGGGAAAATGCCGCCAGTTTACAGAGAAAACTGTTGACAAATCACTTCTGGCACGCATACCGAATGGGACTGTGAGGGGAATATTAAACGTATACAGAGAAGGGTGGCAAAAATGCTGATTGGTTTCTTTGAATAACGGAGAGCTAAATGGAAATGATGAAAAATCAGATTTGGCAGACTCCTGAAAATGGATATAAATTATCCCGGGAAAACCTACGTACGAAAGTTGAAGAACCATATTAAGTGAATAATCGAAAGGTATTATTTATAATCTTATGAACCGCTCCCTTAGGCACCGTGTGGACTATATTAGGCTAACTACAGCAGGCACAGATAAATTTAAGCAGTCGTACGCGATTGAACGGGAAGAAACTCAAACATGTGGTACCATGCTGTGCGTTTTGCAATGCAGTTCGCGGTGGTTCGCAGACAGTGTATGTATGTAACAGTATGTACGAGGATCTGTATGCAAAATTATATCTAACTCAGATACTGTTAACACACGAAAAATACTTGAAGCTGTAATTACCGGATTCAGCAGTAAGAGTAACACTTATGTTATTGCTTACTGTATTTCGTTTGTGGGTGTTGTGAGCCAACATGGTCTGGTTCTGATGTTTGCTCAGAGCGTTGTACTACATTCGATTCTCTGCAGTAGGTGCATTTTTGCATTCACAAAGATTTACTCCTGAGTGTTCCATGGACGGGAGAAGGAGGGGATGGGAGGGGGGCGAATGGGGGGGGGGGGGGTGACTGAAACTGTCATCATCTGGTGACAGAATATTTAGCGTCTGGATCTTGGGTTCGAGAGCGTTGCTGACCAATCCTGATTGACTGTCGTTGTGTCGTAATCCCTTCAGCTATTTGGTAAGTGGAAAAGTTAATTACTATTAGAATAAGATGACATCACTTACAAATAGCATTCTACCATGTGGTATTTTAATTTTGTTGTAAGAACATCACATGAGACAAATGGGGGAAAAAAAAGCAAGCACACTTTTTAATATTTCAAAAGTAATCTGCTTAACTGTTAATACATTTATACCACTGTGAGACAAGACGGTCAGTGCCTTCATGGAAAAATGTTTGCGGCTGCCTACGGAACCATGGTTGTGCCCAGGCGTTCACCACTTCGTCCTGTGCAAATCCACGGCCACGGATGTATTTCTTCTTCTTCTTTTTCCTTCCCTTCAGACCACCACGAATATGGAAATCACATGGTGAGAGATGTCAACTCTTTGGAGTATGTGTAAGGAGTTCCCAACGAGACTTCTGCATCGTAATCGAAACAACCTCGGCGACATACGAACGTGTAGACAACCGCAAACGTGCTAACAGTTACGGCGATCACTTTTGATATAATAAGCAGCTTTCTTACTGACTTCTTTGAAGTGTCGGGTATTCTGCCGGATATTAGAGTCGTTCTTGCACGGTATTTCGCTAGCATAACTCGTTATGTTCATCAGATGCTACCTGAGGATAAATGGGGTAGCACCTGAAGAAGATGCCGAGTTATGTTGTCGAAATATCGAGGAAGAACGACGCTGATATCAGACAGAATAGCCGAAACATGAAATATGTCAACAGATCGCGGGGAAAGCCTGAAGAATAATTAGCTGACTAACTTTTATCCATCTGTCTCGTTTTCATTTCAGTGTCCCTTATATAGGGTGTTCGGAAATTCCCGTTACAAACTTCTAGGACTTGTAAAGGCGAATTGGTGCGTAGTATTGTGGACAGGGAACCAAGGCCGGAAGCTTCATCCAACCCCGCTACAGAGCGTCCAAGTTGCAGATGCCGGCGCCTGTATATATATATATATATATATATATATATATATATATATATATATATATATATATATATGCAGCGTGATGACTATACATACTTTCTAGGATGATGGAGAACGATAAATTTATCAATTTGAAGTAGCGGTTCCTGTACTGGAAACGAACCAGTCGAAAGTTACAAGCGAAAACCGTTCTGACACTCTGACAGTACATCCGAGGTGTACCGGTACTGATGTTGCTAAGATTGTAGGGTAGGTAACTTTCAGAGGTGGTAGTACTTACCAAAACAGTATAAAATATTCAAGAACTATGGGCTCTAAAATGCATAAATTAGCACTTGTTCAATAGAGGAGAAGCGTTTCACAGTAGCGAAGATGAACAAATACTCATAGGTCCTCAGGCATAGATTTTAGAGCCTATCTGTAGCAGACTTTTTTTCTTGTCTTCGTCCATTCTGCCACCTCTGAAAGTTGCATACCCTAGAGTTTCAGCAACATCAGTACCAGCACACTGTCAGAGATACCAGAACGTTTTTCGCGTATAGCTTCCGACTCGTTCCTCTAAATTGCTTGGGCCCTTATCTGAAACTGATACGTTAGAATAAATGTATCATCGTAGAAAGTTTGTAACATCATCACGGAATCATCCTGTTCATATATACATTTACAGGCGCAGGGACCTGTAAATCTGACGCTTTGTTGGATGACCTCGCGGACATGGGTTTTATTCAAAACATTGTGTACTTACTTCTCTCTACAAGTCGTAGAGGCTCGTAACGGAAATTTCCGAACACTCGACATACGTCTGGCGTCCGAGTGAAACAAGAGAATCATTCTAAAAAGAAATGCATTTTGTTTCGAACCATAGTACGTCTGTGTCTGCCCGAAACCTATTTCAGACATAAAACTCAAGTCTTCAAAAGTAAAGAGGGTGTCGCAGCTGCGTCGAGGCATAGCAGTAAGTGCAAGTAGTTCTGGCAGCCTATAACTGAATCGAGCAGTTCAACCGCTACATAATGGTAAAGTAGATAACGTTTAGCGTGTGACGCATCGTGCTGACAGTAAGGAGGGGGGCTGGCAGGTAACCAGCAGTTACCGCGGCAGAGCTCGGCCGTTGCCCCCTCGGCCCCGGGCTTTAACTGTCGGCCGCTAACACTTAGCGCACACAGGTGGCGCGCTGGTGGGGGTGGAGGCAGCACCTGTTGTGCTCACGTCACTGGTCGGTGCGGGGGCGGAGGCGGGGGCGGCGGCCGGCCTTGGCCGGCCTTGGCCTAGTGCGTTGCGTGTGCGCGCAGCGAACCTCGGAGCCGGCACAGCTGTTGCACTGCACTGCACTGCACTGCACTGCTAAGTCGTGCGAAACGACCGAGTAGACACGCCAAGAGCTTGAAAACCATTGCCGTGGCTCCGCTGCAGCGAACGGTGTGTCTGGTCACCAGGTTACTGAATTTGCGTTATTTTGTCCAGGATAATGGAGGATGACGTCCGTGGCTGAGGAATAACTTACATTGAAAGGGAAAACAGGATCCGGCAACATTTTACCACTACCTGTTTGTAAGTTTGTGGAAACACGAGTTGCGGGTTTTCATACTATACAATATGTAGTAGTTAAAGACATGGTGATGATCGATATATGTACTCCACCAACAAAATTTCGGAAGATGTTCAGGTTCAAATGGCTCTGAGCACTATGGGACTTAACATCTGAGGTCATCAGTCCCCTAGAACTTAGAACTACTTAAACCTAACTAACCTAAGGACATCACACACATCCATGCCCGAGGCAGGATTCGAACCTGCGACCTTAGCGGTCGCGCTGTTCCAGACTGAAGCGCCTAGAACCGCTCGGCCACAACGGCCGGCAGATGTTGAGGGATATTTTCAATATGTAGTAGTCAAAAATACGGCAATGTTGGTTATACAGGGTGTTACAAAAAGGTACGGCCAAACTTTCAGGAAACATTCCTCACACACAAAGAAAGAAAATATGTTATGTGGACATGTGTCCGGACACATGTCCACATAACATCTTACCTTTATTTGTGTGGGAGGAATGTTTCCTGAAAGTTTGGCCGTACCTTTCTGTAACACCCTGTATACTCCACCGCCAAAATTACTGAGGTTGTTCAGCGGTGTTTTCTGAGTATTTTGGTATAAGCGGTCTGTGACCTCCGGTGGCTGCTTACGAGTAATAACGTGATTACGATTTGCTCGTTTCGTTTCTGGAGTTGCCGTCGTTGGCGTGTGTCCGCGGTGGTTCAGTGGATAAGTACCAGACTCTGGATCCAAGGTTCTCATTCTCAGTGCCCGGTCACTACTAGGATTTATATCAATCACTTATTTGTCCTCTGGCAATGTTTGTTGATCTGAAGTATTCCGAACTGCATCGTGATTTGGAGGCCACGTTAAGCTGTAGCTCCGCCTACAACCTGCTGGATAAATCGGTTCAAAGTTTGGATGGTGCCAACGGCATACCGCCTACAAGAGGACCACGCCTAGTAAAGCTCTGTTGTGTTCAAACCAGTCTTCGGACCGATCGCAGTATACTTACTGTGAAACCACCTTCACAGCGGTGAAAGAAACCCGTAATTTGCAGTCACCAAAACGTACGACAGAAAACGCAGAGTAATTGAACATCCGTCTCACGAAGCATTGAGCTGAACATAGTGTCATTGTGCTGTCCTTCCAATGCATTCAGTAAACCCGTACACGAGAGGCATATCAGCCAGTTCTTATTCAGTAAACCTACCCATACTACTGTGTATCACTGTTAACATATAACTGACACTGCCGAGACGGAAGCGAGCAGCACGGAATGCTCCCTCGAGGGCGAAGGCTTAATAGGGCCTTACTGTTGCCAACGACAAGTATCATCAGTCAATCGAAAAATTTTGTCCCAAGAAAGACTCATTTGGACTGTCATCCGAATATTTTCAGTACAGTACAAAGGTTAATGAAGCAAGAAATCAAACTAAATGCAATAACATTAAGTACTAGCTTCTTTTAAGGTCGACCTGAATTGGTTATCGAAAACGTGGAGGAGTGACTATTAGGACAGTACTAACAGAATTACAACTAAATTGGCGCGGGTAGAAGAAGTTAATTTAGCATATCCGCTGATTAATATGTTTACAAGGTTCATTTAGTAAACGCGAAACTATCACCGAGATGATCATCTTATTCCAGTGGCAGACACAAGAGAGACGGTCTACATCAGAGTGCGGTTTTTATGTTAAAATTCCGAGAGCGTAGTTTCCAAGGAAACGGGAGCAATATATTGCTTCTTCGTCTCCATGATTACTCTACAGTTCACATTTAAGTGCATGGCGCATTTGTCGCGTGAAAACGATCAAGGTAAAATTAGAAAAATTCCAGCTCGGAGGCTTGCCAACATTCCTTCCTCGCGCTCGCCTTTCGCGACTGGAACAGGAGATATGCGGTGGAGGGGGACAGGGGGGGGGGGGGGGGGGGGACGTTGACAGTGATGCACAGAATACCCGGCACCGAGGTGGCTTGCGTATTGTAAATGTACATGTAGGTATACGGATGCAGACAACATGAACACGATTGCAGTTACTCTTACGATAAGTGTTTGATGCACTCCGGCTGACACTTCGGCCGTTTTTCCTCTCAAAATGACAGCAAAAAACGTAGCGTGTGATTTTTCTTCTCACGGCATTTGAATTAACTGTAAACATAATTTGAACTTTAAATCCACATCACAGTATGCCAACGGGTACTTGCATCCGTTTACGCGCTAAACTACGAATTTCAACAACGTAGCACTTCACCGATATCTGTTTTCAGTTTTCATTTACCAATTTATTGAAAAGAAAATAGCGACCACTTGTTCTTCTTATGGTTAATGGTTCACTGAACTAAAAATGAATTTTTTTAAAAAAAGTAATTTCATTTGATGGAAGGAAAAAAAATTCTATGTCATCCCAACACTGAACACAAGCTAATGTCTGCTTCTGCCACTGCAGAACTTATAAAACCACGCTTTGAACATCTATCGGTCCTCAGTATTTGCACCCTGGCGAATGCATCTTTGCCCCATCTTGGGAATGCGTTCACTGGTGGGGAAAATTTTCTCTTGAAGAGGTCATGTCTCAAGGATGTTCATGTTCTTTCGTGACTCGAGATAATGTATTATTTCCGATACAACATATATTTTTAAAACTTGAGACCAAATATATTTACCACGTGCAAAGTAATAAGAAAGACTGATCCATATTCAGGTAATGAGCGTTTGGGTCAATGGAGAAACCCCGCTTTGCTTTCGCTACCTAGCGACCTAGTGGAGATGATTTGTTCTTAGCTTCCTCTGACCTGCTATTTTGTCAAGAGAAATAACTCTATTGTGTAAATGACTGTCCGTGATGGTTCTTGCACATTGCAATATACAGGATGGGTCAAATAACAATGGCCGGAGAACAGCGTTCCAGAGTACAAAGAAACACAGCAGAGGAAAGGAAATACAGGTGCTAACGTGACTGCAGCAGATGTTTAAAGTGACCACCATTCATCTCTGGACACTTTTGAGCCCCGGTCAGCAAGATGCTGAAGGCGAAAGAAGCTGAACTGCTGGAATTGCCGCAGTGTCATCCGAAATGTTCTGCTGCAGTTCTTGAGGACTATTACGGTTGTTGCATACACCTGAGACTTGAGACTGACACAGAGTAATCGCAGATTGATAGATCAAGTGACGTTGGTGATCAGCTAGGGCCGTGGGCAAAATGACTTCTGCTGACAACTATGTCAGGCGTGAAGATAGTGTAAATGTGCTCCAGGGTTCGGTCGGCTGTATGGGCAGTCGCTCCATCCTGTTGGAACTAATTGTAGGTCTTTCCCTCCTCAGTTAATACTGCCACAAATCGTATACACTCGGCCGCACTTTTATTTGCCCAACCCTGTGGTTTACTGTGTTCCTAGGAATAATGATGTGAATGGTAAGATGAGTCAGCACGTGGACCTCTGCTCTTGAGTAGCACTAAGAATCTCGTTTGAGTTTGACGGCGCCATCCGGTACCATACGGGTCGCCGTCAACAATGTTAACATGCACACTGTGCATGCGGCTTTGCAGAGAAGTTCCTAATTTAATTCGGTATATATACACACGGTATGATAATCAGGAATCTTCAATACGCTGGCTGCCTGCATAACGTGAGGCAGCTGGCAAAAATTTCTTCTGCCGACATCTCGTTTGAGGACAGCTGATCACTTCATTGTGCTTGTGAGGAAGTGTTGTTTTCGAACTGAAGCCTGTTTCAAGTAAAGTCCGATGTGCGCGTTGTGACGGTAAAGGAAAAGGAAAACAGTTTTAATGAACTGGGAAGAAAAGAGCAAGCATACTCCGTAAGGTCTTCGGTTGCGTTGGGTCCGATCTTTCCGAGTGCACGCCTGCTCCAGATTTCGCCAGACGGTGTCTGATGTCAGGCCTGCCGAAAACCTGGCCACATGTTCACCTGCTTCCATCAGCTCTCGCTTTCAGCTTCCCGAGAAAGCGATATGCTTCCGCAATCAGCTCTCGCGCATGTTGACGTTTTACGTAACGGTTTGATGGCGGATTGTTTGAGAATCACCCTGATTCTTTGGGTATGTCTCCCTGCCACATTTAATCTTGGGGCATACTTTACATCCTCGTCTATTCCTGTTTCGTACGTCAGCTTACAGTGCATGGCGGAGGCTATTACTGGTTAATTGCTAACAAACTGACGAAATCTCGTAGCACTTAGGATCTATAGATGCCTTTTCCGTATACGATGTTCATGAGGACCTTACTGAACCGAGATTACGTGTCAGAATAAGATGTCACTTTGTAAAAGCTACGTTTAATTGTATATACCGAGTATATGATAGTTGATAGAACCAGACACCTCTCCAATAAAACTATACAAGTTCTTAATTTAGGTCATGATTTCAACCCTTGTAATAGAATAGAGTCGATATATTTCCATTTTTTGTTGAACAACTCGCAAGCTGATTGCCTGCTGACACCAATAAATCTCACAGAGTGAGGGGCACAGTAATTGACTGACCGAAGACGGATGTTGGAGAAGCCTCTTCAGATCCTCCCATGGTCTTGTTGAATTAGATTTATAGAGGTTTCCTAAACGATGGTTCCAAAACCAGACCACGACTGTTCTTAAAACAATGTGTGTGAAATCTTACGGGACTTAACTGCTAAGGTCATCAGTCCCTAAGCTTACACACTACTTAACCTAAATTATCCTAAGGACAAACACACACACACACACCCATGCCCGAGGGAGGACTCGAACCTCCGCCGGGGCCAGCCGCACAGTCCATGACTGCAGCGCCCTAGACCGCTCGGCTAATCCCGCGCGGCGACTGTTCGTATCCACGACTTTTATCGTGTGACCTGGTGTCCTCTTTACTAACTCTGTGCGAAGGTTTTTTAAAACTGTGCATTTCTTTTCTTAAGGTTCGCGCAGAATGAACACGATACCGCACCGAAAGGTTTAGCTGTAGTCGGTAATAACTCATTGCAAGCTACGTAGAAAATAAATAAGGGTGTAGTCCAGGTGACAACTCCAAATGCAGAAAAGTGAATTCCGAAAAAGCAGTAGTCTGTCTGGCATATTTAGTGGCTTTTGTCTATAGAAAACAACATATAAATATTTCAGCAAACATTCCCTTTCGATATTATTTGGCATAACATTTAATAACTAAACAATTGAAGCATCCATACTTTCGCAGATTTGATACTGTAGGGAAAAAACTAAACTCGGCCTGAACAGGCCATGAAGACCCAACGATACCGTCCGGCTGCGGTGTCATTCTCAGCTCACAGGCGTCACTGGATGCGAGTAAGGAGGGGCGTGTGGCCAGCACACCGCTCTCCTTGCCGGTTGTTTTTTTCTTCTTCTTTTTGAGTCTTCAGTCTTCTGACTGGTTTGGAGCGGCCCGCCACGAATTCCTCTCCTGTGCCAACCTCTTCATCTTAGAATAACAGTTGCAACCTACGTCCTGCATTATTTGCTGGATGTGTTCCAATCTCTGTCTTCCCTACAGTTTTTGCGCTCTGCAGCTCCCTCTAGTTCCATGGAAGTCATTACCTCATGTCTTAACAGATGTCCTATCATCCTATCCCTTCTCATTATCAGTGTTTTCCACATATTCGATTCCTCTCCGCTTCTGCGCAGAGCCTCCTCATTCCTTACCTTATCAGTCCACCTAATTTTCAACATTCGTCCGTAGAACCACATCTCAAATGCTTCGACGCTCTTCTGTTCCGGTTCACCCACAGACCATGTTTCACTGCAATGCAATGATGCGCTCCAAACGAACATTCTAAAAATGGTTGGTACTAGTAGACTTGTCTTGTCGAGGAATGCCCTTTTTGCCAGTGCTAGTATGTTTTTGATGTCCTCCTCGCTCCATCCGTTATTGCTTATTTTTCTGCCTAGGCAGCAGAATTCTTTAACTTCCTGTATTTCGTGACCAACAATCCTGATGTTAAGTTTCTCGCTGTTCTCATTTCTGCTGCTACTCATTACTTTCGTCTTTCTTCGATTTACTCTCAATCCATATTCTGCGCTCAATAGACTGTCCATTCCATTCAGCTGATTACGTAATTCGTCTTTACTTTTACCCAGGATAGCAATGCCATCTTCTAGGCGCTACAGTCCGGAACCGCGCGACTGCTACGGTCGCAGGTTCGAATCCTGCCTCGGGCATGGATGTATGTGATGTCCTTAGGTTAGTTAGGTTTAAGTAGTTCTAAGTTCTAGGGGACTGATGACCTCAGATGTTAAGTCCCATAGTGCTCAGAGCCATTTGGAAGCAATGCCATCAGCGAATCGTATCATTGATATCCTTTACTTTGAATTTTAATTCCCCTCCTGAATCTTTCTTTTGTTTCTATCATTGCTTCTTCGATGTACAGATTGAGCATTAGGGGGCGGAAGACAACATCCCTGTCTTATACCCTTTTTTATCCGAGAATTTCGTTCTTGTTCGTCCACTCTGATTATTCGCTCTTGGTTCTTGTACATATTGTATGTTATCCGTCTCTCCCTATAGCCTATCCCTATTTTTCTCAGAATTTCGAACATTTTGCACCATTTTACATCGTCCAGCGCCTTGTCTAGGTCGACAGTACCCATGAATGTGTCTTGATTTTTCTTTCGTCTTACTTCCAATATCAACCGCAACGTCAGAATTGCCTCTCTGGTGCTTTTACCTATCCAAAAGCCAAACTGATCGTCGTCTAACACATCTTCTAGTTTCTTTTCCATTCTTCTGTATATCATTCTTCTCCGCATCTTGGATGCATGAGCTGTTAAGCTGACTGTGCGATAACTGTCGCACTTGTCACCTCCTGCAGTCTTCGGAATTGCGTGGATGATATTTTTCCAAGAGTCAGACGGTATATTGTCAGACCTCTTACATTATACACACCAACGTGAATGTTCGTTTTGTTCACACTTCCCTCAATGATTTTAGAAATTCTGATGAAATGTTAGCGATCCCTTCTGCCTTATTTGATTTTAAGTCTTCCAAAGCTCTCTTAAATTCTGATTCTAATACTGTCAGTTTACGAGGGCGATACTATATGGAAGGAACACCAAATATTTAATGGCCAGTCAAGATCACTGCAACTCATGTTGCTGCCTTTACGTGGTTACAGATTGCATTTCGTTTAAGGAAGTCGCCACCGCGGTGTCCCTGGCACCTACAGCGCCTGTCTGCATTTCAGAAAGTTTTTGTGATTGTGTCGTCGTGATGAGATCTCAAAAGAGTACATGGCAGCAAACAGTACACGGTTCGTCTCACGCAGAATAAGATACAACACCCTTCGAATGGCTGTTCGTTCTGTTCTTTTCCTCCTGCGACGCTGATGAGAATTTCAGCATTGCGAACGACGAATGGAATACGCCTGCAGTGCGTATCACTTTACTCTTTTTCAGCTTGAAATTGAGATGCAAAATGACCCGAGCGCTCAATGCACGTGTTCAGTGAAAGTGCAACAGCTACGCATTTCAGTTAAAATGGCTCTGAGCACTATGGGACTCAACTGCTGTGGTCATTAGTCCCCTAGAACTTAGAACTAGTTAAACCTAACTAACCTAAGGACATCACAAACATCCATGCCCGAGGCAGGATTCGAACCTGCGACCGTAGCGGTCTTGCGGTTCCAGACTGCAGCGCCTTTAACCGCACGGCCACTTCGGCCGGCTGTTTCAGTTAAAAGAGATGTAGGTGGTGCAGTACCAAAACACTGGTTTGGAATTCCTCGAGGAGCTGGGCTTAAATCACTGTCCGACCATTCCGATTTAGTTTACATATGTTTCTCTTAGTTACAGTTACCGTCCGCATTCTGTGATCTGTTGTGTTGCAAATGATATGCAATGCCCCTTCATCTGACCCTTGAATTGACTTACCAGCTAGACACCGTGGGACCAACAGTTTGATGTGGACACCGTACTGCTCCGCAACTTGCCATTTTTTCACATTTAAAAATCATCGTCATAAGGGAAAAAAGCAATAGTGAATAGGACTGCCCGTGGACTGAACCCCGGGCCTTTCGATTTCTGATCTGGCATATATTAACCAATTATTTAGGAGATCTTTATGTAAAACGTACAGAAATGACGTTGTAGTGGTATTGAGGTCTTGAGTTGTCATTGCGACTTTTGTCTTTCAACAAACGGCAAAGAAACGTCGTCGCAATCTTCCGTTTTTACAAATGTTTTTGTACTCCACTGATTAATAAATCATTTCAAGCAACTGAAGTTGTGAAGCAAGTCTGTGTTGTATGAGAACCAGGTAAAAAAATTCAGAGAATTTAATTACAATACTTCTCAGCGTTGTCATCCCATGGCGCGCTGTGTACGGACAGTACATTTTACAGCCAACAAATAGCCATTCGCGTGTGTCCGGCAGCACTTCCTGCACATACTGTCAGCAACTTCCCCTTCGTTGCTCATTTGACCCGTTGGTGAAAGCTGCTCTCTGATTACTTGATGTTGGGTCTGGCTGAGTCATATTCGCAGTTTCTCTCCCTCTGCAGCGTCACTAAGGAGCAGTTACGCGGCTTGTAGAGAATGTGAATGAAAGAAACGAAACATTCGGAAGAACTGAAAATAGGATGGACTGACTGAAAAGACATAAGACTACTAAAGATGTAGCTACAGTCCAACAGTTGGACACAAGGAATTTTCGAATAACTGTAGATTTTAGGGTTACAAAACGGAGAAGAAAAAGGTGAGGCAGCGAAATGAAGGAAGCTGTCGACGTAACGCAGTGCTGCGTACGCGAGAAACGAAAAGCGTTTTGTTCTTGCAACACAGATTTGATCAACGGTAAAAGGTATCGTGTTGCCCAACTTGTAATTGTCTTATTAATTAACAGATTTGCGATATGACATACATCCAAGATGAGGTTTCTGCGGCCGGATACGCCAAAAATAAGGGGGAGATCAAATATTTCCCATTCGAGGGCCGTACAGTCCAGTATCAGTATCCTAATCAGGGAAAATCACCGTGAGCACTGAGACAAGCAGCCCAGCGACGCGCCAAGTTGAAGATAACAGTTTGGTAAAGCACCGTGTCCGGCTGTGTGTAGAAATCTGTAAATGCCTCCTGCACAGCTTCGTCAAGAGGAATCGTCGACCTTACAAGGCCTTTTTTAAGGGACCGAAGGGATGCTAATCGCATGGAGAGAGACAGATCAGGACTGTAGGGCGGGTGTTCGAATGTCTCACTGTCGAGTTGATGTAATTTCTGCGTTACGACATAAGCAATATGGAGACATGCGTTTTCATGAAGCAGCAGCATTCCCAATACGGTGGGGTTCGACAGGCACGCTGCACCACACACATTCTTCATTCTCCGATGGATGACTACCAGGGCTTGTACTTCAGCAGCCAAGAGAAGAATAGCTGCGCGATGGTCCTGTTTGGACCTATTTGGTAATAACGTCGCCGTAGTTGACGTTTCCGCATTTACCGCACGCACGTCGGAAAGACACGAATGCCACAACAAGCACCTGCCACCAAGTCGGCGCTTATATCCCGCATCGGAGTTGCGCTACGTTCCGTATACGCAGCAGCAGTGCCTTCAAACAGGGTTAAGTACATTCTAAGACCAAAAAAAAAGACTCACAACAAAAGAATTATGCGAATGGGACGGCAATCTGTAGATGCGATGTACAAGTACAAACGAACAAGTGATTAAAATTTCAGAAAAAAATGGATGATTTATTCAAGAGAAAGAGGTTCACAAAATAAGTCAAAAATGTGTCGGTCCACTTCTGACGATTATCAAAGAAGCTGTTCGGATTGACACTGATTAACGGAGCTGTTTGATGTCCTCCTGAGTGGTGTCGTGCCAAATTCTCTTCAATTGGCGCGTTAGATCGTCCAAATCCAGAGCTCGTTGCAGGGCCCTGCCGGTAGAGGTCTGCGCGTATAAGAAAAGTGCAATCCGCATCCGCACCGCTTCAGCAAGGTCCTAATCCGCAGCCGCAGCAATTAATCCGCATCCGCATATATTTAAGTTTTGAATCAGTACTTAGTAGTAATAGACAGTTGTACTTATAATTATGTTATGTAATGACATAGTTATTGTTAGGGTGCCATTTCTGCGACAACTTAACTACTTTTGACTTCTTAAATCACAGGAAATGCTCTATACCTACTCTAAAGCAGACCATTCCAAACAGGAAAGCATTGACGCTCCGGAGCACACACAGTAGTGGCTCGTATCTCGCTGTTTAAAAAAATAAAATTCAATGTAATAGTATTAAATGATGAAAATACGTGTATAGAAACAATTATATTTGGCTGCTCTTGTGCCAAGGCAGTTGAAAATGACGATGGTTTTAAACTGTTACTAGCACATTGCATCATTTACCGACAGTTTTTTTTTGCACTCACTGCTTGGATGTGTCAAATTTTGAAGCCATTCATGTCAGCTGATGACTATATTATAGCTTACGCGTTCAGTCCTCGTCATTTCCAGGTGAAAATATTTACAGTATTAGGCCTACACTGCAAAACGCTGGCGCACCTGTGAAAAAGTTAAACTGCCAGCAACAATTGACGTTGTCTGGAAGAAATAACTCGTCTTCCGAAGAGTGACAACAAAATCAGTGGTTACAGAAATTAGGAGTGGTTGGATGAGGCAGCAGTTCCTTAGCACTCACTGCACCGTACTTGGCCCCCACATCAATAACAAACTGTGCCGTCTCGAGAAACCCAGATCCACACGCAACTTCGAATGGTAAAATGTCTTTGCTGACAAGATTGATAAGTTTTTCTGTCGCGGCTGTCTTCAAATTTGGCGGAACTTCAGGAACTTTCACGTCCCTCTTGCTATTTAAATAAGTAATTATGCTACTTTGTCGAGCCTCACACGAATGTTTTAGCAAATTTGAAGTTCCACTTTTGTGTCCAGTGTAGGAATATACTTTTTTACATGCAAAACAAGCCACTATATCTATTATCTTTTCGTTGCCATCAAATACGTATGCGAACTTTTTCCAAATTGGCGATTTCAATTTGTTTTCCTTCACTAATGTAAAATCACCTTTTTTCACCTTACACGAAATTGTATCCATCGATATGGTGTTCATTTGAAGAAAGAACTCTCGCTGATATTTGATACGATGCACGTTGTCACTGGGTCACTACAAAACGCTAACTGAAGGCAGCGGAGAATTGCAACGGGCACCTGTCTGGTAGACAGTGGGCAGGTTTGCCACCCAGAGAGCACTCCACAGGCCACACAAAAGACACGGTCGCGGAAGCGGATTGGGCGCAGGTCCCTTGGGTACAGCTACGTCGGTCGTAGCCAGGGGCTGAGGACAACAGGCATCCGCTCTACCTGGGCCCTGCAAGATTCCAGGAATGTCAACAGACTCGAAGTTTTCAACAAACATTGCAACATACGTACTGGGCAGATGCCTTGCTCGTTATCCGCAGATGACCCGCGGATATCCGCGCCGGTCGCGATTTTATCCGCCAAGTAACAAATACCGCGGATATCCGCATCTGCGCAGACCTCTACCTGCCGGTAATGTTGGAAACATACTCAGTTGGGGAGGGATCCGGCGGTCGTGATGGCCAAGGTGGCGTTGGCAAACACGAAGAAAAGTACTAGCGCCGTTTGCGGGCGGGCATTATCTTGCTGAAATGTAAGCCCGGGATGGCTTGACATGAAGGGCAACAAAAGAGGGCGAAGAATATGGCCGACGCACCGCTGTACTGTAAGGGTGCGGCGGATGACGACCGAAGCGGTCCTGCTGCTACGGAATGAAGTGGCGCCCCAGACCAGCAGTCGTTGTCGTCGGGCCGTAATGGCGGACGACAGTTTTTTTGCTGTCCTACCGCGTCTCCAGGCTTGTCTTCGCTGATCACCTAGCCTCAATTCGAAGCGGGACTCGTTTTTACTGAAGACAGTTCTTCTCCACTCTATGAGATCCCAGGCCGAGTGCGACCGACACTGTTGTATTTGGCGATGGTGCAGCGTTCGCGGACAATGTGGAAAATATATATGTAACTGTTACAGCCGCCGAATTTTGACCTCGATTTTGTGTTTTTCCCCGAATGGGGCCATATATAGTCTTTTGTGCATTGGTAAGAACCTTTGAAGAGGATTTGAACGACAAATTGTGTGATTGTTGATGAAAGAGTAACAAGATAACAATGCTATGAAGCGAGTTTCGACATAAAATACCCCACTTCCAATTTGATCTGTGCGGGCCCATGTTAAACGGAATTTGTGAATTTGGAAGTTGTCAGTGTTTCCTTGTATCTCTGTTTGTTTTAATTTTCGCACAGATGAAAGTACAGAGGTTTAAAGCCTGCTCAACAAGGAGGCCATTTTACGTTACCCGAACGATCGATCCAACCATCTCCTAATATTCTATTGAGAAGGTCTGTAATCATTATCAGTCACGTTCGTACCACATGCACTGTTTTTTATCCACTGGGATGTCTTCCGGTAACAGCGGCAGTATGTCGGTTACGAGCTGTAGATACTTGTGATAGTTCACCGTGCCATCAGTAAAATAATGTAACATTACTCCTAGGCGAGCGACTTGGTCACGTGCAAGTGGCGTGAAGAGAGGTGAAACTGTTGTGCGGCTGAACGGCGGCGGGCTGAGGGCTCAGGGCGCGACGAGTACAGGTACAGAGGCGGGCTGCGATTCCAGAGCTGGGAGTCTGGCCGGCTGTCGCTCGTATGGCCCCCGTGCAGGAGTCATTCCTCCTCCAAGAAGTGGCGGAGTGTCAGACAAGCTGAAAGATTGCTTCTCACAGATCTTCAAGAATTTGTACTATTCCCTACTCAATTAGTAAAGCAAGTCTGAATGCATCTGCGATCTCAGAAAAATGAGGTGCACCCAGCGACACAGCATAATTTTAATATCTTTAACACTACAGAAGTTAATACTTCACGGCTAATCAACAATTTCACAACTTTTAAACATTTCGCGCGATTTCATCATAACGTTACCTCGGGCGATAGCATTGCACTATACCTATCGTCTCTGAAAGGTAAATACCTGTATCTATTTTATTTCTTGATTTACTACGTTTTTTATATCTTTCCATTATGCAGACGTTTTTCAGAACATCATATATTACAACAGCAAATAAATACAGCACGAATACCTCATATTCTGTCATACTTGTGTATTTATTTAATTATTAATTTGTATTTCGCTAGTAACTTTATTTAAATATTAATTACAATTTATAACACAAAAACATGATAATTTAGGGGTGGTTAGTGACATCTGTTGGCTGACACCACTTCATAAGAGTGCCAAAAGATGCATTTGACAAACAGCCCTAAATAATGGTTTAAACAATATTTAATGACAATATATTTACATTTTCGTGAGTGCACCTGCACAAGAATGCTGCCTTATTTTGGCACGGAGAAACCTATATTTATTGTGAATTATCTGAGTATGGCGCAATGTTTATAACGTTTCTTTATTTAAATATTGGTGTAATATATTAGTTTAGTCTGGGAAGTAGTTGAGTCAAATGATGATATCTGCAGAACGTAAAGGCGATGTACTTTTTGTGAGGGACAGCCTTCAGCCAGTGGAAAATCAGCCAATGGAAAAGCAGATGCTAGTGCAACACTACGGGAGTCAAGTGGAGATCGGACTTTATCTAATGAAGAGACCAAGGGAGGGATTGTGAACAATTTTACGCGAGTCCTGGAAGGAGGCAGACACGCCTGTGTAACAAGCGATATTCGAACATGTAGGAGTGTGATTCTGGACGTTGAACGGACGCTACCGTACTTTAAGTTCTGAACGGACTTAATGCACTCAAGAGCCAAATAAACTAATTTAGGCATGCGTATTCAAATACACGAGATATGTAAACAGGCAGAATACGGCACTGCGATCGGGAGCCCCTATATTGCAGTTTATCAAGATTTAACTGAGTTTGAACGTGGTGCCATAGTCGGCGCACGAGCGATGGGACACAGCATCTCGGAGGTAGCGATGACGTGGGGATTTTCCCGTACGATCATTTCACGAGTCTACAGTGAATATCAAAATCCGATACAACATCAGATGTCCGACATCGCTGTGACCGGAAAAAGAACCTGCAAGAATGGGACCAAAGACGACTCAAGAGAATCGTTCAACGTGACAGAAGTGCAACCCTTCCCCAAATTGCTCCAGATTTCAGTGCTGGGCCATCAACAAGTGTCAGCGTGCGAACCATTCAACGAAACATAATCGATAGGGCTTTCGGAGCCGAGGACCTACTCATGCACCATTGATTACTGCACGACACAAAGCTTTTACGCCTCGACTGGGCCTGTCAACATCGACATTGGACTGTTGATGAAAGGAAACATGTTGCCTGGTCGGACGAGTCTCGTTTCAAATTGTATCGAGCGGATGCACGTGTACAGGTATGGAGACAACCTCATGAATCCATGGACCCTGCATGTTAGCAGGGGACTGTTCAAGCTCGCGGAGGCTCTGTAGTGGTGTGGGGCGTGTGCAGTTGGGACCCCTGATACGTCTAGATACGACTCTGACAGGTGACACGTACTTAAGCGTCCTGTCTGATCACCTTCATCCATTGATGTCCGTTGTGCATTCCGACGGACTTGGGAAATTCCAGCAGGACAATGCGACACCCGAGACGTCCAGAATTGCTACAGAGTGGCTCCAGGAGCACCCTTCTGAGTTTAAACACTTCCGCTGGCCACCAAACTCTCCAGACGTGAACATTATTGAGCATATCTGGGATACCTTGCAACATGCTGTTCACGAGAGATCTCCACCCTCTCGTTCTCTTACGGATTTATGGACAGCCCTGCAAGATTCATGGTGTCAGCTGTCTCCAGCACTACTTCAGACCTTAGTCGAGTCCATGCGACGTCGTGTTGAGGCACTTGTGCCTGCTCGCGGGGACCCTACACGATATTATGCAGGTGTACCAGTTTCTTTGGCTCCTCCGTGTATTTCGAGAGGTCTGAATGTGCTCCAGAGTAGGAATACAATTCTTTATTATAAAATATTCGTTTATCTTTCATTTCGTATTTCTGTGTATTTTATTAACTCGCAATTCTAGCCAATGCATAGACTATTCGAGCACAAGATCACAACTGCAGCGAATTGTCTGCGGGGCATGAAAGCGGACGCGCGAGGCTCGATCCTGTGACCACATCGAGCTATTCTTTCTAAACAGAGCCGTGCATAGCCGCAGTACCTGAGGTACGAGTAACCGCAGGTAGAGACGCTGCTGGTGTGCTCGTAAGGAATTCTGTTTAGAAGAATATCTCAGCAGTAGCCGGTAAGTACCTTCACAGTAGGGACCAATGATGCGCTTCTTCAAAAACCATTTCCTGAAAGACCAAGGCCGTTGTTTAAAAAAAAAAATTGTGGTAAGGTCATAGGGGACCAAACTGCTGAGGTCATCGGTCCCTAGGCTTACACACTACTTGATCTAACTTAAACTAACTTACTCTAAGAACGACACACACACACACACACACACACACACACACACACACACACACACACACACGCGCGCGCGCGCCCAGGAAGGACTCGAACCTCCGACGTTGGCATCCGCGAGGACCGTGACAAGGCGCCTGAGACCGCGCGGCTACCCGGCGCGACAGCGGTGTTTATCCACTTCTGTCAACTAGTGAGGGATCTTTGACTGAGCAGTAGTGTATATTCCGAACATTAATTTACCAATAGTTTGTAAAAATTGCTTCATGCGTCAACATATCCTGCATAGAAACGCACACCACTTTGCACATATCGTAAACACTATACAGAAAAGTGTAACCGATTCTGAAAGCTTTTGTCACGAGGTTGTTCATGGAACTAACACGAAAGGGATGAAATGCGTTGGGATGTATTCTTAAGACACTCCTTTCCCTGATGTGTCTTGCACATTCACGCTGCCACGTAGTGGCGTGTGAATTTCTGCGTTACGCTGTTGAAATGTTAGTTGCATTTCTCTCGTCAGTTACTTTTACTTTTTGTTGACGTATTTTATCCCTTAAACTCACAGTTTATTGATTTTTTTTTATAGTCCTCGCAAAGACAGATCGCAAGTGTTTGGCGCGATCAGGATACCGTTCAGCGTAAAATCGCACTGCAGCCCTAATAATTTTGCGACAGTCACCGTAAACACAAAGAAACTTGCCCATTCTTCCGAACGTGGCCTACATTGTAAACGTGTGGATAGCTGTCCGATTTAGTTGTTTGGTGGCTGAGAGGAAAGGTCAGAAGTCAACACAAGAACTGTATCTGAGTGTGACATTTGTTATTACTATTAACAAGCTGTATTACATATAGTAATACTGCATGTGTTGGTTTACTTAGTTACGACTTTTGTTGTACACACAAAAAGATAATTTAACTGTTACATAATTTCTTTTACATTGGCTCCTGCATTAAAATTAGTACAGAGCTCGTTTACCGATTGGTGATTGAAATTCTTATATTTGTAAATGCTGTTGAAATATTTTAAAAAGAGCTGTGCCGCGTGGAGTGGCCGTGCGGTTTTAGGCGCCACGCCACGGACTGCGCGGTCGCTCCCGCCGGAGATTAGAGTCCTCCCTCGGGCATGGGTGTGTGTGTGTGTGGGGGGGGGGGGGGTGTTTTTAGCGTGCGTTAGTTTAAGTAGTGTGTAAGTCTAGCGACCGATGAGGTCAGCAGTTTGGTCCCTTAGGAATTCACACACATCTAAAAAGAACTGTACCAGTTGCATTCTTGCCGTTGTCCAATCTCCCTTTCATTACTAAAATTTTCAGTTGTACGTTTCCCTGTCTGTCCAAATTCCTACACTGTAGTAACATGTGGTCTACGGCTTGGTTACCTCAACTAGATCTACACGTGGCGTCGTTGGTTATTCTCAATCGATGGTCGTGTCCCGCTAATAGCTGGGAAACTGCAAGAGGTCGGTAATCTTATCGCCAGTCTTTCTTACGCCGTTGGGAAATATTTTTTGGTAATAATTTCTTTTGTAATCTGTTGTCATTCTTTCTCTCTTTCTGCCAGAGCTACGTTTCGTGATATTTGGTCCACGAAGGTGTTGGGACGTTTGATGTAGCAAACTTCCTCTTGTAATCTGGATGCCTCTTTTGGCAGCGGGAAGTTCATTTCCGAATATGCCTGTGTGAGCTTCAGTCCCTGTAAAATCTAAACCCAGTTCTTCTTTTGCAACATTCTGGCACAGTGTTCAGCTAACCGGGAACATAAAAGATCCTGATGAAGATCGCAGCAAAGGTGTCGAAAAGCGGATTAGGTGGAAGAAATTTCAAGAGGAACATTTTGTGTTCAGTATAAGAAACGGGTGGCGTTTCCAATTCATGCATGTTTGCTTGAATGAGTAAAAGGGAAAGCAGATATATTTTACTGCCATACCTTTATGGTTCCCATAGAAGGGAGACGGTCTGAGACAGTTCAGTGGAGGCCGCCTTTATTTTCTAGGAACAGATCACATCATATAAGATTAAAAAAAATGGTTCAAATGGCTCTAAGCACTATGGGACTTAACATCAGAGGTCATCATTCCCCCAGACTTGGAACTACTTAAACCTAACTTGACCTAAGGACATCACACACATCCATGCACGAGGCAGGATTCGAACCTGCGACCGTAGCAGCAGCGCGGTTCCGGACTGAAGCGCCTAGAACCGCTCGGCCACAGCGGCCGGCCAGATGAGATCACTCGTGGACAGCGTTTATGTGTTGATGAAGTTTGAGAGACGATTACGTTCTTCTAGCAAGAAAGTTCTGCAGCAATTGACTACATTGATCGCAGGTACCTAAAACGTGTGGTAAGGAGAAACTTGTTCTTGTTTAGTATTTCTTATGAAGGCATGAAGCGGTAAGCTTTGGCATGACATATTGACGAAAGGTGGTGTCTGGACGGAGTATCGTAAATGTACAGATTTTTAAAGTTTCTCACTCGAATTATTTGCATTATACAGTGTAAAGAGAATAACGCTGGAAACATCTTGTTTGCGGTTACCGCTGTGTGATTATACATTCGCTACGACTCGTGCATAATAACTGAGTTTCCGTCACAGTAAGCTCTCTTAGCGAAGCGAAATGGAAACTACGTCTTCTGCTTGAGTATCGTGCAGACTCATTTCTTCCGATTGCCTCACCACAAGATTGCACTGGTCGTTTACTCTCGAAGTAGTACCGAGGAGGAGACTGCAGAAATATGCTAAGATTCTGTAGACTCTCGAGTGTGCGAACCAACTTAAAAGGTTTGTATCGTTTGTAGATTAGGTCACATCGATAAAAACCAAGCGTATAAGTGCTTCAAATAAGATAATAAAAAAATCGAATACTCAGAAACACGAATAATACGAACAAAAGATTGCTTGGGGTGTTTTCGTGATTATGATAAATACTATATACTCTCTGGGATGGTGGAGGATGATATGCGTGTCATTTTGAGACAGAAACACTGGAACAGATTTTCCTCACGGCAGAACCATGAGTTAAATGAACAGTAAAATGGACTTGTACGTGTTGTGTTTGTCTGCACTGTCAAAGTACAACTTTTTTTCACTCTTTACTATATCGGCCGCGCCTGCTTTCAATTTGTTCACAAACTTCCGCGTGCTCTTTACAGTCACTGGTGTGGTACACAACCACTTCAAACTATTAACCTCTCAGTACCTAAAAATAACAGAGTATACACAAACTAAACATGTCTCACACGAACATAGGGATTGGTACAAATCAGTGAATCACCGTACTGTACTCAGGCGTCACGAGGCCTATTTGTAGTGATAGTACAAAGACCGTTACGTTTATTACTGGCAGTTATACGAAATAATGAGACGGATCAATCATAATATCGTTTTGTGCAGAGTAAGTCGTGTATTGTTCAGATGAGAAAACTAAATGCAGTAATGTGTTCTGTTGTTACTAGTTCACAACAGCTCTCTCATCGGCAAGTAAGGGAAGTGACCCTTGGCTGATAGCTACCGCTTGTGCATACAACACTACTTTGTGCGTTGTTGAATTCAATTCTGATCATACGGTTCACTCTGAAACTACACTCCAGATCCAGCATTCTAAACAAAACTATCAGTGAAATAAGAATTAGTATGTTGCAACACTGAGAAGAAAACCGCTTACTGGGATGCAGTGTGTAGTTTGCAGTCAGTATCATTGCAAGTGATGCAAAAAAATTTAGCGCTACATTTCCGTTAGTTTCGTGTCCAGGCAATATGTTTGTGTTTCGAGGAACGCAGCATCGCCACTTTCACTCGTTAATTACGAAAATTAGACTTCGTGGCTGGTTTCCGAAATGAGACTGACGGTGGAAGTCACGAACTTCGCCGCAGAGGCTGTTACACTGGGGGGGGGGGGGGGGGGGGGGGAGGAAAGGGCGGCGCAATCTGCGCATCAGGCTGCCGGGTGGGCTTCCGAGATACTAAAACAATTTATCGAGAATCCAGCAGAGTTAACGTGGTTAAGAATCGATATCACGAAAAACTGAAGAAACATTAATCGGGAATTCCATTTCAACCATTATGCAGAGATACTAGGGGCAACAAATGAAAACTAGACAGATGGACAAAAATTAACTAAACTGTTTATTATTTCGAAAAAAAATCACCATCACTATTAATACATTTATGCTACCGTTGAGACAAGATGGTCGATGACTTCAAGGAAAAATGTGTGCGGTTCCCCACGGAACCTTGATTGTACCCAGGCTCGCAAATCTATGACCGCACCTTGCCAATATTGTTTCGACTACGCTGCAGAAGTTTCGCAGGGAAACCGTTACATATCCCACATGCAGTAACAATCTCTGCATTTCCATAATTTTGGATCCCTGGAGAAACAGATTAGTGGCCCTCGATTTGCCTTGGACGGAGAGGTGCGCGCCTCGGCACAGTAATGATTACGTAGGCAACCGCAAACAGTTTCCCATGAAGGCACTGACCGCCTTGTCTCACAATGGGATAAATGTATTAACAATTATACGGACTACTTTTGAAATAGTAAACAGTTTACTTACTTTTTTCCATCTGACTCGTTTTCATTTGACTGTCCGTTGTACGACGGTTGCAACTTAAATAGTGCCAACTACTTATTCACAACCGATACAAAAGAGTTACATGTTTTCACCTGTTACCGTCCTTCAGAGTAGTCACCAGCGTTGTGTAGAACCCGTTGCCAGCGATGTGGAAGGCGTAGTATACCGTTAGCAGAGCCTGTTCTGTTGATGGTGCGAATGGAGCGGTCTACTGCCTGTGGAAGCTCTGGAACAGTTCTGAAGCTAATGCCGCGAAGTGGTTCCTTCATCTTCGGAATCAAATGAAAGTCACAAGGACTTACGTCCGGGGAGTATGGTGGATGGTGCAGTACTTTCCAGTCCCATCGACCAAACAGAGGAGCCACAGCTTGCGCTGTATGTGCCCCCATATTGTCGTGCAAAACGATGGGTGGGTTGCGCAGTCGCCGCTTCTTTCGCAAAGCTGATCGCAGGTGATGCTGCAAAAACGAACGGTAATACTGTGCATTGACGGTCTGCCGTGGAGGAACGCAATGCGTTAGGATAACACCATCACAGTCGTACATGAGAATCACCACCATAACTTCCACCATACTGGGGCTGTGACGCACTTTCGACTATCGCGGCGACGCATGACGACGCCATTGGTTGGACTGGCGTTTCAGTTTTGGCTTCGTGGCATTCGCTTCAGAACTGTTCCAGAGATTCGACAGGCAGTAGACCGCTCCAGTCACACCACCAAGAGAACAGGCTCTGCTAACGGTATACTACGCCTTCCACATCGCTGGCAACGGGTTCTACACAACTCTAGAGTCTACTTTGAAGGACAGTAACAGGTGCAAACATGTAACTCTTTTGTGTCGGTTGCGAATAGATAGTTGCCACTATTTAAGTTCCAATCCTCGTAGTTTCGTTCAGGTCTTCACGCATGTTTTGGGGGTACTAAGACTAGGCGTGATTTGTAGTGTTCGTAGTTGAAGTTAACCGAGACACTGTCGACACTTTTTCAATAGGAATTACAGTTTTGCTGTAAAAAAGAAAAAAAAACCGCTATTTTTCAGTGTAATATTGATGTCGACAGTTAACGTCACCAGTTGGCATTATACCTTCCTCCCTCCCTCCCTTCACTTGCGATTCACACCACGTAGCGGACCAAAGAGAAAGTGTCCGGGATTAACACAGACAGGTGTTTAATATTAAGCATGCATGCGCTTTAGTTTGCGAAGGACGTCTCCATATGCGTTCAGAACTATGACACGTGGGTGCAACAGTAGGGTGTCTCGGCATTTAACAGAATTGATTCTCTCTGTGAGTGAGCGCCGAACGTATCTTGAATATGAAGTGGCGTGCGTGACGGTGACAGAAGTGTTCGTGTACCTTTCGTTCAATACAGTTACGCTACACGCAGCGTAACTGCGAATTGTTGAAGAGAATACCGTGTGGTCCGCAGCTTGGTTCAAGGAATGTGAGATCCATGTTATTCACATATGCACAGACTGTTCAAAGAATGCAGGCGCAAACGAAACAAGATATCCTACTTTGTCATCAGCTTCTCATACCAAAAAATTTTCAGTACCCAGCAAACATTTCGATTTACCTCGCTGAGACTGTGCAGTTCTGAAAGCGACTCAGTGTCGCAATTACCTGCAGTACTCATCCTTCATAATTTTCTCAGACTCCAAGATTGTATCCCATGCGCCATCTAGGACTAAATTCTCGAAAACTGCTAACGAACGTCTTCTCATAATTCGATATATGGGGTACGAATACCTACGAAGACAAAAGCAAATGACTTCTTATGGATTGAAGCCCGTTGGGAGGTCAAAGGAAATGGAAAAGCAGACGACTTGCTAAACAAGCTATGCGGAACGAAACGGCACTAGGCAGAATGTAGATTTTCACTCAGAAAAGAGCTCTCGATACCAAGCAAGTCGCATGGTGTTAGAGTTCGTGGGTGAGAGGAAGTGAATGTCATCAAATCTAGCCACAAATTCTGAACAGACTTGTGTCGTGCTTCATTAAAGTATGCCTAAAAACTATCTCTACGATAAGCAGAATAAATCATCGATCATTTCGACTGCAAATAATTCACTTCCTTGCCTGCGACTCTTATGGACTTACGGGAACCCAGATCGCGTTTCATTCCAGTACTCCAAGTATCAAGAAGCCATGTCTGTGTTCCTAACATCTAACAACAACAACAGCAACATAACGCTCCCAACGTCGGTCAAACCTCTCTTACTTGCATCCGAAATAAAAATCTACAAACTTATAATTAATGTTTTGTGTTCCGGAAGCATCAAGATGCAACTATCGATGCTACACTACGGCGGACATTGATTAACTAAACCAAAAAAATGCATAGGTTATACACTGTCCAGTCACATTTAACGTGACCACTTGCCAAAAGCGTGAATAACCAACCACCTTTTGCTGCGTTAACCGCTGCGAGACGTGCAAGAGGATTGACAGCGAGGTTCTGGAAGGCACAGCCAGGGATGTGCAGGAGACATGCAGACTCTGGTACCGCCAACAGCTGCGCCAGGTTTCTAGGTTGAGAATCGACGGTGCGAGTAGCCCTATCGAGGTGGTCCCACACATTCTCTATTGGCTTTAAACGCGGGAGATTTGGTGGCGAGGAGAGTACTGGTGCTCTTCGAAACACGCACGTACAGTGAGTGGATGCTGTGTGACGCGTTGCATTGTTCTGCTGGTAGATGCCATCGTGCCGAGAAGAAACAGACTGCATGTACGTGTGTTGGCCCATTGTGCCTTCCATAATGACGAGATCACCCAGGCAGCGCCACGAAAATCTTCCAAAGACCGTAACGCACAGACAGTTGTTGCAAGGTGTTTGCTCTCACACGTTTCACGCCGTACACTGCAACGGCCATCCCTCCGATGGAGCGTAAAACGTGACTCATTTGGACAGGCGACTTCTGGCCTCTCGGTGGGCGTGCAGTTGCGGCGCTGGCGTGCAAATGCCAGTCTTCGTCGTGGATGCACAGCAGCCAGGTTGGTTCTAGGGCGAGACACGCGCCGTGTGCGGAGGCCCGTACACAGCGACGTTCGTTCAGGAGACACTGTTGGCAGACCCTTGTCTCGTCTGGGCGGTCAGCTGCTCAGTAGTCGCACCTCTGTTCACCCGTACAGACTTCTGCAGCCGTCATTCACCACTACCATCAATGGCCCCTGGTGTACCACAGTTGCCTCGATGCCATTTTTCCGCACGCGGTTTACTTCAACCACATGACGATGAGAACAGGTTACATACTCAACCGTTTCGGAAATGGTTCCACCCCTGGCCCAAATTCGAATGATCGTGCGCTTTTGGACGTCAGAGAAATCGCTGTCTTTCCGCAGTACGATGACTGCTCGGTATTCCGCGTCCCCCGACGCTCTTTATACATCCTCCATTGCTAATGCTGTCAGCTGCAGTGTGTGACCGGTAATCACATTGGTGTGACTGGGCCGTGTATTTGTAATGTTTTTACTATAAGCTGAATGAGCTAAATGGCCGGCCGGAGTGGCCGTGCGGTTCCAGACGCTACAGTCTGGAACCGAGCGACCGCTACGGTCGCAGGTTAGAATCCTGCCTCGGGCGTGGATGTGTGTGATGTCCTTAGGTCATCAGTCCCCTAGGACTTAGAAGTAATTAAACCTAACTAACCTAAGATGTTAAGTCCCATAGTGCTCAGACCCTTTTTTTTTTTTTAACTAAATGGTGTGTAACGGAGGTCAACCAAACTCATTAAAGAAAAAGTCGTACTCTTGTGACCACACTTCCATCGCGTGTCAGTGTTGTTGCCGCACTGAAGTAAGTGTTGGCGATGCTGTTTGACTGACCCAACGAAAGGATGAGAATCGCTCTTCGAGGCCATCACGCTTGCTGTCACTGGGATTCGTAGCGCTTCTCGACAGTAGGACGACGTCAAGTCGGATGGTTTCAGCTAGCCTGGGGGCCATACGTGAAGAAATACGCTCGCAACACTTAAGTTAGCGCCGCGACACGAGAGTTGTCCCGATAGCCCCGTTCGGAGTCCGCCCCTGATTTCTACGCCCGTCCCGGCTCGCGCGGTGACGCAAAGCGGCGCGCGCCCTTGCGTGCGTCACGCCAGCGTGCGGTCGCGTCGCGTGTGGCGCGTGCGTACCGAGCGGCGTGGAGTGGCGCGAAAGCGTCTGGCAGACGGGGAGGGCAGGCCCAGGGGCAGAGGCAGAGGCACGCGCAGACATCCGCCGCACCTGTTGCGCAACCCGCGCCGCCGTGCCGTGCAGGTGGACTCCGGAGAGGAGAAGAAACAGGGGCACAGCCGCGAAAACACCCAGCACATGCTGCGGGCGGCGTTTACATAACGTGGCGGGTGTCTCAGGGGCGGCTCTGAGATGACGGTTTCCTGTGACGCTGTTCCAAATGTTTTAGCTGCTGATAGGATGCCTGCCCTCTCGGGCGGTATTTGCATCCTTGGTGAGTTTTCTTTTATTGGCATCAGGCCGTGGTCCAAGGCGTATACAGGGTCGTCCATTGATACTGACCGGGCCAAATATCTCACAAAATAAGCATCAAACGAAAAAACTACAAAGAACGAAACTCGGCTAGCTTGAAGGGGGAAACTAGATGTCGCTATGATTGGCCCGCTAGATGGCGATGCCATAGGTCAAACGGATATCAATTGCGTTTGTTTTAAATAGGAACCCCCATTTTTATTACATATTCGTGTAGTACGCAAAGAAATGTGAATGTTTTATTTGGACCACTTTTTTCGCTTTTTGATAGATGGCGCTGTAATAGCCACAAATGTACAAGTACGTGGTATCACGTAACATTCCGCCATTGCGGAAGGTATTTGCTTCGTGATACATTACCTGCGATAAAATGGACCGTTTACCAATTGGGGAAAAGGTCGATATCCTGTTGGTGTATGGCTGTTGTGATAAATATGCCCAACGGGCGTGTGCTATGTATGCTGCTCGCTATCCTGGACGACATCATCCAAGTGTCCGGACCCTTCGCCGGATAGTTACGTTATTTAAGGAAACAGGGAGTGTTCAGCCACATGCGAAATGTCAACCACGACCTGCAACAAATGACGATTCCCAAGCAGGCGTTTTAGCTGCTGTAGCGGCTAATCCGCACATCAGTAGCAGACATACTGTGCGAGAATCGGGAATCTCAAAAACGTCGGTGTTGAGAATGCTACATCAACATCGATTGCACCCGTACCATATTTCTATGCACCAGGAATTGCATGGCGACGACTTTGAACGTCGTGTACAGTTCTGCCACTGGGCACAAGAGAAATTACGGGACGATGACAGATTTTATGCACGCGTTCTATTTACCGACGAAGCGTCATACACCAACAGCGGTAACGTAAACCTCCATAATATGCACTATTGGGCAACGGAAAATCCACGATGGCTGCGACAAGTCGAACATCAACAACCTTCGTGGGTTAATTTATGGTGTGGCATTATGGGAGGAAGGATAAGTGGCCCCCATTTTATCGATGGCATTCTAAATTGTGCAATGTATGCTGATTTCCTACGTAATGTTCTACTGATGTTACTACAAGATGTTTCACTGCATGACGGAATGGCGATGTACTTCCAACATGATGGATATCTGGCACTTAGCTCGCGTGCGGTTGAAGCGGGATTGAATAGCATATTTCATGACAGGTGGATTGGTCGTCGAAGCACCATACCAAGGCCCGCACGTTCACTGGATCTGACGTCCGCGGATTTCTTTCTGTGGGGAAAGTTGAAGGATGTTTGCTGTCGTGATCCACCGACAACGCCTGACAACATGCGTCAGCACATTGTGAGTGCATGTGCGAACATTACGCAAGGCGAACTACTCGCTGTTGAAAGGAATGTCGTTACACGTATTGCCAAATGCATTGAGGTTGACGGACATAATTTTGAGCATTTATTGCATTAATGTGGTACTTACAGGTAATCACGCTGTAACAGCATCCGTTCTCAGGAATGATAAGTTCACAAAGGTACATGTATCACATTGGAACAACCGAAATAAAATGTTCAAACGTACCTACGTTCTGTATTTTATTTTAAACAACCTACCTGTTACCAAGTGTTGGTCCAAAATTGTGAGCCATATGTTTGCGACTATTACAGCACCATCTATCACAAAGCGAAAAAAGTGGTCTAACTAAAACATTCATATTCCTTTACGTACTACACGAATATGTAATAAAAATTGGGGCTTCCTATTTAAAAAATCGCAGTCGATATCCGTTTGACCTATGGCAGCGCCATTTAGCGGGCCAACCATAGCGCCATATGATTTCCCCCTTCAAGCTAGACAAGTTTCGTTCTTTGTAGTTTTTTCGTTTGACGATTATTTTGTGAGATATTTGGCCCGGTCACGATCAATGGACCACCCTGTATATGTCGCTGACGTTTTGTCCGGTAACGCTACAGAAGTCTCATGATACATCCAGCATTAGGAGTCTATACGTTCGGTACAGAAACGTACCTTGGACCACTCTCTAATGCCAATGAAACGATAACGAAATTCACCAAGGACGTCTGATCTGCTGTCTATCCTATTTAGTCTGAAACGGTGGGGTATACTCATCGTGGGTACCCGGTTCCTGCTGCTGACCGACTTCGAAAAAGTAACGTTGTGACCTCATTACCCCTGTATTTTGTTGATTCTTTATTGACGTCCTTCGCTGTGATCGGGCGTGGGTAAGAGACGGTTAAAAGAGAGAATACTATTCTTACGAAACCTGTCCGTGTTACCTAAACGAAAACGTGTGTCTCTTCCCTTTACGACTACAAAGTTCTTTGATTTTAGGTCAAAGAAGTTGCTTTGAAAAAGTAACAGTTTATACTATTTACTTAGTTCATTGAGTTCGTAACTAACAAACCGAACCACGCTCATATCAGCAGTTAAATTTAACTCCATTTTCACACTGAAGTTTGCTATACCAGTATTGCTTTTCCAAATTAAACAACCACTTTTTAACATTTCACCGTACCCTTAATGATATTTCAAATATTATGCCCACCAACGGGTTCAAATCACTATGCCCAGATTAAACGCACTGGTGCCGAATCGTAGTGCGTGTACAATTTCTGCCAGTAATGACAGATATTACAAGTACAGCTCATTCCTGTGATAAAATTTAATAATGTAAAACATAATTCGAATCACAACTGAACTGAAAAGGCATAAGTGCACACATATTTGGTTTAATTAGTAAGAAGCTAGTTAATTTAGACAAAACGATCGCCAGTACACTGTAGACAGCTTTAATGTTTGAACAGTCGAGTGTATTCACCTAAATTAACCTTCTCTGACAATTTACATTTACAAGAAAAATTAACTTATCAGATGTTTAAAATTGTTCAGCTAGTAACATATCAGTACCGCCAGCTAAGAGAAGGACGCTGATCTAATAATTTGGGGTACGAAGTAGTAAGGTAATACTGGATTGTAATATGGTGACAGCCAGTTGATATATGACACTGAAAACACACAGACTTCACTATCTGCACGGAACACGCTAGGAATAATAGTCCTTAATGTTTATTCCAGTGGAAATTACGAACGACTTCGGAGTACTACAAACCAAACTCTGAAATGACAACTGTAAAAACAAGAAAAATAAAAAGAATCATGAAAACATGGTCTGTCCTTTGTGAATATTGTAACGTTCATCGAAATGGAATATATAGGATGAACCCGAACACCATCAACAAAGTTTCAGAGCTGACTGTGCGGACCAAACAAGGAAAAAATGTCAAGTAGACGTGGACTATAAATGCGTATCCGAAGAGCTACGAGTCAAAATGGTTCAAATGGCTCTGAGCACTATGAGACTTAACATCTATGGTCATCAGTCCCCTAGAACGTAGAACTACTTAAACCTAACTAACCTAAGGACAGCACACACCACCATTTTTGTCTTCCACTGAACAAGTGCACATAGCTCTTAGGGTATGCATGTTTACTAGACTTTCCTTCTTGCTTTGGTTCATACTGACATGTTTGACAGTTTGTCAGTGGAGTCCTGGTTCACCTTGTGTGTTTCTGAAATTAAAGAAAGCAATTGGCTTGCTTCCGTCGACATGCGACAGCCCGTGCTTAGTATGCAGCGGAGCCGCAAGAGGGGCTCCATGTGATGAGTCGGTCATGGTGAATACTACAGGTTCAGGGCGATTTGGTTGGGTAAGTTCCCTGTCGTCAACCCTGTCTTACCAAATCCTAGACAGTTCTCAATCAAATCTATCTCCATTGAGCTCTGACCTTCCTTCAAATGTAAGTGATGTAGCGTTGGCTTAGTAAGATCTATTGAAGGGCCTCTTGTGTGTGCGCGACTGGCTATGCCTGTGATCGGGAACTCGGATTTTGCCTGCAACCTGCAACGCCCAGCAAGTTATGGGGATAAACAATGTGAGAGACTGACAGCAGTGGTGCGCGATTCGTCGCGGGTCTCTACAGTCTCAGCGAGACTGCCATCGTCAACAAAATTGTATTTCGAGAGGTTTCAAGTGCCGTATCAAACACCGCAAATTGTCTAATGAGCGTGACTGTAAAATTAGAGAGACTCGGGCGTGCGCAGAGGCAGGCAGAAAGACGTTCTTCGTTCGCGCTGTTAGTGAAAGGCGCAGGGTGATGAGGGGCTGAGGGGGGGGGGGGCGGGGGGGACTTGGAATTACAATGACTGGAACTTGTTCCGACGCCTCCATTCGAGCCAGTACGGTAAATGATTTGAGAGATCTTGGACACAGGCTTGTTACAAGTGAGTTACACTTTATTGCTCACAGTATTCGCACCTTTGCGGATGATTACTGTTCCGTCGTTCTTACCTAGAAGATAATCAGCATTCACTTGACTACTGGGGAAAAACACCGCAGATGTTAACACCAAGTTGTTCTCTCTAGAGGCAAACTTGTATCTCATTCATACTGGCCAGCCATGAGGAAGCAGTCCAACACGTAACGGGGTCCACAAGTCAACACGTGGAAGGTGCTAACAGTCCGACCAAACACGGCGAGTGAAACAGCCCGTCCCTTGTACTTGAGCCAGCGTAAGAATGGTCAGTTCATTGGTTAAGCATGCGTGCACGTACAGGTAATTTCTACTGTATGCGAGACCTAGAAAAGTGACACATTTATCTCAAAACCTGAATCATTTTTTTTTTCTGTTTCACATCTTCCCATTTCCTTCTTTCACTTCCACATGCCTCGTCCTCCTCACCACCTTCTTTACATTGCGGAGTCGTTTATTTCTATAGTGTACTGAAGTTATTCTTTGTCCGGGAAGCTAAACACTCTATTAAACTGTTTCACTACTTACGTGCCGTTTACCACTTTCCTCATTTTTATTTCTCCTTTTCCTCGATGATCGATTAGACCTTCCGCTTCCGACTTTCCCGTACAAATTTTGAGACGGAGGCATACTCTACGTACAAGTCGTATGTCTTCCTTCGATCTCATGTACAGCAGTGATCCGCCGTGACGCTGCAGTAATGTAATGATGTGTCTGCAAGCGCCTTGCAGTGTGGCCGGATTGTAGAACTACTGTAGAC